>NC_090747.1:109871888-109909388 GCF_036898095.1 Palaemon carinicauda | reverse complement strand
AGATAAAAATCATCCTAACCCTAAATTGCTCAGAGAATACGAAGGACAACTCCATGATATCCTTCCTATCAGCCGCCGCGTAGCAATACCAGAAACAAATGCAATACTTTCGAGGGAATCAAATTCTCATAACCAGCGTCTTTTATATCCATCACGGAAGGAATCCGTCTGTAAATGGATCCCTGGAAGATTGATTCCATGAGTCGATGGATCAGTAGCTTGAAACAGAATTCCTTTGTCGCTTCGATGGCAATGGAAGGCGATTGATTGATATTGAGAAGCGAGATTCATGGCCAGTTATTTTCTGCAATTTGGTTTTACAAGTGACTGTTACCCCTCCCCCTTCTCTGGCTTCCTCCTTTATCTTATTACCTCCATCAACGAAGTTGGAAGGAGGTTATGTTTTACCACCTTTTTGTATGTTTGTGTTTGTTTGTTTGTGTGTGTGTGTTTGTTTGGGAAGAGCTTCCTGACCACAATTTTAATCGAAGGGTAATGAAACTTGCCGGAATTAACGTTATGTAAAAAGCTGGAAATTGTTAAATTTGGAAGGTCAAGGTCATGGTCAAGCAAAATGTCCAATTTACGTAATCAGCCATAAATTCTTTTGATAAAACCCATACAAAATTCTCATAATAAAACGCACATAATATTCTCATAATAAAATGCACATAATATTCTCTTGATAAAACACATAATATTCTCATAATAAAGCGTACATAATATTCTCATGATAAAATGCACATAATATTCTCTTGATAAAACACATAATATTCTCATAATAAGACGCACATAATATTCTCATGATAAAACCCCATACTATTCTTTTGATAAAACTCACATAATATTCACTTTTCAATTTGATTTAATTCTGACTTCCAATTCCCTCACGCTTTTATTCAAATAACGTGGGAATTTCACCCCTAGATAAAAGTCATCATTGCACTAAATTGCTCAGAGAAGACGAAGGACAACTCCATGATATCCTTCCTATCAGCGGCCGTGTAGCAATACCAGAAACAAATGCAATACTTTCAAGGGAATCAAATTCTCATAACCAGCGTCTTTTATATCCATCACGGAAGGAATCCGTCTGTAAATGGATCCCTGGAAGATTGATTCCATGAGTCGATGGATCAGTAGCTTGAAACAGAATTCCTTTGTCGCTTCGATGGCAATGGAAGGCGATTGATTGATATTGAGAAGCGAGATTCATGGCCAGTTATTTTCTGCAATTTGGTTTTACAAGTGACTGCTATCTCCCCCTTCCCCCCCCCCTCTCTCTCTCTCTCTCTCTCTCTCTCTCTCTCTCTCTCTCTCTCTCTCTCTCTCTCTCTCTCTGGGTTCCTCCTTTATCTTATTACCTCCGGCAACGAAGTTGGAAGGAGGTTATATTTTACCACCTTTTTGTATGTTTGTGTTTGTTTGTTTGTGTGTGTGTTTGATTATGAACAGCTTCCTGGCCACACTTTTAATCGTAGGGTAATGAAACCTGCTTGGATTAACTGATATGTAAAAATCTTGAAATGATTAAATTTTGGAAGGTCAAGGTCACGGTCAAGCAAAATGTCCAATTCACGTAATCAGCCATAATATTCTTTTGATAAAACCCATACAATATTCTCAAGATAAAGCCTATACAATATTCTCATTTCTCATTATAAAACGCACATGATATTCTCTTGATAAAACCCACTTAATATTCTCATGATAAAATGCGCATAATATCCTCCTGATAAAACGTACATAATATTCTCATGATAAAACACATATTCATATTATAGAACAGCACATATTATTCACATTTCAATTTGATTTAATTCTGACTTCCAATTCCCTCAAGCTTTTATTCAAATAACGTGGGAATTTCACCCCTAGATAAAAGCCATCATAGCACTAAATTGCTAAGAGAATACGAAGGACAACTCCATGATATCCTTCCTATCAGCCACCGCGTAGCAATACCAGAAACAAATGCAATACTTTCAAGGGAATCAAATTCTCATAACCAGCGTCTTTTATATCCATCGCGGAAGGAATCCGTCTGTAAATGGATCCCTGGAAGATTGATTCCATGAGTCGATGGATCAGTAGCTTGAAACAGAATTCCTTTGCCGCTTCGATGGCAATGGAAGGCTATCGATTGATATTGAGAAGCGAGATTCATGGACAGTTATTTTCTGCAATTTGGTTTTACAAGTGACTGCTATCCCCCACTCCCCCCCCCCCTTCTCTGGCTTCCTCCTTTATCTTATTACCATCGCCAACGAAGTTGGAAGGAGGTTATTTTTTACCACCTTTTTGTATGTTTGTGTTTGTTTGATTTTGTGTGTGTTTGTTTGTGAACAGCTTCCTGGCCACAATTTTAATCGTAGATCAATTAAACTTGCAGGGATTAACTGTTATGTAAAAAACTGGAAGTTGTTAGATTTTGGAAGGTCAAGGTCACAGTCAAGCAAAATGTCCAATTCACGTAATCAGCCATGTCACTGAGACTTCAAAGTTGGTTCATATTTGAGCATATGAAAAGCCACGCCAATTAATACATGTTAAGGCCAAGGTCAAGGTCGAGAAATAAGCTGCCGCGGCGGAAGTCTGCGCTCTAGAGTGCCACTTCTATTTCTTTATTTGTTGGACATCGTCACATTTCTTCATGATTCTTACGTTTTCAAGTTATTATTTTATTGTTAATCCCATTTAATTTTCTTGTGAAGTAGATATACATTTTTATGTTTATTCATTTCCAAATCCATTGTTTCCTTTTATCTTATTTTAAATCTGAAATTATTTTCAATATCAATAACAATTATGTAGCTTTGCTTTAATGCACTTTTTATTGCTCTTTTCTAAGTAAAGCTTCTTTACTATATTTGATTATCTTTTAGTCCAGTAAAGATATAGTCTGACCAAAGGAAAATTGCAATATTAATTAATAATGTTTTTTTTCGGTTTCTGTTTTGTAAGGAAACACCACATTGAAAATCCAAGTTAATATAATTAACTGAACATATATTTCAATGATAGGAAAAACGAGCCCTTTAATCTCAAAGGCAAATTCATTCATTTATATATCTTCGGTAGTTCATTATATATATGCATATCTTATATGTATTCCTGGGTTTGGGACTGTTCTCTGCGATATGATACTGCACTTTATTGTGGCACTGTTCTTTGCACTCTATAAATAATTTCACAAAAATGTGACACATATTCACCAGTTTGACTCCTTTTTGGTATTGATTTCTTTACATAAACCGCATGTATCTTTGATGTTACATGTACTTACAATAGTTTTATGATTTGCTTATTCTGCCTGTGGCTATAAAGATCCGGGTGCTATAAATGAGGAAGTGAACTGGTCCAATTTCAAAATGTAATCCTTAATTTATAGCTAATGATTTTTTATATTACATGCATAGGAATGTTGCAAAATAACGTAAAAATAATAGAATATCCAATAAACCACCATATCACTAAAACTAAAACTACCACTGATTAAACCTATATTTGAACAATTTTCTAAGCATTCTGAGCACTCCATGGAACAGTCAAGACCTTGACGATGGTACCGCAACCCAGTTGTCGAACCTGCTTTTGTCAAACGGTTCTAAGAGGTGGAGTCAGCTACAAATGCATAAGGTTTGTGGACAACGAAGCCCCGCCCACAAAAGTCAGGCGAGAGTATTCCTCGAACCGTTTGTCGAACGTGTTCGACAACCAAATACTCCGTTCACACGTTCAAACATCACTTCAATCACTTATCTGTCGAACGGCGTTCGACGAACCGTTCGACCGTATAAACCCCGCTTTACGTAATCTAAGAGTATTTAGAGTATCGTTTTTTACTCCCCTCGAGGATGCAAACCAATGCCTTTACACTAGCTTTTACAAGAGCATTTTTGTAGAGCTCGAGTTATAGAAGACCCTTGCCTGTTCTCTTGGAAATTTGATTCCTCCGTCATTAATATCAGTTCTACCCATTCCAAATATCCTTAAAGTAGAATCTCATCATAAAATGGCACGAAGAACAAGAATAATGCGTGATACAGTATAACCAAGAACTTTCCTAGATTTTTCACATCCAAGTAGGCCTACTTGTGGCAACTTAATGAGCCCTTTTGGCTCGAGCATGAAATAGGCCTATAGACCAGCATCTTATGCATGGTAGCAAAGTATAATCAAATCAGTTTCCTCATCCCAAATATCCTTAAAGTAGTCTCATCCTAAAATGACACGAAGAAAAAGAATAATGCGTGCTACAGTATATCCAAAAAGTTGTGGCAACTTAATGACGCCCTTTTGGCTCTGGCATGAAGTAGGCCTATAGACCAGTATCTCTTGCGTGGTAGCAAATAAGTATAATCAAATCAGTTTCCTCCCCAAACAAATACAGTAGGAATCTATTGTGATGTATCAATAGTCGTTTGGACAATCTTTTTCTTATTTTTATGATAGGGAATATATATTATTGTCTGTAATCAAGTGGAACTGTTTGTAGTTGGCTAACTTTTGAAATTAGCTTTCAGGTCTAGCTTGATAATTGTAACTTTCATTATTACAACGAAATCTAATTTTCCAAGTTCAATTATACGTTCGTCTTTTAAGTACTTCTTTTAGTGTTGGGATCTTTATGAAATATAGTAGTTATTTATATTTCACCATTCCCGTTTTTCTTCATATCTCCTTTCCACGATTTATTGTCACATCTTCAAATATTTCATCTCCAAATCGTATTTTTCATTTATTTTCGAGGGAATTTTCATGATGGGTATTCATTAGTTTCTTGATATATTTTTCAGCTTTTTACCTTGAAACGCATTATGCCCTGAGCAAGATTAGATTAATGTAATGTGTCCCGCTGATACTGATCATATCCCGAATTCCAATTATTCCACAACAATTTTCAAATAGAATGTCAAGAAACTAAGTTTCCCGTTTTCTTCTTCTATAAGTCGGGTTATACCGTCCTTTATAGTCCTTGTCAGTGTTGCCAGATATGGGAATTTATCCCTAGATTTGGGGATTCTGGGTGTCTAATGGGGATATTCTGTACATATTTCTACGAAGAAGAAACAGAGATGAGTAAACCTTTATATCGTAGCAATTAGTTTACTTGCACTTATATGAAGTATAGATAGTAATATCTATATTGGTAAAGCATACGTGATCAGAAAATATATTTGTGGAAATTGGGATATTTGGGTTGTTTTGGGGATTTTTTTATCATGAATTTTGGGGATTTTTAGACTAAGCCATCTGGCAACACTGGCCCTTATTCCTGATTTTGTTACGTAATATTCACTGTCTTTGGCAAACAACAATCATGGCTGCCGTTGGAATCTTCCGACTCGTGGGATTTGCTGATCATTGTGTTTAACATTTTGCCAAAAATCCCTTTTAAAATACTGTTGAAATTACCTTGGGCGAGTGATGTTTATAAATTACCTGAATTGGTCGGTCTAGAAAGGCAAGTTGAATGTTTAAACCTTTTATTGACAGTCTTTATCGTCCAGGTGGGTATGCTAGCCATTATTGAAACTAATTGATAAATATGTTTAGGTGTGTTAAGTCTCCTAAAGTTTGATGAGACCTACAAGTCTATAGCTAATAGAACTAGGCCGTGTCGGGAAGAATGGTTATTTTATTAAGAGACTTCCAGAAAAGTTATTTATCAATGCGAGGCTACTTGTTAGTTATCAAAGGTAAATTCATGTATAGGTTCTCAGTATGCTTATTACAAGGCATAGACATAGTTATCTCTTAATAACAGAGTATTTCCACATCAGTATTGGGATCGTAATATTACAGTTTAAAGCAAGGGAGGATATCGAATGCTTTATATTTACTTAAACCGTTGGGAGCCTTTGTATATCGGCGGCCAGTTACTCCTCATGCGTTCATTAAAAATGGACATCAGCTAACCTAAACTTTCCCCACTAACCTAACCGGTAATATTGTAGTGTATTACAGGGCAATGTAACGTAGGGAGAAAGCTATTTTTTTTTTTTTCTATAGAAAAAATTTTGCTCACTTCGAAAATGACACTCGTTCCCGACGCAAATGAATAGTTTCAGAAATATATATATATATATATATATATATATATATATAGTCCAACGATAATGGGGGACCCCCAGTGGGAACCCGGGGTTTTGGGTGGGCAAAACATACGGGGGAAACTGTATATACTGGTAAAACAAGCCTTTTCTTCTCTATACATTACCCTCTTGGATAGACCGATGAAAAAATACCTTAATATTGAGCTGTGCAATCCAACATTAGCAATGTTTGCGTAACATGCTAACATTAGCAGTGTTTTTCATTTATTTTTTGTCATTCTACTAGTCGGTTGTAGCCGCTCTCTTTCGTTCGTTTGTACATAGCAGGTTTCAACCTTCTGCGCATAATCTCCTCCCCCCTGCGCATACTCATCCTCCACCAATAGGATTTCTTCTTCTTAATCGCCAAATTTAACTATTCAACTTCACCTGCTTTATTCAAGTATATGTCTTGATCGGGTACAACTATATCATTCCTTTTATGTAATACCCTCGTATATATACAGTGGAACCTCTAAGCACAAACGTATCTACATCCAAATTTGCCAACATCCGAAGTAAAATTTGAGCAATTTTTCGACTCTACACCCGAATTTTATTTCGAGACACGAAGTAAGCAATATTCGTCCTACCGGTTGTATCTGAATTTTTCGACACGCGAAGTACAATTCGAACACGGTCCTACTCTACACCCGAATTTTTTTTCGACACTTGAAGTAAACAATACCCGTGCATGTAGATGGTACTCATAGCGCCGGATGTATTTTTTATTTCCGCTGATAGAAGGCAGCATTTCTACCTCGGAGGGACTCTCAATTAGCGTGGCTTGGGACATTCCTCTGTTCTCGTCGGCTTCGTGTGGTTGTGCCCTGTGCGTTCTGCTGTTAACTGTGTTTTAATCGTGATTTTTTACGTTCATCCTTTTATGGTATTTTACGTAAATCATGGGTCCTAAAAGGCTTACTTTTGCAAGTGGTAGTGGTAGTGGTGAGAAAAGGAATAAGGAAATGCTTTCTTTAGAAGTAAAGCAAGGAATTATTGAAAAGCATGAGCGTGGCATTCGTGTGAGTGAACTTGCAAAAGAACATCACGGCGAACTTACTACAGAGGAGCTCGAGGAACTCCATGGTATGTCTGAGCACATGACTGATGACAATGAAGGGATCGAGGAGGTAGAACATTTGTTAGGTTCGGCGCAAATAAAAGAGGTGTTAGGAAAATATCAAGACGTGGTCGACTTCATCGACAAATACCATCCAAAGAAATTGCAGGTTTGTCGTGTAGTTGCGCAGTTTGATGATGTTTCCCTAATTTATTTTCGAAACGTTCTGAAAAGCTGTACCAAGCAACTTGCTATTGATAGCTTCTTTAAAAAAACTACGAAGCGAACTCGTGATGAAGAGGAAGGAAGTGGTTCAAAGAAAACGGCAAAGAGTGAAGCGAAAGAAAGTGAAACAAAGAAAATGGCAAAGATTGAAGAGAAAAAAATTCAATCTATTTTAAGTGTAGAGTGAAAGTGATTAAAATTAATCATCAAAAAGAAAAAAAGAATATGTAAAAAAAAATATAAAATATAAAAATGAAAATATAAATAAGCTAAGTTAAGTTAAAGTTCATTTAGTGGAAGTTAGAATAAGTTACGGTAGTGTACGTTTATCGTAGTCAACCTCTCTACCTCCTCGCCGCCCATCCGTCTCCTCTCTGCGTAGCAAGACCAACACCTGCACTGGATTTTCTAAGGTAAAGTGACGCTAAAAACCCGTTTCTTATTTATTATTTCTTGATAATTATTCTTTTTTACATGTCTATTATCTAATTTAGAGTGCATATTGTCATGTGTAATTATGTGTAGTAATTTATTAAGGAGTTATCATAGGTTTTTGGGCTCAACCACAGATTAATCCTATTTCAATGTATTCTTATGGGAAAATTCGTTTCTACATCCGAACATTTTCTACATCCGAAGTCGGTTGTGGAACGGATTAAATTCGTATGTAGAGGTACCACTGTATTACGTTTGACCCCAGTATTACTCGTTTTATTATCAGATACCTTATATTCCCATTAAATATTATTTATCATATATTCCATTTTATCTTGCTATATTACTTTAATACATTTTGTTATTACCTTGTCACTCCCCGATTTCACATAAATACTTGCTCTGGACAAGTTTCCCATTCTAAGTCATTCATGTTTACTCTCTAGACTCCGTTGTTTTTCCGTTAACCAATCACGAACCCATACGTATGGAATGTTTGCACAGGGGGTGGGGGTTAATATTTCCCTACCCTCTTCCTTTCTCTCTTGTGGTCTCTTCATACCCCTTCCACCAAATCCTTTTCTTTGGAAACCTTCATCCTAGTCAGGTCTTCGTTGTTTCAAGTGATTTTTTTTTCCTATTTTGCGATGGAGGAAGTTATAGAAACTTGTAACGGCTGCAGTATTCCATACTTAAAAGCATTTGCTAAATTTCATGGTGATTTTTTTGATACGTCACCCAATGTTGATAATTTCCTTAAATCACATTATGTAATACCTCAACATTAACAGTGTCCGATAAGGGTCCGAAGTGCCACTGTCCTCAGTGGGTCCTACCCGCTGAGGCTAAACATGTTATATAGGGAAAATGCCCCCACCAGGCTATGTTGAGTTAGTGAATGGGGGTGTCCCCTGCCATGTCCCTTTCAGGCAATGGAGCCATTTGTCAGACATGATGATTAGTAATAACCTGATAACAACTTCACTCACGAATGTATGCCGAACGATAACACTAGCAACGTTACCAATGATACACACTGTTAGAAAGGATGACTCAGATTAAGGTAATATTACCGGTTACACAATATATAAATACAGTGATGCCTCAGGATACGAAATTAATCCGTTCAGGATGCGGTTTCGTATCCTGATATTTTCGTATCCTAAGTCGCGTTTTTCATGTAAATAGCCTAATCCGTTCCAAGTCTTATAAAAAGTCACCTTTTCTTTCATAAACACGCTAAACTGTAGTAATAAACATGCAATGCAGCCATTTCTATCATTCAATAATTAACACAACCGTTAAAAACAGCCTAATCCATTCCAGAAACCACTGTGAGATTATTCAATAATATAGTTATAACCAAGTTATCCCCCTCAAGCTCAAAGAAAACAGTCCGTTTTCTTTACTACTGTATAAAGTTACAGTACTGTATGTACATAAAGCATTTAGATCAGTGAAGGTGTATTGTTACCTGTACGTACACCTAAATTAATGATTGATACCTGTACACTCTGAAAAAAAGGTTACAGTTAATTAGTGTAACAAAAAAGTTGAAACTTACCTTTTGATTGAGACGATGTCCGATAGCGAAGTCGCGGCAGAGGAGGATGGCATAAGGCAGAAAACGTAACAAGTGACAGACTACATACTGTAATTTACACACTTAACACATTAACACTTAAACTTTACTAAATAAAAAAATGGCAGAAATAATTAACACTCAACATTACGTATGGAAAACTATAAAATGAAAGAAAAAATTACTTTAACACTTAACGGTAACATAAAACTTAAAATTGAATTTTTTTTTTTGCTTTTTATAACTTTACGTTTTTCTTATTTTCTAAATCTCTTCTACTTCTTCATCACTTTCTTTTTTCTGTTTCTTTTCTTTACTTTCACCTTCTACTTCTTCATCACTTTCTTTTTTCTGTTTGTTTTCTTTACTTTCACCTTCGTCTTGGCCTACTAATACCGCTGGCCTCTTTAATAAGAAACTATCCATTGAAGCTTGTTTCTGCCTACTTTTCAACACATTTCTAAAATGCGTTAGGCAAACGTCATTGCAGTATTCAAGCGCACGGTTGGTATAAACTTTTTCTGGATGTTCCTTTTCAACGTAGTCTGCCATTTTATGGAAACATGCAAGAATTTCCTTGATGTCTGCCGTTTTCAAAGGTGCAACATCCTCCTCATCACCGCTAGAGAACTGCTCTTGAACATCACTCACTTGCATCGTCTCCAACTCCTTCAAGTCGTCCGTCGTCAACTCCTCGTGGTACTCCTCGATAAGTTCATCGATATCTTCCTCACTAACTACCAGCCCCATGGACGTACCAAGATGTACGATGTCAGCCACCTCAGACTGCTGAATTGGTTCAGGATCGTCAACGATCTCGGCTTCTCCTCCAGGCTTCCCGAACCTCTCGAAGTCTCGTGCAGAGACAGCATCAGGCCACAGCTTCCTCCAAGATGAGTTTAGGGTACGCCTCGAAACTTCCTGCCAAGCGAGATCGATGAGTTTGAGGCATATCGCGATGTTAAAGTGATCTTTCCAAAATTCACGCTGAGTGAGGATTGTACTCTCTGTGACTTGGAAACATCTCTTGAAGAGATGCTTCGTGTACAATTTTTTAAAATTAGAAATAACTTGCTGGTCCATGGGCTGGAGGAGAGGGGTGGTGTTAGGCGGTAGATACAGGACCTTTATGAAGGAATACTCGGCCAGAAGATATTCCTCGAGGCCAGGAGGGTGAGCTGGAGCATTGTCCAACACCAGCAGACATTTCATAGGGAGGCGCTTTTCTTCCAAATATTTTCGGACAGTCGGACCGAAGCAGACATTCACCCAATCAATGAACAGTTGCCTCGTTACTCAGGCTTTTGCATTCCCCTCCCACATCACGGGAAGGTTCTCCTTAATGACTTTGTGGGCTTTGAAGGCTCGGGGATTTTCTGAATGGTACACCAGCAGGGGCTTTATCTTGCAGTCCCCACTGGCGTTTGCATAAAAAGCAAGGGTAAGCCTGTCCTTCATAGGCTTATGTCCGGGTAGCCTCTTCTCCTCCGCCATGATGAACGTCCGACGAGGCATTTTCTTCCAGAAAAGCCCAGTTTCGTCGCAATTGAAAACTTGCTGCGAACTGTAGCCTTCCTGCAGAGTCAACTCGTCGAACGTTTTAACAAAGGCTTCGGCGGCCTTCGTGTCCGAGCTGGCTGCCTCCCCATGCCGTACCACTGAATGGATGCCAGTCCTTTTCTTGAACTTCTCGAACCACCCACGAGAAGCCTTGAACTCCGGGGGTTCCTGCTGGGATGTTCCTTCTCCTGCTCCTTCTTCGGCCTGAGCACGCACGAGATCACTGAAAATGGCGGAGGCCTTCTGGCAAATTGTAGTCTCAGTGATGGTGTCTCCTGAGATCTCTTTGTCCTTGATCCACACAAGAAGCAGCCTCTCCATCTCGTCATGTACGTGCTTTTTCTTGTTGGAGAAAATAGTGACGCCCTTAGAAGGTGTTGCTGCTTTGATGGCCGCCTTCTGCTTCAGGATGGTGCCTATTGTAGACGGATTCCGGCCATACTCCTTGGCGATCGCACTTAAACGCATGCCAGACTCGTACTTTTTCACGATTTCAAGTTTCGTCTCCATCGAGAGCATCGTCTTCTTCTTCTTTCCTTCGGCAACATTCTTGGGACCCATGGCTACAGTAATACGTAATATAATACACTACGTAACGTTATATACAGTCTATGTATAGTAAACACTAATACAGTACAGTGCACAGTAACGAATGTTTATTAACGATAACACGTGGCGTACGAATGTACTATATATTAACACTAAGTCAAACAAGCGAAAGCACACAACACAATGTCTGTTAACGATACCGCGGTCGGAACGAAAAGAGAGAGAGAGAGAGATGAACGCCCGTGCGTAGGCAAGCTGGGATAGTTGCCGACCAATAGGAAAGCAGGATCTTATGGCGTCAGCTAGCGTCTGAGTAGGGAGATAACCAGTGGGTGAGCGGGAGGCTGTGAGTGAGTCTACCCAAGTTCAAAGTCAGGCGGCGCGCGCTTTTTAAAATTACTCTCGGCGAAGAGTTGGGATCTCGTAAAGTTTTCGTATCCTGAAATTTTATCCGTATCCTGGGGCATAAAAATCTTCGAATCACTTTTCGCATCCTGAATTTTTCGTAAGCAGAAACTTTCGTATCCAGAGGTATCACTGTAGTACAAAAAGGGTACAGAACCTAACAAACCCACCTAACCTAACCAAGTAGTTGACAGGTCACAAACCTTGGGTATTTACTGAGAACGGTAAAATTAGCCTCGATACGAATGATGCACAGCGTTACCAACGGTACGGTGACATTACTAGCGATAGCAATTCTAGATATTTCCATACGTATTTTAAATAATTTATCAATATAAGTTTTACACAATACATAAAAAGTACAAAAAGGGTACAGAACCTAACAAACCCACCTAACCTAACCTAACCTAACCTAGGAGTTCCCAGGTCCCAAAACTCACGTATGTACTGGGAATGTTGAAATAAGCAACGTTACCAATGATACACAGTATTAACAACGTTACAAAGGCATTGCTAATGGTAGCAATGCTATGGTAATATTGTCATGTATATTTTAATGAATTGTTACTTACACACTTTACACAATATATAAAAAGGTAAAAAAGGGCATATTCCCTATATAACATGTTTGTCAGTGGGTAGGTGCCCACTGGGGACACAACCCACTGAGGACAGTAGAACTTTGGGTACCGTTGCAGTGTCTTAAGTCCACGTCCCAGGCATAGGAGTTAAGACGTCACAGTCTCCACACCCCCGTGACCCACAAGTTTCAACATCCGGGTCATAAAAGTAAGTCGTTCATTTCTTTAATTTAAATGTTTTTAGTGTGTAGCTCAACACTACCTTTTGCCATTACAAGTTAGTGACCTGGGAAGGGGGTCTGGGTGCTTGCCCAAGGCTAGGGGTTGTGACCTGGGAAGGGGGTCCGGGTGCTTGCCCCCAGCTAGGGATTGTGACCTGGGAACTTCTAGGTTAGGTTAGGTGGGTTTGTTAGGTTCTGTATCCTTTTGTACATTTTTATATAGTGTGTAAAGGTTATATGGAAAAATGCTTTAAAATACACCTGCTAATATTATCGTAGCATTGCTAACGTTAGCATTGGCAGTGTAACTTTGGTAACGTTGTGTAACATTGCTAATGTTAGCGTTCGTGGTACATACATTCTTGATGAGTGAAGTGACACTTGAATTTGAACAAGTCATTATATTTAAAAATTTTAACAGAAAATATATAACAAGAGAAATTATATTTACACATTTTAACAGAAATACCCTATTCTATGTTAGAGATCATAATACATACAGGTGGCCGCTATCATACATACACCCCCGTGACTTTCCATCTAATTATCCGTGGAGTCATTTGTAACTGCTCATCGGATCATAAATACCTCCTTACTTAATTGAGCTAATAATTTATTGGTACAGTATTTCTGTCATGTGCTCGCTTCGCTCGCAATTAAACATTATCTCATTGCCCCTATGTTCTGGCAAGCGTAATATGCTTCCTTATGAGTGTTAGTCCCGTGAGCTAGTATTTTGGTGTTAATTATCAATTATTCAAACTTAGAATTTCATTACCTTGGTTATTATTACTCGGCGCTTCACGGTTATGGGTTTAAACAGCTGTACTAGTAATTTTTTATAAACATATGCTGATTTTAATAATTTTGGAAAAATTGTGTGAAGATAAAATAAAACTGTTAGTTGTCAAAGGTAAATTCATGTACCAGCTTATTAATATGTAGTATGCATATTACAAAGCATAGACATAATCATCGCTTATTAACCAAGTAATACTACATCAGAATTGGGATCGAAATATAGTTTAAAGCAAAGGAGGATATTGAATGCTTTATATTTTTTATAAATTGATGCAATCTGAATATGAAAAACTTAAAATCCCTCGGAAGTAATGATTACCTAAATATTGGCCAATGTTTCATGTCGGATTTTGTCTGTTCCAATAAGATCTGACAGGTGTCGTGCGATGCTGTTTAAATTCTGGTAGGCCTATTTTACAATTTTTTTTTTTTTATATTGAAGTTGGGAATGGGGACAATACTGAAACCTGATTAGATCTCTCATCGCTAATTTATCAAATTAACTAATTTGAAAGAATTTAATTGGAATAAAAAAAACTGCCTTCAGTCGATATTGATTACTTAGTGATGGCTTTTAATCCTTTCAGTGTGTTGTCTAGCAAATCTTTCTGTTTCAGTATAATTTTACTATAGGCTAAATATAGCAATTTGAAAGCCCTGGTTTGTTTGCTTTTTGTGGCAACCAGCTTCAAAATGTCACTTGTAGTTTTGTAGTGTGCTCTGTAGACTTTTATTAAATGCTAAATGAAATCCATGCAGGAAAGTGAGTCACCATCTGAATTGGGTAGAGGTGGTAGGCCTAACGCAAGTGAAAAAATGCTTTGATAGGTAAATGTTAACACTATCACCTCTAAATTTACGATAACACATATCCAAATACTCTGGACATTGTTTTTTTAATATTAAACTTAGCCGGTGAATATATAATAGCTGACGTCTCCGACGGCTCGACAGAATTCAAAAACTCGCGAGCGATCGCCATGAAGGTAGCGGGTGTGCCCACCAGCGCCAACTATCGGCCAGATACCGCATATACATGTAAACAGCTCCAGTTCTTCTCTGTCGGTTCCATCGACAAGTCGATTCCACTCGCTATTATGACCTCGAGTTTTCTACAGAATTGGTGAAGTACTTGGTTTTGGTTTTATTGCTTTCGCCGTGTTGGATTATTCAATACTATCCTCAAAAGAAATGCTTTTGAAAGGAGAGTAAAAGTGTTTTGCCCTTGCTTTTATCTCTGGTTTTTTTCCATAGAGTAAAAATGGCCGACCCTTCCCTTAGTACGGAAGTGTGTTTTAGGCTTTTAGCAATTATCTTATCACGTTATAAATTGTTGTTGTTAATTATAGATTTTCCTCTATATATTTTATATCTCACCCGCCTTTATTAGGCCTCTTTGATTAGCTTTCCATTTATAATAAACATCAAGATAAATTTTAATGATTTGTTTCTATGCGGCCTTACCTATTCCTCCCCTAATCCGAGAGTAGGCGGTCCTAACTTGGAAACCGAAGTTAAACAACGTTGAGCCCTTTCAACTTTTATTTTCGTTAAGTTTAAATCATTTGCTCTGTAAGAGTTATTAAATGAATATTTTTTAGTAGATATTTTATGAAAGATTTTCTTTGAATAGTCTTCGTGCTGTTTCAAAGATGAACTAACGTTTGGTTTATTTATGCTACGCAGTTTGCGCTCTATCGTTACGATAGAGAAAGAGAGAATCACGGTTTCACTTGGCAGAAAGAGTAAATCGATTCTGACGTTTTGTTCATTCTTCTTTCAAACTGAAATGTTTTAAATACTAATTTAAAGGAACTTGTTAATTTTCAATTTCTTAGTCCTATCAGTTTTTTCCTTTGGTCAAATAACCTGTTTATTGACGAAGGGTACGTGGGCTTTTCTCTTCTGTGTGAAATCAAGAGAGAGAGAGAGAGAGGAAGAGAGAACGTTCCGATCTTTATTCTCGTCCCAAGCGAGTAACGTTGTTCTCGAGTCAGTTTTTTACTCAAGTCCCAAGTCTCTGTACGGGGAGAAAGAATAAAACTTTTTTAGTTTTTATTCTCGTCCCAAGGCACTGTACGGTGAGAGATTGAAAACGTAGTTTTTAATGAACTAGTGTTTAGTCTCCTCCCCAGTCACTGATCCTTTTAACTTTATATATTTCCGTTTTATTCGATATATATGTTTACTGTTTTTTTGCTTGTATTAATGTGCTAACATTATACGACTTATTTCGCAATTATAACCTTTTGATGTAGGGGAGAATTGCGTGCTTCAGGTAGAAATCAGTTTTTATTCATGCCTAATGTGAAATTATTGAAAAATTCGATTTCAGTGAAGTAAGTGCAAAAACAGAAAATTGTAGTGATAAAGTGATAATTGCGCAAAGTGTTATCAGTGTTGCGACAGAGGGTTCGTCTGTTCGTGCCTATCGTTCGCCTAGTCCGAGACCTCTTGCAAGCTCCCATGCCCCAGGGAGAGGTAATGTCGTAGGACTTATGGGTTCGAGAGACTAACCAACGAGCAGACGTTCCCTATATGGTTTCAGGCGTGTCTCGTCAAGACCGCCCCTACCATAAGACGAGCGAGACGGTTTTCTCCTCGTCATCCGAAGGCTTATCGCGTAAGAAACCGTGGAGCAAGGTTTCGAGACCCTTAAAGCGAAAGTCAGTCCCTTCAGGACAGGTCCAGCGTCCTGGTTGTAGCCATTGGGACAGCTCTGACCCTGTGCAGTCATCGGAAGACTGCTCGACGCCTAAACAGAAGCGTAACACAGGCTCCGAGAGTCTTAGTGTAGGCAAGGTTTTGCAGTCACAGACGTTACCCTCGTCTCTTACCGCACCCATTCCCGTTGATCCTAAATGGGTTGTACTGCAAGACATGCAGAATAAGCTTGCCTCTCTTATGGAGGACTATTCTGCTGAGCAGGTTCACGATGATCCTCGCCGCTTAGCTGATCGAGATCCTGGCCGTCAGCCGCCCAAAAGAGCCTTTGCTCGTCCTGTTGACGTTGACGTTACAAAGTCACGTCAGTCACGTTTTGTAGAGCCTCACTCGATGCAGTCCCGTGTTGACTTTCAGCCGCTTGTGGACGTTCAGCCGCTGCCGCATGCTCTTGTTGACGTTCAGGACGTTCGCCAACCAGCGAAGTTGACTTGTTTTGACGTTGAGCGTCAAGCACCGCAGTCAAGAGTTGTTTTGACTGCTCAGTCTAGGCAGTCAAGGCAGTCTCGAGTTGACGTCGAGCGTCCTCCCGCACCTGTTGTTGTTGCTGGTCAGTCCTTTAAGCAGTTACATGACGTAGCGTCCTTGACTGCTACTGATGCTCCTTTGCGTGTGGACTCTGCTTGTCAAGCATTGCCACCACGGCAGGTCTCTCCCTTGCTTGAGACTCGGCAATTGTCGGACGAGGTTCCTTCAGATAAGGAAGTTGCTGATCCCCCTCCTACTGATATTCCCTTGGGGACTCTGTCAGACGGAGAGGAGCCTAAAGCTGCTCAGCCCTCTATGGACTTTAAATAAATCATGCTGATTTTCAAGGATCTTTGTCCGGATCATTTTGTAACTGCTGCTCCTCGTTCGCCTAAACGTCAGAGTTTACACTAGGCCTAGCTACTTCGAAGCCGTTGTTTTCTAAGCTAGTGCTCTCTCGCTCTTCTAAGAGAGCTTTACGTTTGCTAGGCGACTGGTTGATCACCAGGAGGAGTTTGGGGGAAACAGCCTTTGCTTTCCCTCCTTTTAAACTGGCTTATAGAGCGAGCGTCTGGTATGACACGGGAGAAGTTCTCGGCTTGGGAGTTCCTGCCTCTGCCCAGATAGACTTCTCAAACCTCATAGACTCTCCCTGGCGCCTGGCCATGAGACGCTTCAAGATTTTATGGTCGGCTTCAGAGCTAGACCATCTCCTGTTAGGAGTTTTTTTTTTTTTTTCGAGCGTTTGAAGTTTTGCTGTACAATTATGTCATGCATAGACAAGGCTATCAGGGATGGCTCCAATAATCTGACAGCCACGTTCTCTGCAGGAACAAGACTATCAGGGATGACTCCAATGATCTGGCAGCCACGTTCACTGCAGGAGTACGTAAGATGCAAGTGCGCTCAATGTGTTCATTGTCAAGACAAACTTCACGATGAAGTCTACCAAGCTGTCTTGACAGCATTAATGGAAGGCGACTGGATGGTCTCTCTCGACCTTCAGGATGCATACTTCCACATCCCGATTCATCCAAACTTTCAACTACATCTGAGATTTGTGGACGGAAAAGTAATGTACCACTGTCGAGCACTGTACTCCGACCTCATTCCTGCTCCTCTTGTTTTTACAAGGCCCTTGCAAAATGTAGCAAGCTTTCTACATTTTTTGAGGATTCAGAGCCTCCCTTTATTTTGACGACTGACTAATCAGGGCGTTCGTCATTATATCGCTGTCTGGAGAGCCTCCAATGGTCATTAGACCTAACCAAGGAGCTAGGTCTCATAGTGAACGTAGAGAAATCGTAACTTACAGTATCCCATCCCAGACTATTCTTTTTTTGGGAATGGAGATACTGTGTATGATTTTTCGACCCTTTTCGTCTCCCGCAAGAATGGAACAAGCTCTGTTAAAAGTCCTTCACTTGCAAGAGAAAAACATTTGCTCTGTAAGAGTTTGAACTAGCCTCGTGGGAACTCTTTCATCGCTGGAGTAGTTCACTCTCTGGGGAGACTCAACCTATGCCCTTTCCTATTTCACCTAAACATTGGAACAAGGAGAAGGGCTTAGTGAGTATCTCTTTCCCAATCTCCAACTCAGTCTAGACATGTCTGACTTGGTGGGACAGCAACATCAGACTTCGAGAAGGTCTTTCTCTTGCGATCAAGAACCCAAACCATGTGTTGTTTTCAGATGCAGCGGATTTGGGTTAGGGAGCTCCACTGGACAGTCTGGAACCTGGTTCTTTGATCCACGGATCAAAAGGAACTCCTTTTAAGGCAGTAACATCTCTCCTTTGGCGAGATTTGTGCAGAAATGAATGTCTTGGCGGACGGCCTCAGCAGAAGAGGACAAGTCTTCTCCATGGAGTGGACGTTGCATAAGACTGTGTGCGAGAAGCTATGGATGACATGGGGTCTACCCACCATAGATCTTTTTGCTACTCTCTCTGACAAAGAGGCTCTCGACTTACTGCTTTCCAGTTCCAGATCCAGAGGCAGCTCACATAGACGCTTTCCTGCTGGACTGGTCTCACCTGGACGTTTATGCCTTTCCACCTTTCAAGGTCCTAGACAAGGTGCTGCAGAAGTTCACCTCTCACGAAGGGACCAGGTTGACATTGGTTGCTCCACTCTGGCCCGCGAGAGAGTGAGTAACAGAGGTACTTCAATGGCTGGTAGACGTTCCAAGGAGTCTACCTTTAAGGATGGATCTCTTACGGTAGCCACGTAAGGAGTCTTCAGCAAAGCCTCCCCGCGCTTCGTCTGACTGCCTTCAGACTATCGAAAGACTCTCAAGAGCTAGAGGATTTTCGAAGGAGGCAGCCAGAACGATTGCGAGAACTAGTAGAGCATCTACCATCAAGGTCTATCAGTCGAAGTGGGAAGTCTTTAGAGACTGGTGCAAGTCATCATCCATTTCCTCTTCCAGTACCTCTGTAGCCCAAATTGCAGACTTTCTCCTACATCTGAGAAATGTTCGCTCCCTCTCAGCGCCCACTATTAAGGGCTACAGGAGCATGTTGGCGTCTGTGTTCAGACATAGAGGCTTAGATCTGTCCAATAATCAAGATCTCCTTAAGTCCTTCGAGACCTCTAAGGAGCGTCGTATGGCAACTCCTGGATGGAACTTAGACGTGGTCCTAAGGTTCCTAATGTCCGACAGGTTTGAGCCATTACATTCAGCCTTCCTGAAGGATCTCACCCTCAAGACGCTTTTCTTAGTGTGCTTGGCTTCGGCTAAAAGGGTCAGTGAGATCCATGCCTTCAGTAGGAACATCGGCTTTTCTACAGATAAAGCCACATGTTCACTTCAGCTTGGTTTTCTTGGCCAAAAATGAACTGCCTTCTCGTCCTTGGCCTAAGTCATTTGATATACCTTGCCTGTCAGAGATCGTAGGCAACGAGCTTGAAAGAGTGCTGTGTCCAGTTAGAGCTCTGAAGTTTTATTTAGCTCGGACTAAATCCTTACGAGGTGGATCTAAGGCTTTGTGGTGCTCAGTTAAAAAGCCTTCATTGCCTATGTCAAAGAATGCTTAGTCATATTTTATTAGATTTTTAATCCGAGAGGCTCATTCTCACTTGAGTGAAAAAGAGCGTTGCTTGCTTAAGGTTAAGACGCACGAAGTAAGAGCTATAGCAACTTCTGTGGCCTTTAAGCAAAACAGATCTCTGCGAAGTATTATGGACGCGACCGTTTGGAGAAGCAAGTCGGTATTCGCGTCATTTTACTTAAAAGATGTCCAGACTCTTTATGAGGACTGCTACACACTGGGTCCATTCGTTACAGCGAGTGCAGTAGTGGGTAAGGGTTCTACCACTACATTCCCTTAATTCCAATATCCTTTTAATCTTCTCTTGAAATGTTTTTTTTTTTAATTGGGTTGTACGGAAGGCTAAGAAGCCTTTCGCATCCTTTTTGATTTGGCGGGTGGTCAAATGTCATTTCTTGAGAGCGCCCAGATTAAGGGTTTTGATGAGGTCCTGTTGTATGGGTTGTTGCCCTAGATACTTCAGCTCCTGGGAGTCTTTCAGCATCCTAAGAGGATGGCTGGGCTTCGTGAGGAAAGCGGACTAACAAGGCAGAGTAATCGTTAGAGTCAGCTTCCTTACCAGGTACCTATATTTATTTGGGTTTGGTTATGATATAACTGTCAAAAACTCTAAGCATATACGCCGTAAACTGTATTAATTCTGGTCTCTACCCACCACCATGGGTGTGTATCAGCTATTATATATTCACCGGCTAAGTTTAATATTTAAAAATATTTTGATTATAAAATAAATTTTTGAATATACTTACCCGGTGAATATATAAATTAAAGGCCCCCCCTTCCTCCTCGATAGAGACACAGCGGGATGAGAAGAACTGGAGCTGTTTACATGTATATGCAGTATCTGGCCGATAGTTGGCGCTGGTGGGCACACCCGCTACCTTCATGGCGATAGCTCGCGAGTTTTTGAATTCTGTCGAGCCGTCGGAGACGTCAGCTATTATATATTCACCGGGTAAGTATATTCAAAAATGTATTTTATAATCAAAATATCATTTTTTCTAAGAATATTTCCTTATAATCACAGAGTAAAAACACTGGGGATATTTCTTGGTTTTCAATACACATCTTGTGATGGCACCTCCATACAGTACTGTACATACTTTTCTTCCTGCAACAAACAAAAATTCCCACAGTTTGGGACCTTCACACAATTAGGAAGAATGGTATGCCTATGCAAATAATTATTAGTAACCACTTCATTTTTTAAACACCCAAAAATATGTGTAATATGTATGCTCGCAACCAGAACAGACTTATCATTCACAAACTAGAGCATAAGGAGAACTGTTGGAAAAAAACATCTTAGGAGAATCTCATTCTTAAAGGTAGATAATTGACCAAAAAATAAGTCATGTGATAATAAAGAAGGTGCTGATTGATCATTTGTACAAGATTGCAAAAGGCAGAAAAGAGGTTCAACTAAAAAGAGAAAATTGGAAATTTGAAATTAAAAATTGTTTTATTCAGGGGAAAACTTTGTTTACAACAAATGCTACATACAATATAAGAAAGTGTCGAAGTTACTAATATGTTTCATTGTATAGGGTTGATATATACCCTTTAATGAAGGCTATTGATTGATACAGTGCAGGTTAGGCTAGATAATAGTGTATGATGCAGGAGGCAAGTTAAGAGGACCTGATGCCCTAGCTTAGGTTAGGTGGGTATAGTTATGTCAAGTGACATCCATTTATTTCATTACTCTTTTCCTTCCCAAAAACCCTAATTACCTACTTTTATCCTCCATTCTTGTTGATCTCTGAGGTCACATATCTCGGAAACTTTATTTGTTTCTACAAAAAATACGAAACATCCGTTCTTTGCATAAAAGAAATGGTGTAAGCTGGCATATGGCTATAAAGATTTTGGTGTCGACAACTGTTACCAGTGGTAGCGGGAAGAAGCGCTCTCCCTCGGTCACTCATACCTTCTCTACTTTGATTTCAGCTGTGGTTAAAAACAGACGTCTATCCACGTTCTCAATGGCTGGCTAAAATTTAAAACTTTTCCTTTTTCTTTTCAGGTGTGATTTGGTATGTGGTTACTTGAGGGAGCACGACATGTGTGTACTTTTAGGTCCCTGGAGAACAGACACACTCACTGTCTTTGCCCTTCATGCATAGGACACTCCTGTTCGGAGGCTTCCTCTTGCCCAGAGTATAGGGAGTGGTTATCCTCCCAGTTGGAGTGGTATGGCAGGAGAAGAAGTAAGTCTAAAAGGGATTCTTTGCCTTTAGGGTTTTCCTCAAAGTCTAAGAAATCCTTACTTCTTTTTCTCTCCATTGGTACTCTCCTCTCTGACTCTCTCGAGCAATCTCCCCCAGGAAACGGTCATAAGTGATGGCCGTTTGACTATGTCAACCTTCAGGTCAGGCCTCCTCTTCCTCCTCCCTAATGTAGCTGAGGAAGCTGCCTCCTGGGAGGAGACCATATCGTAAGATGCATTGCCTCTGCTGCGGCCATTCTTTGGACTTTGGATCCCCCCCTCTAAAGACTGGATTTTGGTGTTGGCGTGCTCTCCCTCCAGGATTAGTGCACACGTTGAGCTTGCTAAGCACGAGGAAATCTTCGTTTATCCTCCCACTTCTGAGCTCATTGTCCCTCTGTTGTTTTACGTTAGACACCCTTGCAAGCAGCAAGCATAAGAGTTTGTCCTCACCCAAGAGCCCACCTCCTCAGGCTGCTAAGAAGTGTCAGCGCACTTGATCTCTTCGAAGCAGTGCTCTCAGCAGGAGCACCCAGTAGATTTTATCATCATCCTGTAGCCCAGTGTGTACCTAACCTTGCCACTGGGGTCTCACGACACTCTTAGTATCCAGCGTGCGCAGTTACCCACGGTAACTCGCCAGGCACTCTTTGCTAGTCAAAGCTCACCAGGTATGTTGGCATGGAGTAGCATAACAACTCCATGCACAGGCGAGTGCAATTTACCACTCCACGTAGCTCGTAAGACAGTCATGTGCACCTGTCACTCGTGCTCCTTTGATGGGCAGTGACATTGCGCAATAGCTTACAGGTTTGCTGTGCAGCCCATTAGTTGGCTCTTGATTGTTTGTGATCACCTGTGTCTGTACTAAGGAGTGCGCAAGGAACCAGTTTAGCGCACTTTTGATGCATCCCCAGTAGGCTCACGCTCCATTTCAGCAGCATTCCTATGTGAGCCAGCTGTGCCTGGGTTGGATAGCTAGGTAGGCTACAGATCATCTGCATATATTAGTCTACAGGTTTATCTAAACTGTGGTTGATCGTTGGTACAGTATAGATGCTGAAAACCATTGGGGGCCAACGACCCCTCTGGGAGGCCGTTTTTCTGTTTTCAGACATCTGCTTTTCCTACCATCCATTTCAACAAAGAAAAGTCTGTTACTCAGCAGTGACTGGATAATATGCACAATGCCAAGGTTAAGAATAACTTTGGCAAGTTTCAAAAGAAGCAACCTGTGGTTCAGTGTGTTATAGGCTGCTATTAGGCCAACAAATACTTCCCTTGTGGTTTTCCTAAGCTCAAAGTCATCCTCAATACACTGAGTGAGGCTAAGTACTTGGGAGCAGTAGGATCTTCTTGTCCTGAAGCCAGCCTGGTCTGGTGATAGTTGTTCTTTGACTGTGGGATCTAGGCAGGCCATCATCATACAATTTGTATAAAATGCAGAGGAGAGAGAATGGATGATATCTCTTAGGGATCATTGGGTCTTTGCCAGGCTTTAGTAAGGCTACAACCTTAGGCAGAAGAAAGTTTACTTCTTGTCCCCTTCTTTCTTAATATTTTATACGTAAATAATGTACCATTAATTTCTGTATTCAGAATTAAAGTAAGGATATAATGAAAGTCTTGATTTATTGTTTGTCATGGAATTAATATACCCCACCCAATTATTCATGTCTTAAAACATGTGTATTTGGAAATGTGGTAAAAGGATAATTTGTGCTGCAATCCAAGAATATTGTATTGCTTGTGTATATGAGATTTATTTTGTTATGGTTGTAACCATTTACAATACCTGTACTTTTAATCCTGTTGTATCCGACATTCATCTTGAACGTGTTTGAGATGAAATATGATAAATATATTTTTTTTAGCCTTGTCAAGGAATGATTAATAAGCTCAGAGTGAAGAAGGATTTGAGCAATGATTATATACTTATAAATAATACGTATTCCTCTATAGTATTAAGCTCCAATGTTTTGAAGTAATTAAGTGAAGTGTGTTTGAAGTATCTCTCTTTTGATTAAAGATAAGAAAATTTTGAATCGCTAGTTTATCATCTTGTTTTTTGAAAGAATCTGTTTTTTCTGTGAAGTACATTATTTTACTTTTAATTTATGAAAATTTTAAGAACCTGTTAATTATTGATACTGTGAAACTTACTCTAATATGTTTTTATTCTAGGAATTCCACCTTGGATGCATTACCATCGTGATCAGTGGCAGTTGTATTCGTCACTAAATGCTTCAAGATATAAATCTTCAGAAAATTTGAAGTACTGTACTGTTGTAGGACTACTGCTGAGCTTGATGCTGTTTAATTTGTATGTATTATGAAGCTGAACATTTGTACCATCTTATACTGTACTGTTTAGACAAAGGTATGTACGAACTCATGTTTATCCTGGTCTATTATGTTTTTTACTCATGATTGTTGCTGAAGTATTGAGAAGTCACAATACCTGTGGATGCATATTTTGGTGTACCCTACCATTTTTATTAATTTGTAAGTAAATGGCAACTGATTTAATGAGACAGTGTAGTAAAATAATGGAATAGCATCCAAAAGATTAATTGTTTGTACACAAATACAAAACTTCGGCCTTTACATAAGGTATTGATACCAAGGCATCTAAAACTTGGTCATTTAACTTTTATCAAGGTGTCGGAAGTTACCGTCTGGTAGTGGGGAAGTCCTGCCCCCTTTTCGGCTGTTAGGAAGTCCCGCCCCCTTGCCAGTGCACTGAAAAATCACTTTGATTCTGGCCACCAATTGACACAGACATCCTATAGGCACTCATACAAACTTGGTTTTTTCCAACATTTTACTTTTTCTCTTTCTTTTTTGCCTGAAGTTGAAGCTGGACTTCCCCAGGAATGTCAAGTAAATGCAGCGCTTCCATAGTGGGAGTGAGGGGGATCCTGATACTTTGTGCCCTTCACACATGGGGCATGTATGCAGTTTAGACTCCTCTTGTGAGGAATGTAGGGAGTGGTCACCCTCCCAGTGGCAGGTGTATGGCACAAGGGGAAAGAAGGTGGCTGAAGTGTAAGACTTTGCCCTTGAGCTCATATTTGAGTTTGAAGGAAGTGAATAAACTTGCTGTTTAAACTCACGGTACTCTGCCCTCTGACCCTTCACCGTCGGTCTCCTCTGGAGGCAAGAGTGTTGGTGAATTAATTCCTGGTAAAGTCTCGAGGTTGAGAGACTCGCTTGTTTCCCCTATCAAAATGATGAGGCTGTCCTTAGGAAAGATCCTGCCAATAATAATTTGCTTGCAATTCACGATGCTATGCTACACCTTTGGATTTCCCTTGGACTAAAGGGTTCTCCATTCAAAGAAGGACTAGCTCTAGCACTTAATCCAGTAAGGGGATCGAGACAATTTCACACAATTTTGACCTACAGCCTGAACTTGAGTTGTTTTGCCAACATTCTGCTCTCAAGTCAGGCTTCCTTGTTTGTCCTACACTCTACTAGGTCAACGAGGAACTCTGTATCAGAAGGAACTGGCTTTCCTTCTCAAAGGAGATGCTATAGCCTTTCCAGCTATGGTAAGTACGCTTTTCCTTGCAAGTCTCTAGGTCAGGGTGTGCCCTCACTTTCCAATACTCGTTCCCACGAGCAATATGTCTCTGAGCGCTCAAAATGTCTCAGCTCGCACCTTCTCCTCGGCAATGATTATATACTTATAAATAATACGTATTCCTCTATAGTATTAAGCTCCAATGTTTTGAAGTACCTAAGTGAAGTGTGTTTGAAGCATGTCTCTTTTGATGAAAAATAAGAAAATTTTGAATCGCTAGTTTATCATTTTATTTTTTGAAATCTTTTTTTTCTGTGAAGTACATTATTTTACTTTTAATTTTTGAAAATTTGAAGAACTTGTTAATTATTGATACTGTGAAACTTACTCTTATGTTTTTATTCTAGGAATTCCACCTTGGATGCATTACCATCGTGATCAGTGGCAGTTGTATTCATCACTAAATGCTTCAAGATATAAATCTTTAGAAAATTTGAAGTACTTTACTGTTGTAGGACTACTGCTGAGCTTGATGCTGTTTAATTCGTATGTATTATGAAACTGAACATTTGTACCATCTTATACTGTACTATTTAGACAAAGGTATGTACGAACTCATGTTTATCCTGGTCTATTATGTTTTTTTACTCATGATTGTTGCTGAAGTATTGAGAAGTCACAATACCTGTGGATGCATATTTTGGTGTACCCTACCATTTTTATTAATTTGAAAGTAAATGGTAACTGGTTTAATGAGATAGTGTAGTAAAATAATGGAATAGCATCCAAAAGATTACTTGTTTGTACACAAATACAAAACTTCGGCCTTTAAATAAGGTATTGATACCAAGGCATCTAAAACTTGGTCATTTAACTTTTATCAAGGTGTCGGAAGTTACCGGCTGGTAGTGGGGAAGTCCTGCCCCCTTTTCGGCAGTTAGGAAGTCCTGCTCCCTTGCCAGTGCACTGAAAAATCACTGATTCTGGCCACCAATTGACACAGACATCCTATAGGCACTCATACAAACTTGATTTTTTCCAATGTTTTCCTTTTCTCTTTCTTTTTTGCCTGAAGTTGAAGCTGGACTTTTCTCTTTCTTTTTTGCCTGAAGTTGAAGCTGGACTTTTTCTTTTTTGCCTGAAGTTGAAGCTGGACTTCCCCAGGAATATAAAGTAAATGCAGCGCTTTCATAGTGGGAGAGAGGGGGATCATCATACTTTGTGCCCTTCATCCATGGGGAATGTATACAGTTTAGACTCCTCCTGTGGGGAATGTAGGGAGTGGTCACCCTCCCGGTGGCAGGTGTATGGCACAAGGGGAAAGAAGGTGGCTGAAGTTTTTAAGACTTTGCCCTTGAGCTCATATTTGAGGTTGAAGGAAGTGAATAAACTTGCTGTTTAAACTCACGGTACTCTACCCTCTGACCCTTCACCGTCGGTCTCCTCTGGAGGCAAGAGTGTTGGTGAATTAATTCCTGGTAAAGTCTGGGGGTTGAGAGACTCGCTTGTTTCCCCTATCAAAATTGATGAGGCTGTCCTTAGGAAAGATCCTGCCAATAATAATTTGCTTGCAATTCACGATTCTATGCTACACCTTTGGACTTCCCTTGGACTAAAGGGTTCTCCATTCAAAGAAGGGCTAGCTCTAGCACTTAATCCAGTTAGGGGATCGAGACAATTTCACACAATTTTGACCTACAGCCTGAACTTGAGTTGTTGGCTAACATTCTGCCCTCAAGTCAGGCTTCCTTGTTTGTCCTACACTCTACTAGGTCAACGAGGAACTCTGTATCAGAAGGAACTGGCTTTCCTTCCCAAAGGAGATGCTATAGCCTTTCCAGCTATGGTAAGTACGCTTTTCCTTGCAAGTCTCTAGGTCAGGGTGTGCCCTCACTTTCCAATACTTGTTCCCACGAGCAATATGTCTCTGAGCGCTCAAAATGTCTCGGCTCGCACCTTCGCCGCGACAAAGTGGGAAGAACTTGCCTCACCAGACCTTGTAGGTGATATACACACTCAGTAGATTTTGTGCAGATGCACCAGTTAGATAACTGAAATATGGTAAATGCAACTAACTTTATCTTATAGATAAGTTTCCTATTAAAGGACAAGGGCTTGTATTTGTTTATGAACAAATCAAAAAATTGTAGATTTTTTATTTTTTCTAATTATACAAATTAGAGCTCTTTAAGTTATATTTCCTGCTGCTACCACCCTGCTAATCTGAGGTTTAAGGTCCAAGTGGTTACTCAGTGTGGTTGGGAATGGTGGGGTGGGCACTTCTCCGCCAACCGCCACTAACTACTGACACCTCGTTATAAGTATAACAGCTGAGTTCTAGCTATGCTGAAAGCATACTCCTATTAAAGGACTCAGGTTTTTATAGTTAAGAATAATACAAAGTACTTTAACATTTATGATTTTACTCATGTTTTGAACAAAGTTAGTTTTATAATAGAGCAGATTCATGACTGGAGTAAAGTTAACTTAAGGCTTCTGATGGTAGACCTTTAATATGCTACTGTAACATTGTAATTCAATTTCGAAACATTATTGCCAGTTCTTGGATTTTAGTTTTCTTAGATCATTTGTTTAGGCATTTTGCTGCTTAGTGACTAAAATTTCTTATTTACTTTTGCCTAATAGTTTGGTATTACTTTTTTGGAATATCCAAATTGAGGACTATTAAATAGAAAAATTCGATTAATTTTTTAAGTAGAAAAATAAACATTGATATTAGGTTTCTGTTAAGCATGTGATATCTGTTAAGTGTGTGACCATGATCGGAACTAATTTGTCTTCAAGTTTCTCGGTACCCACCAATTAAATTGCGGGAGCCGCAATATATTCAGAAAGTGGAATTGGTTAGAATTTTGTTTTTTCTTGTACAAAGCAAGAAGGGTTGCAACACCAAAACCCTTTTTTGTATCGGGTTACTAGTTATCATCATCATCTATTGATGCAAAGGGCCTTGATTAGATTTCACTAATAGTCTCTTATCTTGAGATTTTAAACCAATACTTCTACTTCATGCTTCATAGTCCTCAGCCATGTAGGCCTGGGTCTTCCAACTCTTTTAGTGCCTTGTGGAGCCTAGATAAACGGTTGGTGAACTAAGCTCCCCTGAGTAGTGTGAAGAGCATTTCCAACCCATGTCCATCTACCCCTCACCATGATTCCATGCATATATGGGATCCTAATCTCTTTTATGGTATCATTTTTAGTTCTGTACTTTCATTTAATTCCCAATATTCTTCTGAGGGCTTTATTTTCAAATCTACCGAACCTGTTGGAGATTGTTAAGTGTTTAGCAGTACACAAGTCTAATTTGCCTGTTCCAAAAATCTGTTGTATGTTCTATTAGGGGTGCTCAAAACTTTGCAATTGTGATGTGCATCTTCAGTAGCACATAGGTTCTTGATTTTCTGTTGGGAGGCATGTATAACCTTAAATATTATTATTAAGGGGGCCACTCGTGCAGTAGTAACAGGTATTTTAAGCATCTAATAATTTCTCTCCTAAAAGTAGATGCTGTTTTCTGCTTATAATGTTTTATATATAAAGAATGCACCTTTGACATGTGCTGTACAGTATTGATAATTCAGGCAAGGAGGGAGTTATTAATTATAGCAAAGCAAGGAATGGGATCCTGTTTTGTTTTCTTGAAAAACTCCGGTTTATGGTTTCTCAGGGTCTATACTGTATCCTATGATTCATTTCTTGCTCGTATATTCTGTATTGTATTTGTGTAGGATGATTATTTTAGGTAAATATTGTATTGGTTATTTGTTTGAGTTGTTTTTTGATATTTTTAATCATTTACAAAACTTTTAATCATGCCTTATATAGGGTTGTTGGTAACTATGTGATAACCTCCCTGACTGGTGATGGCCAGACTGGGGTTTGAGTCCCGCCCAAACTCATTAGTTCTTTTAGTGGCTGCAACCTCCCATCCTTGTGAGCTAAGAATGGTGGATCAGTTTATAGGGAGCCTACAGGTTTACCTGCTGAGTCATCAGCAGCCATTGTCAGGCTCTCCCTGGTCCCAGCCTGGATGAAGAGTGCCGAGGGTGCTAATCATTATGTAATGTATATATTGTCAGTCTCTATGGCATTATCCTGCTTGCTAGGGCAATGACACTGTCCCTTGCTTTGCCCTTCATGAGTAGTCTTTAAACACACCAAAAGGAAATATGTAAATTATAATCTTATTTGTAGCCTTTTTAAGGAATGTTGAATAAATTAAAAGTAAAGAAGGAATTGAGCATCACCTCATAGAAATCATTCATATTCCTGTACCCGATATTAAAACATTGCAGTGTTTAGACGACAGTAGGTGGAGCATACTTGGAATAATGTCTTATTTATTGGAGGTTATTGAAAAATAGGAAGAATTAAGAAAAGTTTTTACAAGAAGTTTGTTTTTTTGAGAAATTATCTGACTAGGACCTTTTTTTTTTTTTTCAATATGTAAAAAAATAAACCTGTACTTCATTGATACTGTAAAACTTACTCTGTGTTTTATTCTAGGAATTCCACCTTTGAAGAAGTACCATCATGTGTGATTTGTAATTGCCATCAAGACCATAATCTTCTGTAGCAGCATCATGATCAGTGAAAAATTTAGTATATAAACTACTAAATGGATGAAGGCTTAAATTTTTAGAAAATCTGAAGCACTGCTGGTCATTGTACAGTGAACCCTCGTTTATCGCGGTAGATAGGTTCCAGACCCGGCCGCGATAGGTGAAAATCCGCGAAGTAGTGACAGCATATTTACCTATTTATTTAACATGTATATTCAGACTTTTAAAACCTTCCCTTGTACGTAGTACTGTTAACAAACTACCCTTTAATGTACAGAACACTTAATGCATGTACTAACGTACCCTAAACTAAAACAGGCACAAATATTAAGGGCGACTTTATATCATGCGTTTCCTAAACACGCCAAAAAGCACGATAAAAAATGGCAACCAATGTTTTGTTTACGTTTATCTCTGATTATAATGAAGAAACAAACGCATTTACACATCTGTGTATAGGTTAGTTTCTGCATCGATTATATTGATTATTCAGTACAGTATGTTGATTTGGTTATTACTAATGTTTTACTTAATTTTTCTTAGGACTTCCAAATGAAATGTTTTTCTTTATGACGCCGCCTGAAACGATGGCGTCATAAAGTACGCTCAGTAAACAAACTAAGGAATTTAACGCGCATGATGAAAGTGATAAATAATGATATTACAGTAAAAGCTTTAATAAAATATGTTATTACAAATATTATTTACCGTATCTATATAAAATCATACATACGTAGCAAAGCAGGAAAACAATCTACGAGAGAGAGAGAGAGTTGTTTTACATACGTAAATGTAAATTTTGAACAAAAAAAAAATAGCCCCATTTCATATAAAATAGTTTACAAATATTTTACTTTATCATATTACAGTAGTCTGTATAATACTGTAAAGTTCAGTACAGTATGTTGTTGTTAAAGTCGTGGCGATGAAATTCTCACGAAACAAAAACACGCCATTTGAGTACAACAGCTGATTCTCTCTCTCTCTCTCTCTCTCTCTCTCTCTCTCTCTCTCTCTCTCTCTCTCTCTCTCTCTCTCTCTCTCTCTCTCTCTCTCTCTCTCTCTCTCTCTTTTCATGTTATACAATACTTACATTTAGATGAAGAAACTAAAATTAGTTTTCTTAGTGTCAATTAAATACGAAACGAAATAATTAGGCCGAGTCTACATCCATTTCAATCATAGCTAAAAATACGGCATCCGATTTCATCAGCAAACCACTATTTTTTGGGAAATATCATTTTATTCTAGAAAATTGCCACTCTTTAAATAGTTAATTGCACATTAAGAAAGCGTGTACTTTTGTTTTTAAATTTCGGGTTTGTTTTAAAAATCGAGTATTGTTGACTTCTTTTTTTTTTTGACTTTTGGCTGTGATTAGATCAGCTGTCATCCAGCTGCCGCTCTTGAGTGTGTACGAATACACTAACAAAGTATCATTTATACCATTTCTTAACTTATTCAAACCGTCTACAGTATACAGTTGATATTACATAAGCACCAATGTGTTATAACCTATCAATTTTTTTTGTTTATTACATTTAAACCCCCCCCCCTCTCTCTCTCTCTCTCTCTCTCTCTCTCTCTCTCTCTCTCTCTCTCTCTCTCTCTCTCTCTCTCTCTCTCTCTCTCTCTCTCTCTAACAAATGATATCTTTGTTGCTCCTCAAAGTTTCATTTATATTGAAAATCAATCATGATTCAATTTTCCTTACTTTCTCCAATCTCGCACCATCGGTCACTTCGCGGTATTTTCGATATTTCTGGAAAATCCGCGATATATGTATATACATGGGTTATGAAAAAAATCCGCGAAGTGGTGAATCCGCGATGGTCGAACCGCGAAGTAGCGAGGGTTAACTGTACTGTAAGTCCGCTCCCTTTTTATCACTATAATGGGACTGTCTAATGTAATTTCATTTCTCTCTCGGAACCTTCACTCATCCTCTTTATACAATGACTTCACTCCTTATATCTTGATACTGTAAATCTCCTCCTCCTTTTTGTACTGCAACTTAGCTCCCCTTCTTTGTACTGTATCTCTTAATCTTCTGCCATTCTGCTTCTTCTCTCTTTAAACTCTGCTCTTTCTATTTTGTTAAAATAAGTCTGCTCCTCCTGTTCTAGCACAATGGCCCTTCTTCTGTATGGCTACTGAAATTTGGCTCCTCTCTTTACTGCAACTCTACTCCTCTCCTCTTACAACTATTCTGCTCTCTTTATACAGCAACTTTGCTACTCCCTCTCTTCCTGTACTTTTAATCCTATGTTGTATCCGACATTCATCTTGAACGTGTTTGAGATCAAATATGATAAATATATTTTTTTTAGCCTTGTCAAGGAATGATTAATAAGCTCAGAGTGAAGAAGGATTTGAGCAATGATTATATACTTATAAATAATATGTATTCCTCTATAGTATTAAGCTCCAATGTTTTGAAGTACATAAGTGAAGCGTGTTTGAAGCATGTCTCTTTTGATGAAAAATAAGAAAATTTTGAATCGCTAGTTTATCATCTTGTTTTTTTAAAGAATCTGTTTTTTCTTTGAAGTACATTATTTTACTTTTAATTTATGAAAATTTTAAGAACCTGTTAATTATTGATACTGTAAAACTTACTCTAATATGTTTTTATTCTAGGAATTCCACCTTGGATGCATTACCATCGTGATCAGTGGCAGTTGTATTCATCACTAAATGCTTCAAGATATAAATCTTCAGAAAATTTGAAGTACTTTACTGTTGTAGGACTACTGCTGAGCTTGATGCTGTTTAATTTGTATGTATTATGAAACTGAACATTTGTACCGTCTTATACTGTACTGTTTAGACAAAGGTATGTACGAAGTCATGTTTATCCTGGTCTATTATGTTTTTTACTCATGATTGTTGCTGAAGTATTGAGAAGTCACAATACCTGTGGATGCATATTTTGGTGTACCCTACCATTTTTATTAATTTGTAAGTAAATGGCAACTGGTTTAATGAGATAGTGTAGTAAAATAATAGAATAGCATCCAAAAGATTACTTGTTTGTACACAAATACAAAACTTCAGCCTTTAAATAAGGTATTGATACCGTGGCATCTAAAACTCGGTCATTTAACTTTTATCAAGGTGTCGGCAGTTACCGGCTGGTATCCTGTAGGCACTCATACAAACTTGTCTTTTTCCAACGTTTTACTTTTTTTTTTTTTCTCCTGAAGTTGAAGCTGGACTTCCCCAGGAATGTCAAGTAAATGCAGCGCTTTCATAGTGGGAGAAAGGGGGATCATCATACTTTATGCCCTTCATCCATGGGGAATGTATGCAGTTTAGACTCCTCCTGTGGGGAATGTAGGGAGTGGTCACCCTCCCGGTGGCAGGTGTATGGCACAAGGGGAAAGAAGGTGGCTGAAGTTTTTAAGACTTTGCCCTTGAGCTCATATTTGAGTTTGAAGGAAGTGAATAAATTTGCTGTTTAAACTCACGGTACTCTGTCCTCTGACCCTTCACCGTCGGTCTCCTCTGGAGGCAAGAGTGTTGGTGAATTAATTCCTGGTAAAGTCTTGGGGTTGAGAGACTCGCTTGTTTCCCCTATCAAAATTGATGAGGCTGTCCTTAGGAAAGATCCTGCCAATAATAATTTGCTTGCAATTCACGATTCTATGCTACACCTTTGGACTTCCCTTGGACTAAAGGGTTCTCCATTCAAAGAAGGGCTAGCTCTAGCACTTAATCCAGTAAGGGGATTGAGACAATTTCACACAATTTTGACCTACAGCCTGAACTTGAGTTGTTGGCTAAAATTCTGGCCTCAAGTCAGGCTTCCTTGTTTGTCCTACACTCTACTAGGTCAACGAGGAACTCTGTATCAGAAGGAACTGGCTTTCCTTCCCAAAGGAGATGCTATAGCCTTTCTAGCTATGGTAAGTACACTTTTCCTTGCAAGTCTCTAGGTCAGGGTGTGCCCTCACTTTCCAATACTCGTTCCCACGAGCAATATGTCTCTGAGCGCTCAAAATGTCTCGGCTCGCACCTTCGCCTCGACAAAGTCGGAAGAACTTGCCTCACCAGACCTTGTAGGTGATATACACGCTCAGTAGATTTTGTGCAGATGTACCAGTTAGATAACTGAGAGATGGTAAATGCAGCTAACTTTATCTTATAGATAAGTTTCGTATTAAAGGACGAGGGCTTGTATCTGTTTATGAACAAATCAAAAAATTGTAGAATTTTTATTTTTTCTAATTATACAAATTAGAGCTCTTTAAGTTATATTTCCTGCTGCTACCACCCTGCTAATCTGAGGTTTAAGGTCCAAGTGGTTACTCGGTGTGCTTGGGAATGGTGGGGTGGGCACTTCTCCGCCAACTGCCACTAACTACTGACACCTCGTTATAAATATAACAGCTGAGTTCTAGCTATGCTTAAAGCATACGCCTATTAAAGGACTCGGGTTTTTATAGTTAAGAATAATACAAAGTACTTTAACATTTATGGTTTTTCTCATGTTTTGAACAAAGTTAGTTTTATAATCGAGCAGATTCATGACTGGAGTAAAGTTAACTTAAGGCTTCTGATGGTAGACCTTTAATATGCTACTGTAACATTGTAATTCAATTTCGAAACATTATTGCCAGTTCTTGGATTTTGGTTTTCATAGATCATTTGTTTAGGCAGTTAGCTGCTTAGTGACTAAAATTTCTTATTTACTTTTGCCTAATAGTTTGGTATTACTTTTTTGGAATATCCAAATTGAGGACTAGTTAATAGAAAAATTGTATTAATTTTTCAAGTAGAAAAATAAACATTGATATTAGGTTTCTGTTAAGCATGTGATATCTGACCATGATCGGAACTAATTTGTCTTCAAGTTTCTCGGTACCCACCAATTAAATTGCGGGAGCCGCAATATATTCAGAAAGTGGAATTGGTTAGAATTTAGTTTTTTTCTTGTACAAAGCAAGAAGGGTTGCAACACCAAAACCCTTATTTGTATCGGTTTACTAGTTATCATCATCATCTATTAATGCAAAGGGCCTTGATTAGATTTCACTAATAGTCTCTTATCTTGAGATTTTAAACCAATACTTCTACTTAATGCTTCATAGTCCTCAGCCATGTAGGCCTGGGTCTTCCAACTCTTTTAGTGCCTTGTGGAGCCCAGTTAAACGGTTGGTGAACTAAGCTCCCCTGAGTAGTGCGAAGAGCATTTCCAACCCATGTCCATCTACCCCTCACCATGTAGGCTTGGGTCTTCCAACTCTTTTAGTACCTTGTGGAGCCCAGTTAAACGGTTGGTGAACTAGCTCCCCTGAGTAGTGCGAAGAGCATTTCCAACCCATGTCCATCTACCCCTCACCATGTAGGCCTGGGTCTTCCAACTCTTTTAGTACCTTGTGGAGCCCAGTTAAACGGTTGGTGAACTAAGCTCCCCTGAGTAGTGCAAAGAGCATTTCCAACCCATGTCCATCTACCCCTCACCATGATTCCATGCACATATAGGATTATAATCTCTTTTATGGTATCATTTTTAAGTCTGTACTTTCATTTAATTCCCAATATTCTTCTGAGGGCTTTATTTTCAAATCTACCGAACCTGTTGGAGATTGTTAAGTGTTTAGCAGTACACAAGTCTAATTTGCCTGTTCCAAAAATCTGTTGCATGTTCTATTAGGGGTGCTCAAAACTTTCCAATTTTGATGTGCATCTTCAGTAGCACATTGGTTCTTGATTTTCTGTTGGGAGGTATGTATAACCTTAGATATTATTAAGGGGGCCACTTGTGCAGTAGTAACAGGTTGTTTAATGCTGCTTTCTGCTTATAATGTTTTATATATAATGAATGCACCTTTGACATGTGCTGTATTGATAATTCAGGCAAGGAGGGAGTTATTAATTATAGCAAAGCAAGGAATGGGATCCTGTTTTGTTTTCTTGAAAAACTCTGGTTTATGGTTTCTCAGTGTCTATACTGTATCCTATGATTCAGATCTTGCTCGTATATTCTGTATTGTATTTGTGTAGGATGATTATTTTAGGTAAATATTGTATTGGTTATTTGTTTTTGTATTTGTGTAGGATGATTATTTTAGGTAAATATTGTATTGGTTATTTGTTTGTGTTGTTTTTTTATAAATCATTTACAAAACTTTTAATCATACCGTATATAGGGGTTATTGGTAACTATGTGATCACCTCCCTGACTGGTGATGGCCAGACTGGGGTTTGAGTCCCGCCCAAACTCATTAGTTCTTTTAGTGGCTGCAACCTCCCCATCGTTGTGAGCTAAGAATGGTGGGGCAGTTTAGAGGGAGCCTACAGGTCTACCTGCTGAGTCATCAGCAGCCATTGTCAGCCTCTTCCTGGTCCCAGCCTGGATGAAGTGCCGAGGGTGCTAATCATTATGTAATGTATTATATTGTCAGTCTCTCTGTCATTGCCCAGCTAGGGCAATGGCACTGTCCTTTGCCTCTGCCCTTGAGTAGCCTTTAAACACATGTAAAATTTAATCTTTCCTTTTTAAGGAATGTTGAATAAATTCAAAGTAAAGGAGGAATTGGGCATCACCTCATAGAAATCTTTCATATTCCTCTACTCCTCTACTCGATAGTAAAACATTGCAGTGTTTAGATGACGGTGGAACAAACTTAGAATTCCATCTTTTATTTGGAGGTTATTGTTATTTGGAGGTTATTGAAAAATATGGAGAAGTAAGAAAAGTTGTAAAAAGTTTTTTTTTTTTGAGAAATTTTCTGAGTAGGAACTTTTTTTTTTTTCTTCTCCAATATGTAAAAAAATCAACCTGTACTTCATTGATACTGTAAAACTTATTCTGATGTGTTTTATTCTAGGAATTCCACCTTTGAAGGAGTGCTGTCATGTGTGATTTGTAATTGCCATGAAGGAGTGCTGTCATGTGTGATTTGTAATTGCCATCAAGACCATAATCTTCTGTAGCAGCATCATGATCAGTGTAAAATGAATTATATAAACTACTAAATGGATAAAGGCCTAAATTTTTATGAATTCTGAAGCACTGCTGGTCATTTATACTGTAAGTCTGTTCCTTTTTTATCAATATAATGAGAGACCAATGTAATTTCAATTCTCTCTAAAACTTCACTCATCCTCTTTTCACTCCTCCTCCTTTTTGTACTGCGTTTCTTATTCTTCTCTCTTTAAACTCTGCTCTTTCTATTTTGTTAGAAATAAGTCTGCTCCTCCTGTTCTAGAGCACAATGACACATGAATGGCTTCTGAAATTTGGCTCCTGTTTACTCCAACTCTACTCTTCCTCCTGCAACAATTTGTTTCTTCTTCAGCTCTGCTACTCCCTCACCACTTGCAACTCTTCTCCACTGCCTATGTACAGGAACTGTGACAACTCAAACTTTAGTAAACCTATAAAAACTTCAGCTTCATTACTCTG
>NC_090747.1:109854388-109866888 GCF_036898095.1 Palaemon carinicauda | reverse complement strand
ACAAAGTATGATGAAGGGATGCTTAAAATACTTATGTTTGTTAAAAAAAACTATATGTTATGTCTAGAATAGAAAGATTTTGTTCATTCAAGTGCCTAGTGGCAGCAAAAGCTGCCATCAAATAAATCATACTTAGGAAAGGAATTTTTTTATGGTGATGATTTTATGTTGATAGTAGACCAAAATAAAGTATTTTCTGTAAATATGGTGTTTTTAAAACCAATAGATAATTCTCGTCCTTAATGGGTTAACAGACAAAGCCTTCCAAGGATTTAATAGCTCAGTTTGTTTTTGGATACCGTTTTGGAGCAACCTGTGCTCACGAACAAATTGGCAATTTTTAGTTGAAGTATCGCCATTCCCTTTAAATATTTAAGAATTGCCCACACAGAACTGTAAAATATCATCTAAGTCATCAATCACCTCAGACAAGATTATGAAAGAGCAAATCTGATAAGTGCTTGGACGAGGATTAAAACTGGTAGGCGAGAATGATCATGAATGGGAGGTAAATCAGTTGTTGTTTGCGGATGATACTGTACTGGTAGCAGACACAGAAGAGAAGCTTGACCGACTAGTGACAGAATTTGGAAGGGTGTGTGAGAGAAAAGTTGAGAGTTATATGGGTAAGAGTAAGGTTATGAGATGTACGAGAAGGGAAGGTGGTGCAAGGTTGAATGTCATGTTGAATGGAGAGTTAATTGAGGAGGTGGATCAGTTTAAGTACTTGGGGTCTGTTGTTGCAGCAAATGGTGGAGTGGAAGCAGATGTACGTCAGAGAGTCAATGAAGGTTGCAAAGTGTTGGGGGCAGTTAAGGGAGTAGTAAAAAATAGAGGGTTGGGCATGAATGTAAAGAGAGTTCTATATGAGAAAGTGATTGTACCAACTGTGATGTATGGATCGGAGTTGTGGGGAATGAAAGTGATGGAGAGACAGAAATTGAATGTGTTTGAGATGAACTGTCTGAGGAGTATGGCTGGTGTATCTCGAGTAGATAGGGTTAGGAACGAAGTGGTGAGGGTGAGAACGGGTGTAAGAAATGAGTTAGCGGCTAGAGTGGATATGAATGTGTTGAGGTGGTTTGGCCATGTTGAGAGAATGGAAAATGGCTGTCTGCTAAAGAAGGTGATGAATGCAAGAGTTGATGGGAGAAGTACAAGAGGAAGGCCAAGGTTTGGGTGGATGGATGGAGTGAAGAAAGCTCTGGGTGATAGGAGGATAGATGTGAGAGAGGCAAGAGAGCGTGCTAGAAATAGGAATGAATGGAGAGCGATTGTGACGCAGTTCCGGTAGGCCCTGCTGCTTCCTCCGGTGCCTTAGATGACCGCGGAGGTAGCAGCAGTAGGGGACTCAGCAGTATGAAGCTTCATCTGTGGTGGAAATGTGGGAGGTTGGGCTGTGGCACCCTAGCAGTACCAGCTGAACTCGGCCGAGTCCCTGGTTAGGCTGGAGGAACGTAGAGAGTAGAGGTCCCCTTTTTTGTTTTATTTCTTGTTGATGTCGGCTACCCCCCAAAATTGGGGGGAAGTGCCTTTGGTATATGTATGTAAATCTGATGGTATCTACCAGACTTTTGGTCTGCCACAAATTACAAAAATGATAGGACCTATTCTTCCCACTCCCTGGAATGTGACATAAAACAAGGTACACCATGTAGTTCAATTTTTCTCTTGACTGAAGGTAAGGCAAGGAGAGTGGGTTTTTAGGGTGATATCTTCCAAGGCTTTATGCATAGTTTTATAGAGGGCTTTCTTTAAAAACAAACTTGTCACATCCCAGGAGGCTGGTTTGAGTTCTCTGGGAGGACAAGTCTGCTCTAAAACTCATATTGAGAGCCAAGAGTTCCCATTTAGAGAAGAGATCAAGCCCTTTGTTTGAAAACCTAGCTCAAGGCCGAACGGCAACCTACCGCAGTGACAAGGGATATCTCGATCCTCAAGAACACAAAAAATGCCAGCAATCAGGGGTGTAAGTGTGTTGAGGGGAACAATATACCCCTATATGATACCTGGTAGACTGCATGAAGACAAATTCAGCAAGTAAATCTCCACTCCATCCTTAAGAGAACGGCAGAAAGAATGCAGGTAACAAGGCAGTCATTCTGCCTGCATTCCTGATTTACATCTATATGGTACCACAAACAAGCAGCATACCATCCCATACGGGATCTAGGTTTGCTACGCCACTACTATAGCAGCCACCAAAAGACCACACACCAAGGGACTTAAGGTACTCCTGTAGAACAAGTCTGCCCTGAAGGTGATCTGGCACATCCACACCTGACTGCAAGAGACCTTTAAGTCTAGGGTTGCAAATGCTGGTCCTCACAGATCCAAAAGCCTCTCTTCTCCATGCCCCTATACAAGTAAAGGGCTGAAGGTGGTCTTACATCGGGACCAGAGTCACTGAGCTATGGCACTTAATTACGGCTCTGGTCCCGAGCATTGGAACTAGGGGAAAGTTGACCTTCCCACCTTGCTACAAAGATGGACAGGGACCAGAGATGTGGCAAGAGGGCATGGTAGTGTCATTACCCGAGCACCATGCATCAGATCCAGGGCCAGAAACATTGGGCTGTAACACCAGTCTTGCTTGGATAATGGGATAACCAGGAACACAAGCAAGGGGGGGGCCAGAGGAATGACAGGGTCTCGGCTCCAGCCCTGGGGGAGCTAAACAGGCCCCCGACTCTCCTCATGGGCCCGGGAGCCACTCTGGTGCCATTCACCTTTACTTAGTGAATTGGTGTCAAAAGGAGTCCTTTCTAAAACTACAGCCAACATGCAAACATGTCAAAAGTTGAGGACTAGGAAGAGGTGTCCAAGGATGAAGACGCACAAGTATCTTACCCTTCCCAACCGTCCTCTCAGGCTGTACAGGGAGGTGTCTTAGTACCAGACCAAGGCATACTCCAAAGGGGAAATACCACAAGGGTTACCAAAGGTAACCCCAATACTGGGAAAGACTCATGGAGTCTTCTCTCGACCACACCAGACACTACTTCTCTTTACAACTGTTCAACGACCGTCCAGCTTATGCTGAAAACCTTCCCTAGCTAAAGGGCTATAGTTTTAATTTCACGTAGGAACAAATAAGTTTATATTCACTAGAAACTGTTTAAAAATGCTAACAAGTTTCATTAAAATGAAGACTAAAATTCTAGTTGTGCTAAGGTCACAATACTTGGTTTAAATCCTCAAAAAAATCATGTCCTCAAAGTCCAAATCTTAAGGATGCAACCTTATAAAATCAAAAAATTATTTGAATTACAAAAGCTAGGGAAAAACTGAGATAAAGGTTCAAAACTTCAAGTATAGAAAAAAATCTATGACTTCCTAGTATCGATATCTTATAGAATCTTAAAAATTGAAATAAAATTTAGCTCTATTACCTTGTATTAAAACAGAAAAGGTCAAAGCTTGTAATTCTATTACACTGCAGAGGGTCCACTTTGAGAGCTGGGACAATCTAGGATCCAGTGGAAGTGCTGTGATCCAAAGTCATGTCAGCAACCAGAGCTGTCAATAGGAAAAAAAAAAAAATTTACCAGAGGAAGGAAACTTGAGAAGGTATGAAAAAGTTCCCTTAAAAAATTGAAAATGTGGCACAAAGGTAAAACTCCTGACCTCAAAAAATTAACTAAAAAAGTTATTAGGACATACCGTACCACATTTATTAAAACATACTGAACACTAGAGAAAAAGGAGTTACTATCAAAATAAAAATATCAATACTGTACTCTATGATTTTCAATAAAACAAAACCCTTACTATGACTTAAAAGATTAATAAAACAAATATTTTATTCTAATTTTAAAGTTGAGACCAGGTCTTAAATAGAAAGCCTGAAGCCTTAATTAACAGTTTTACCAAAGAGGAAACTTGAGAAGGTATGAAAAAGTTCCCTTAAAATATTTAAAATGTGGCACAAAGGTAAAACTCCTGACATCAACAAATTATCTAAAGTGCATGAAAGTTATTAGGACATACCGTACCACATTTATTAAAACATACTGAACACTAGAGAAAAAGGAGTTACTATCAAAATAAAAATATCAATACTGTACTCTATGATTGTCAATAAAACAAATCCCTAACTATGACTTAAAAAGATTAAAAAAATATTTTATTCTAATTTGAAAGTTGAGACCAGGTCTTAAATTGAAAGCCTGAAGCCTTAACTAACATTAGAGAGCTAGTATTTATAATCAGTTAAGTTGTCAAACGCATTTAACTTTATAGAGCTAATGTGCAGATAGTTTTCAAACCACATCATTATAAAGGCTAGTAAACTTGAATTACCAGTAATATGCAATCATTATATTATAAAAGGTTATATGTAAAAGACAAAACAAAGTATCTGAACATCTAAGAAAAGGACTGACCTAGTGTATTAAATACTAGTTTGTTTATTCAGATAAGTACCAAGGATAAATTTATTTATCAAAAGCACTAAATTTTAACATTCCAGATCTCAATTTTACCAGAAATAAACTAGGCTTGAAAAATTTTTTGGGGAATACCTTCAACGCAAGGACTGCATGTATAAAAACTAAATTTATAAAATTCCCCTCCATTAAAAGCAAAAGTACAAACCCCTCCTGATATGAACTGTCCCAATGTATAAAGCATAAATTTTAGGAGTTAAGATAAAAATCAAAGTAGAAAAGCTTGATTAAAGGCCTGACCCTAAATTAGAAAATTCTAACTGACAAATTTGAAAGCAATTTGTATTTCCTAACTATACAATCCCAGCTCTTTACTATGAATATATCGATCAGTCTTACTGGAAAACGAGCTATAATCTTATAATGCAATGTAAACTAAACCCTTAATTAGCAAGGGGGGGGGGGGGGGGGTAAGACCAACAACCCCACTCGCACATTGTTACTGTATACTTTTGATGCTGGTAGGACTTACAACCCCACTGGCACATTGTTACTGTATACTTTTGATGCTGGCAGGACTTTTTAGGGGGTTAAGTGATGGCAGGCCAAAGTATGAGTAAAGAGCTCAGTTTGTATGGTAAAGAAAAAAGTTTCTCCCAAATGTCATTTGCTCCAGCACAAAAAAAACTACTTGCCCTTTATTATGGAGGCTCATCCTTAGATGGATGATGTCTTAAACCCAACTGGCTGGGAATTTTACTGAGGTGCAACTGAGCCCACCCATGCACGATAGGGGACCCTTGTTACTTCGCAAATTCTTACCAAGTCATGTACAAGAGTTGACAGCCTGGGCAATAGAGGTGAATGTGTGGATTGATTGATTTAAAGTTTTCAGGCATCCTGACATCTAAGGTCATTAACGCCATTATCATTTAGTTTATATCTATAAAAAATTAAATATTCAATTAAAGGAATGTCATCATAAAAGTTTAGTTTTCAAAAGACCTGCTTCTGAAATAAATCTAAAAATGCCACTTGCATAGCAGGACACGTCCAAGAATCTTGGCAAAGATGAACCTGCCACCCGCACCTCGAGCCTCAAACATATCTAATCCTTATGTTATTATAATTGCGGCATTCGGTCAACAAATGCCTCACTGTTAGCAATACTAAACAGTCGTCACAACACAGTTGGTGTTGGCCCTTCAGCAGAAACTCGTGTGTCAACCGAGTGTGACCAATACTGAGACGACAAAGAGACGTCTCCCATTTTCAGGGCATCATGTTTTATCTCAAAGGCGATATAACATTTGTTACTTCTCTCATTTTATTGCCATCTAGACTATCCCAGTGCTGTTGCCATTTATTGCAAACCAATTTCTTGATGTCAGGTAAGAAATCATTACACTGAATGAGATACCTTCTTGGCAGCAACTTGATGCAGCATTCTTTGCCTGTGAATCTGCCTTCTCATTCCCAGACACCTACATGTGCTGGAACCCAACAAAATCGAACTGTTATACCTCTCCGTCCAATAATAAAAAGACATTCTAAAATCTTTAAAACTAGAGGGTTACTAGAATTAAAAACTTCTAAAGCTTGAAGGACACTCCTTGCATCATAAAAAATTGTAAAATTACCCTCCATCTCCAATGCTATTTTCTCAATAGCGGTTAATATGCCATACAGTTCGGCTGTAAATATGGAAGCGGTTAGAGGCAGTGCACCCCTACAATCAAAACCATTACTATGTACTCCAAATCCAACGCCAGCATCAGATTTGGAGCCATCAGTTATATATAAAAGTCGATCCTCTTATGTTCAACATGCTCCATAAAAAGACACCTGGCTTCTAGGTCTGTCATATTCTTCTTAATCCCAATAAAGTATTTACAAAAAGATATCTCTGGTAATTTCCATGGAGGCATTGATGATACCTTGAATGGAAGTACCTTACTTCCTATTATATCCAGACTGTTTAAGAATTGTTTCACCCGAAAGCCATAGGGTTTTGATTTTGGGTGCAACTAAATACGTTGGGTGCCTTACAAGGCTTGCAGTCTGAAAGGCTAAAGAATTAGGGAGTCTTTGCCATCTAAACTAATACCGAATAATGGAACACACTCGTTAAAGGTCTAGAGGTAACTTTTCAGCATCAACAAGGAGACTTGGGATAGGTGAGGTTCTAAACACTTGTGGACAATCTAATACAAGCATGATGTATTGAATCTAATATCTTTGATCGGCTTGGGGTGGCTGAGGAGTATATTTCACATCCATAACTAATTTTGGAAAGAATCAAGGCCTTGTATAATTTTAAAATAGTATTGCGGTCTGACCCCCATGATGTATGGGACTATACTTTTAAAAGATTCAGAGCCTCAACACATTTAGCTTTTAACACTTTTAGGTGAGAAACCCATGTAAGTCTACAATCAAATATCAGACCTAAAAATTTAGCTTACCCTACACATAGGATACGTTGATCTTTAATGTATATATCCGGGTCTGGAGGTGCCCCCCGGATACCACAGAAATGTACAATGTACTTGAGAACTTAAATCCATTCATATCGGCCCACTGGATAATTTTGTCAACTGAGAGTTGTAGTTTTCTCTCAACCATAGCCATTCTAGCTCCAGCAAATGATATTGAGAGATCATCCACAAATAATGTTGAGAGAACATCCCGGGGAATGGCTGAGGATATCCCCATTAATTGCTAGTGCAAAAAGGGTTACACTCAGCACACTACCCTGAGGAACCTCCTTCCTGGCATTTACTCAGAGTTTCCCCAACTCTCACTTGAAAAACTATGTGAAAGAAATACCTGAAAAAATAGCGGAAGCTCTCCTCTCAATCCCAATTCATGAATTATTCAAAGTATATGCCTTTTCAAGGTCAAAAAAGACTGTCACATGGTGCTGTTTGGAAGCAAATGCTTCACAAATAGAGGACTCAAGTCGTATCAACACATCAGTCGAGTGCATTTTTCTGAATCCACATTGAATCGGTGATAAAATACCCTTCTTTTCAAGGTATCACATCAGCCTTGCATTGACCATCTTCTCCATGATTTTACATAAACAAGATGTCAAATGCAATATGTCGGTAGTTTGCTGCTAAAAACTTGTCCTTACCGGGTTTTAAAAAGGCTAAAATAATGGCTAGTTCCCAAATGCTTGGATAACTATGATCATGCCATATGCTATTAATAATGCTTAAAATAAATAACTTTGTATCAAAATGTACATGTTTAATCATTGCATATGGAATTCCATCGGGTCCCGGGGCTGTATCGTTACAAGTGGAAAGTGCCGAATCATTTTCTCTTTCAGTAAAAGGAGAATTATATGACACTTCCCTTCCTGTTGCAAAATTTAAAGTTTTCTTTTCTTCAATGCTCCTGCTCCTGTATTGGTGACCAGGAACTGCTACACACTTGCAAGATACATTTGAAAAATGATCGGCCAGGGCATTGCTCAAATCATTCACTTGTGTCACATACTGACCGTCCACTTTCAACACTGGTGGTGGGTTTGGGGTAAATTTGCCGGCAACCTTCTTTATTTTTCTCCATACAGAAGATGGAGGTGTTCTACTGTTAATGGAGGAGACAAAAGACACCCATGACTGGCGCCTAGCTTCTTTCATGGCACAACGGAACTGTGCTCTACAATTCTTGTAAATAATTACATTCTCATCAGTTCAGTGTCTACGTAATAGTGTTAAGAGATCTTGTGGCTCTGTGCAGGGCAGTTCTGAAGACCACCAAGGGCCTGGTAGTCGTTTGAATAACCCTGTTGTTTTGGGAATTGAATTGACTCCTGCTGTATGGAGAGTTCCATTCAGTAAATCTATGGCATCATCAATGGTGTTTATAATGATTGGTGCATGATCACTAGTATACCAATCATCTAATGTCCCCCAATCAAAATCAAGATGGCAGAGCTGGCAATTAAAGGTCAATGCATGACAAAGTACCTGTCTGAACATGAATTGCGTGGGCTCTCCTATATTAAGGAGTCCGACATACTCATTTTCCACAATTGATGAGATAATATTGCCCCTTGTTTGCCAAAACATCACCCCATAGAGGATGTCTACCATTCTTATCTCCCAGTAAGAGAAAAGGTTGAGGGAGTTGTTAAACGACCTCTACTAAATCATCATATAAAAGGGATTTTGACGAAGGAAAAATCTATTTCTGGGGAGAGACCTGCGACGCCCGGTGAAAAAGTCCTTCTTTCTACGTTTTCTGATATAAATCTTCCAAACATACCAGAGAAAAATAAAAGCATGGAATGCAGAGGTTACTACCCTCGCGCGAGCACCTCGTGAGTGTCGTGTATACATCAGGGGCGTGTGAAAACCACTATTCACAGGCTGTCTTCCTATTAGATAACTCCTTCATCAAAGGGAAGGGCCGTAACAAAGACCCCAGAAACCACACTTGTACCACGCCACCGTCACCCACACGAACGCCTTCTAGGTCATCCTTCTGTTTTGGACTTATCATTTGGAGGTAAGTACAGAGAGCATACTGTATTGTATATTTTCTCCCTATATCAATTTGTACAACCACTGCCTGTAGGGGTGTACAAATAGATAAGGGTTTATGGGGAACATCTTGACGAACATTTAAGAGACTTCTGCCATGGCTCCCTGCTTGTTGATTATATGGTGTTCTATAGTTAACATATTCTCGATACTCTCGAGGACTCGAGAGTTAGCATCAAGCTTACTTTCCTGTCGATATACAATTATGGGGGAATTTTCATGAATTAGGAGCTTAAGTTCTTCATATTTGGCCCTTAAACCCTGACAATTCCATTGCAAAATGGAAGAAAGAACTATGGTTTAATTCTTGGAAGAACTTTTGGATGAAGTCTTCCCAAGAGTAATTTATGATTTAACACTACTTCCCGGTGGTTTTATTAGAGAGGGTCTTGCTAAATTATTTTTATATTGTCCTTTTGATCTAATTGTTGAGGGGGATGGTGAACCTCAACTTGAATTTAAGATACATTTAAATTGTCTGCTGGTTGATCAGAAACATCAACAGACAAAACATCATATTTGATGTCATAACTAATATTTCTTATGGAAGGGGGTTAAAGAGATGGAGGTCTCTCTCTTTTACCATTAACAGGTTGTGAGCTACTAGGTTTTTTGTACCTTCCCCACTACAGGTACACCTGATGACTTGGTTTCAGGTGGAATCTCCATTAAATCAGGCAAGGATATAGCCTGGGAGAGGTTAGTACTATCCTTTGTAATGGGGGACAAAGGTTTGATAGTGATGGGCAATGTCTTTTTGTTGATACTCAATGATAAATCTGTAGGAGATATTCTTGTCTTGTTATGCAGCACTTTATCAGTAGATGGTGAATTCCTTTTTCGAGAACTACCTACAGTGGTAGGTGGGCGAGGTGATTCTCTAATAACTTTCTCTTCCGTTTTTAATGTCTTTGCATAGGTATTAGGTTTATTTAATAATCTCTTGGCATGCCCCACACTTACATGTTCAATAATCTATTTATTGAGGGTAGCCTCTTCCAACTTATAAAACTGGCAGCTCCTATCATTAGATTTATGATTAGAGTTGCAGTTTAAGCAACTAGCCTCAAGTGTACATTCTCCATGGTAAAGATTGGAGCAAGTATTACAAAGTTTATCATTGTTGCAAACTTTGGAAGGATGCCCAAATCTATAGCAATTAAAACATTGCAGTGGCTTCTGCTTAAAAGAATGAACTAATCATTTTATTTTCTATATCTATATAGAAAGGTACATCAGCATCCTGGAAAGTAAGAATAATCATTGATGTTTCAGGTACTTTATGTATTTTCCACACTGATAGTGGACATACAGCCAATATCTCATCCATCATAAATTCATATAGATCCCTATTGAAAACCACTCCCCTTCCATAGCTAAAGTTTAGATAGGGTTTGATGTCCAATTTTATATCATTTACTGTCTTCAAATTTGACAATATAACAGACTGTGTATGACTTAGCCTTTATCAAGTAACTTTTCCTACCGAACCGAGAGATATCTCCAAGTGCGATCGTTCCTACCTTCCTCTGAAGAAATTTGCAGATCTTGAAATAATTTTCTGTACCTCCTGTAGACTGAGCAAGAAGCCACATTGGTGGTCTTGGCTTTCTTTGGGATGGCATATCTACCTTTATATCTTTATCAATCCAGTCTGCTGGTCTGTAGACATCCAGATCTTAGGTGCCCCATCACACAAAGCACCCTTAATACTCATATTACCTACTTTAATATTAACAATGTTACCGCTTGCATTAAATGCTTCCTCATGACAAATGATAACCAAGAACCCCAATTATCATCTTGAAGTTTCATTCTAATTTATTTTATTAATCCGTAGAACTCAAATATTTTATGTAGCACATCATAATTAGCTTCATTTGGGTAAACATGCAGGACTTTCAATTTTAGTGTTGCCCAAAATACCCTTTTTTTTGAATGTTCAAAGAATAGTCCTTTTTAGTTCTTAAGTCGTCAACCGAATTTTCTTAAAATGGATTGCAAGAGGTCTTCAACAGTACCGAGGGCGAGTCAGCATATCCAGGGGAGGTGGGGGTTGTTGTCACAAGAATCCATTAGAACAAAGAAAAGAGAAGAGTGATATTTTAAATAGTTTGAATTACCTGCTTGAGAACATTAAGGCATCACATGTTAAGAAGGAAATTTGCACTCTCCACTACCGGCACAAAGAGTATACTTCCCAGATGGTCCACTCCATACCCTACTCGAATGATAGCATCAAAACAGATATAGAGGCACAGGTGTAAGCTGAACCCGCCTGTTAGGACCGAGACCAAGAAACTATGAAATCATCCTCCCCATATCTGTAATGATGGGTTTCTGGCCAAAAGCCGAGAGTCCTACCCCAAGCATTGGATCCCCCTGGATTCCAAAGACCAAACACTTGAGAATACAGTAGTTCTGCCAAAAAGGTCCAAAACCATCTTTGGGAGGGCTGAGATCATCCAATACTCTCACATATAGCTTTGAGCACAAATACCTCCCAACCGTGACATCTTTCCCATTCATCAAAGCAAGCAGCAATACCGGATGTAGAAACATCCATGCCATAAAAAAAAAGGACATACATATATGTAAATATACACATACAAATGGGAAATTTTACTCATAGGGTTGGGACAGCAACATGAAAGAAAGTTTATATTAGGAAAAGATTGAAGTAATATAAAGAGGAAGAAAAAGATGAAAGAGAGAAATTTAGATTCGAACTGGAGGAGCAGTTTCCACAAGTTCGAAGCCCTCTTGCCCGTCGCCAAGTTTCAGCACGGGAATAGAATGCCGTGCTGAAGCTCGATGACTTCATCAAGGCATTTTCTCATTAAGAGGGGTGAATGTGTGGAAACTTTAGGCACTGACCTGACCAGGTAACATTATCTGTGCAGCATCCCTCTCACAACCTAGATATTGCCCCCCCCCCCCCCCCTACACCTTGCAGAGAGGACTGACAAATAACATTTCAAACTACAATAGGTAAATGGTTATTACAAGAGGGGGAGATGAAGAAAGGCCAGTTATCCTGTCAAACTGCTACTTGTCCTGAAAGGGAGCTGAGGTAGCTCTCATCACTTTGTGCTGCGACCACAGGACCTATGGAAAAATTCCTGTGGTCTGTGAATGTGATCCGATGCTTCTAGACACCCACTTGTAGAACCTGTGCCACAGAAGTTTCTCTTAAATGCTAGAGATGTCTTGACACTCCGAACATGAGCTTTGGGTCTGCAATCTCTTGAGGAAGAGACAAGACTCAGCACTTCATTAAATCAGGACTAGGTGCTCATTTCATTACCTGTCAAAGCCATGTGGAAAGTGTTCTTTGCGACTCCTTTTGACCCTACCCATGCTAACACTTGTTAGAAGCACGGGCAAGTTCCGGAAGTTCTTTAAGATACTCACGACATTTACAATTGATCAGGATCATCGGTTACATGACATACTAAATGCGAAAGGTCTCGAACCTAGGGTCTGCTACAGCCAGATTCAGTCTAGACAACGAACTCAGGAAGTCAAGCGTTACGTGGCCCCAGGGAGAGGA
>NC_090747.1:109821888-109846888 GCF_036898095.1 Palaemon carinicauda | reverse complement strand
GAAGGTGTCGTAAGAGCATCCTTCGATGCCAGGAGAAACCCGCATCTTAATTCCCAAGACCAAATACACCAGAAAATAGCAAGTTTTAACAAGGGTTAACAGGAGTGTGATGGCACAGCTGCACTCTACCAAGCCAAGATCAAAAGTGGATATACAATATAGCCAAGTGTGTGAGAAGGGTGAAAAGTCTAGCCCCTTTACTAGAGGGGTTTACCTCGCATAAAAATTTATGGCTAGATTTCCAACAACCCGGGACAATATATCCATTGGAAAGTGCAAATGATTTGTATTTAAGTAGGAAAAAGTATAAAATATAGACCTAACTCCTGAAAAGTTTTAACATGGAAATTTTGAACGAGTAAAAATACAAAAAAAAAATCATAAAACCACCTAATCCATGTAGATTCAACCCTACAAATACACACTGCAGAGTTCACTCGAATGAATGGAAACTTCACTAGTACAAAATATAAAAATCAATTCAGGGTTGCCTATCGAATCTTCAAATCTTCATAGGTTACCAATCTTAAGGAGCTATATAGGTTACCAAAACATGAAGCTAGTCATAAATGCTACTACCAGAACCCAATCTTTATAACTAATTTTTTGGGGGAAATAAAATTGCTTACCTAACAACACTACTATTGATAGCAGCAGCGGAAAAAAAGGCCTGGTAGGCTACAAGTACCGAAAAGAAAAAGCTACCCTAGCTATGTTATGTCCAAACCCTTAAAATTTGACCCTAAAATCAGCAACACTTGCACCCTCTTGCCACCAATATAGCGTAACTATAGCAGCTAGGAAGTTTACACCAACTAATTTTAATAAACTTCCTCAATTTTAATGACAAAATGAACACTGCCAATATAACGAGAGACACCCCGTATAACTTTATGTAAAGCTTTTTCGGAGTTTTCTAATTCTCCTACGTCAACCACCATTGAGGAAGTTTAATCCCCAACCAGGGTGTCCTGTTATATGCATCACTGCACCCAAATTTCCTAACAGCCGAGTAATTTTAGAGTAAAAATTGAGCTCTGCTGCAAGACTTTGCACTGGACTGTGTTCCCCTAAGTCTATAATTTACATTAAATTATATGTAAAATAATCACATATAGAATTAAACCCCTCAGTGTATTCGCCAATTTTAAATTTCACTCCAATTGTGGCTTAAACCAACTTCAGATGAACAATGAACCTTGACACTTTTTAGTATACCATCTGAGGACCTAGTCCTGACAGAGCACGGTACCATGAAGTTCATGGATTCTACGTCACTTAACCTTGAAGTTTATATTGATATAATTTCAATAGTGGCCATTTATCAACTGACATTATTACTCAGCAATCTGCTCCCTTTACTTTCCATGTAGTTTAAATTCCTTAAATCGAAATACTTTACCTAACTTCTATAGTTTCCTGTAATTAAATTTTTATTACTAGCCACATTGCTTGGAAATACTCTTCCTCACCCAAATTAAAATGGATTTTGAGCGAAGCGAAAAATCTATTTTTGGGTGAGGTAGCCATGTCGTCCTGATGGAAGTTCCTATAAGGTAGCTTTCTAGGGTATATTTGACTACAGTGATATTCCCAGAGAATTTTACCGTAAGGTATCCAGAATTCTAACTCCTGGAGCGAATATCCCTAAATAATCTCACAGGGATATCGCATTAGATCAGAGGACGTATTCTTGACACGTCACATAGCTATCTTCGCCCCGAACATTATTAACGCTTCGAGGGGGAATAGTGACAAGAATCTGAAACGAGCCGCTCATAAGGCATCTCTCCTATTCCGTTTCCAGTGTGTATCTGATGAAGGCGGTAGCGCCCTCTTTATTCCTTGTAGCGATATAAGAGGTGGTACAGATACTGTATTATAGGGAGGGGTCAACCAGCCCTTTTACAATAAAAGGAAGGGCGGGTCCATCAGGACGACATGGCTACCTCACCCAAAAATAGATTTTTCGCTTCGCTCAAAATCCGTTTTTTTGGGCTCAGGCCATGTCGTCCTGATGGAAGTTTACCAGAGCATTACTGTATCTGGATTCCCAATCAGTGCCGTACTCTCAAGAAAGTATTTTCCTGGTCCGTCTAGACCAGAGACCTATGATGTTACCGTCATACATCATTTCATCTAAGCATGAACTATGTTAGTGCTTCCTGCCCCCTACAGGGATAAGTCATACTAGATTCTGGAAAAGTTTCGAGGAGTACATAAAAAACTTATGGATGACAAAATGACAAGCTTGTATAGTGGTGTCGCCCTATACATTATAAAGCAAAGTTTGTATAAGAGTCGCCAAAGTGGTAATGAATTTGTGACACCTTCCCCAAAGTGACCACTCTTAATAACTATTGGATAATGGTTGTATCCGCATAGAAACAAATTTTGCCTCTTTGCCACCAACCCGTTAGGGTACCACGTCAACCCTTCCAAGGAACGGTTAGAGTGAGTGGACTTTTGCTTGAATCTGGGAACAGTCTCGAAAGACATACCATGATAAAAATATCCACATTTTAATCTTAATGCTCAGTACATTTCTAATAAAATGAGTGTGGGCGAAAAGACGCAGGGTTCATTATGAACTAGTTTATTCAAATTTAATAAACGAACATATCAGATCACATTTATAAAATTTATATAATGTGGATGATATGCGTAAAAGCATAAAGAAAAAACAGTCAACAGAAAATATAGTTTCATCTACTAGGAAACAGATTTGCCACTTCAATAGAATTATTAATAATAATGATAAAGTCTGTATACTGTTTACATACACTAGTGTAAAAAACGCTTGGCACAAGTGTCCATATTATGCTATAGATTACAGACGTCAATGGAACAGTTCGTAAGGACACTATCGTGGCCTATCGCTCAGCGTGTAGTAACATACAGTGACTACACACGCACCCTCTTAATTAATCGTCCCAAATTAATTACACTGTTCCTCGCAGACTTAAAACAGAAGGTTAAAGGATTCTACCTGCTGCTACCACAGATCTCATAAGTTGCTCCACTTGCTACGCATAGTACATAAAGAACGCCTTGGATGACTACCAGCCGGTGTGCAAACAAGGATGTTCAAAGTCCATATAATTAAAGAAATTTTATGGAGGAGGCAACTTTCCTCGGATCATGACTATTATTATTATTATTATTATTATTATTATTACTATCCAAGCTACAACCCTAGTTGGAAAAGCAAGATGCTATAACCCCAGGGGCTCCAACAGGGAAAAATAGCCCAGTGAGGAAAGGAAATAAGGAAATAAATAAATGAAGAGAACAAATTAACAATAAATCATTCTAAAATAAGAAACAACGTCAAAACAGACATGTCATATAATAAACTATCAACAACATCAAAAACAAATGTCATAAATAAACTATAAAAAGACTATGTCCGCCTGGTCAACAAAAAAGCATTTGCTCCAACTTTGAACTTTTGAAGTTCTACTGATTCAACCACCCGATTAGGAAGATCATTCCACAACTTGGTCACAGCTGGAATAAAACTTCTAGAGTACTGCGTAGTATTGAGCCTCGTGATGGAAAAGGCCTGGCTATTTGAATTAACTGCCTGCCTAGTATTACGAACAGGATAGAATTGTCCAGGGAGATCTGAATGTAAAGGATGGTCAGAGTTGTGAAAAATCTTATGCAACATGCATAATGAACTAATTGAACGACGGTGCCAGAGATTAATATCTAGATCAGGAATAAGAAATTTAATAGACCGTAAGTTTCTGTCCAACAAATTAAGATGAGAATCAGCAGCTGAACACCTGACAGGAGAACAATACTCAAAACAAGGTAGAATGAAAGAATTAAAACACTTCTTCAGAATAGATTGATCACCGAAAATCTTGAGAGACTTTCTCAATAAGCCTATTTTTTGTGAAATTGAAGAAAAGACAGACCTTGTATGTTTCTCAAAAGTAAATTTACTGTCGAGAATCACACCTAAAATTTTGAACGAGTCATACATATTTAAAGAAACATTATCAATACTGAGATCCGAATGTTGAGGAACCACCGTCCTTGACCTACTTACAATCATACTTTGAGTTTTGTTAGGATTCAGCTTCATACCCCATAATTTGCACCATGCACTAATTATAGCTAAATCTCTATTAAGGGATTCACCAACCCTAGATCTACAGTCAGGGGATGGAATTGATGCAAAGAGAGTAGCATCATCTGCATAAGCAACAAGCTTGTTTTCTAGGCCAAACCACATGTCATGTGTATATAGTATAAAAAGTAATGGGCCAAGAACACTACCCTGTGGAACACCGGATATCACATTCCTATAATCACTATGGTGCCCATCAACAACAACTCTGAGATCTATTACTTAAAAAATCAATAATAATGCTAAGAAACGACCCACCCACTCCCAACTGTTTCAGTTTGAAAACAAGGGCCTCATGATTAACACGGTCAAAGGCAGCACTAAAATCAAGGCCAATCAAACGAACTTCCCGACCACAATCAAGGGATTTCTGTACAGCATTGGAGATAGTAGGAAGGGCATCACATGCTCCAAGGCCTTTACGAAAACAAAATTGCAAACTAGGGAGTAGATGATTACCTTCAGCAAACCTATTACAGTAAGACGTTCAAAAACTTTAGATAATATGGGAGTTATGGAAATTGGGCGGTAATCAGTGGGACTTGAGTTACCACAAACACATTTACATAGAGGAGTAACATTGCCAATTCTCCAACTAGTGCTAAAAGCTCCTCTTCTTGCTAACTTGCGCAAAATAACAGATAACTAACGGGTGTACTGTCTGGATCCGTTCTGCGAATAACATGGGTGAATTTCGCCCTTAGTTATAGATAACTTTTAACCCAGGGTTTCTCTTCTGAACAGCTGTCCTCCCATAAAGTCTGAAGTTCTATGAAGATAAGACCTTTAGGCACTCCACTGGACAGAGATGCATCTTCTTCCAGAGGGCAGATTCTCTAGGGACCCCACCTGTTGGTGGGTAGCTTGTTCCTGGTAAGAAACGTTGGGTCTGGAAATAGAATCAGTTCTCCCTCCAAGAACTGGACGTGGCCTTCCATTCACTAACTCTGGTCCCCAAGGAGAGTACAAACAGAAATATGACTTAAATTCAAAACCTTCTAAGCCCATTTCTCATTGTTCATTATTTATACACAATGAGGAATCATATCTAATGACCAAGCAAATGGTCTTTGGAAGCGCTGAAGGGCTAATTCATTAAGAACGTCGTTAGAAAGGTCGACCTGTAAGGCAAATGGTATCTGATTTGTCAAGGCAGGTTTGAACAATAGAATTGTGTAGGCTGCTAAACCTTGCTCATGAAGGAGAATGAAGAATGATAAATAGGAATCTGTCGGGATTTCTTTCAGTTTCTTCACCTTGACAAAGGATAGATATTTCTTCCCTGAAGCCTCAATGTCTTCTGGTTTCCTCCAAAAGTCTAAACCAACTTTTAAACACCGAATCTTTTTCTCATCGTTAAGGAGAGAAAATCATGAGATGTAGGTTCCGTGTTTTCTGTGATGGAGCAAAGACAGTCTACTTCTGTACTTACTGAGACAGGGATGGATCCGGTAGCGGAACGAATTTTAATCGTAGTTCCAAAGCCAGAGGGAACCACACGCTATTTGGCCACTTGTGGCCACTATTGCAGCTTTCCCTTTGAAGGATCTCAGCATATCGAGGACCTTCAAAAGGAGGTGTGTGGAGGGAACAGATAGATACAGGACCATCTGATCCAGCCCAGGGACATAGCGTCCACTGCCTCCGCTAACGGATCCTCGTAAGGGGACACGTAACGAACTATTTTCTTGTTGTCTTTCGTCGCAAAGAGGCCTATCTGCAGCTCTGGGACTTGACTCGAGATGAAGGAGAACGATCCTGCGTCAAGGGACCATTCTGACTCTATAGGTGTAAACCTAGATAGAGCGTCCGCAGTCACATTGCGGAACTCTTGAATGTGAACTGCTGACAGGTGCCATTTCTTTGCGTTTGATGCATATTTTCTCCAGCCTCCTGTTGCATCCTTAAGCTGTGCTCTTAGCACTGGATCTGTTATCGAAGCAAACTGTAGAGAGCCCAGCACTCTCCCCTGTTCGCGTCTTGATATCCGTTTGGATTTCAATAGTCTCTTGACAGATCCTGCTATTTCGTTCCTCTTCTTACTAGGAATGGAAAGTCGATGTGACTCCAAATTCCAGTGGATTCCCAACCACCGAAATTTTTGAGCTGGAGAAAGAAGAGACTTTTTGATGTTGATCTTGAATCCCAGATGTTCCAGGAACTGGATCACTATCTTAGAAGCTTGCACGCATACTGTCCTGGATGCTGCCCACACCAGCCAGTCGTCCGAGTAGGCTACTACTTGGACCCCTTTTAGGCATAACTGATGGACGGCTGCGTTCGCGAGCTTCGTGAAAATCCTTGGGGCTATGTTTAGCCTGAAAGGCATGGTTCTGAAGGCGTAAAGTTATCAAAGTAACTTGAAGCCTAGGTAGGGGGAGGGGTGACGAATAATTGGAACGTGCCAATAAGCGTCGGACAAGTCTATAGACACAGCATATGCCCAGAATGACACTGAGTTTTTCTTGAGTCCTCCTTTGGAACACAAAACAGCCTTCCTTAAAATTTGATGGACTTAAGACTTTCGGATTACTCTTTTGACTAAGAGCTCTCGGACATATTCTTCCAGAGCGGGGGTGGAGTGATGGAAGAATTGAGGAAATTGAGGTGGAGCACTGCTCCAGCTCCAACCTAGTCCATTCTTATTTAGGCTGTGGGCCCAGGGATCGAAGGTCTGTAATCTCCCTCCTACTGGAAATATCTACTTCTGCTGTTGTGGACCTGAGGCCTTGCCTCCTTGACCGCGTCCTCCCCTGGATCCCATTCCTCTTGAAGGCGTCTAGAAGAACCTCTGGGAGTTCCTCTGGCTCTCGAACGAAAGGAAGAAGTCTGCCTTTCGGAGGCTGGGTTAAGAACTGGCGACAGTGTCACCGTTTGTTGAGGTACCAGCTGGTAGGTGGTTGGAGGTTGTGCCACCGTCTGAGGTCCCGCGGTCAAAGGAAGATGTTATTGATGTTGCTGTCGGTAGGGTTTAGCCGGCCAAGAGGATGGCCTAGGCCTTTTGTCTACTACCTCTTTAACCACTTCATTGGGAAAGAGGTCTTTACCCCAAATACGAGAGATCAGTTTCCTCAGTTCGTACCTCACCGCAACCGAGGCGAACACGAACTCTCTACAGGCTCTTCTAGCTTTAATAAAGCTATAGAAATCCTTCGTAACTGTGGCCAGATGGGTTTTGGCCACAACCATGAACATGTCCTGGTTCTTGGGGTCACTTGCCATCGTTTCTAGTGTTGATTGCAACGACATCGATGCCGCAAGTCTTTCCTTTGTCTCTTGCTCTCTACGCAAGAGAGCCTCCGACAGTTTTGGAAGCGCCTCACCGAACTGGCGTTCGGCAATATCAGCTTCTAGTTTCCCGACTGAGAAGGTAAGGTGTACGTCCTTCCAGTCTTCTTGGTCCAAGGGCAAAGTCAGAGATAATGGCTTGCACTCCTCTAAGGAGGGGCATGGTTTCCCTGCCTCCACCGCATGTAAGGCAGCCTTATATCCCTTTTCCAAGAAGGGAAAGGCTCTGGTAGGAGAGGCCACAAAGGAGGGAAGCTTCTACTCAAGGCGGGCACCTTTGAGTTAGTGAAGCCCCTCTCTTTCATCGAGCTCGATAGTAATGTCTGAGCTTTACTATGGTCAAAAACTATGACCTCCGACTCCGTCTCCTCCTCTAAGGCTGGCTCCTTCCTAGGACGGGCATAGCAGTCCGGATAAAAATCTTTGTTGGGCCAAAATTCCACTTCTTCCAGGGAAATTGCTCCCAACTTTTCTGAGATCACGATCTCCCCGGTTGTCATTGGCATGTGTTCGGCATACTTCCAAGGATTGGTATTCGAGCACAAGGGAAGACCCTTCACGATGAGCCGCTTCTGGGGCCCATGTAACTCCAGTTTCATTGCTGCTTCCTTTGAATGGAAGAAAGAGTCCTTCCCAGTTCATCTGGGATAGCAGACGATGTAGAAGGAACCAGTTCTGGGTCCGGAACCGACGTAACCGACACTTAGTTGATTTCTTGCTCTTCTACTTGAGGAGTCTGAAACAGCTCCTCCTCCTGACCTTCTCCTAGAAGGTCCTTCTCAGTAGAATCCGACACCTCTGACATCCTATCGTCCACTTGGATGTCTTGAAGGGCGGCTGAGACTTCAGAATCTACCGGATTCAGGGCAATTGGTATCTACCCCTGAGGCTGGGGGATGATTGCATCAGCCGATGCTTTAGGGAAAAGGTAGGCCCTCATCTTCTCATTAGGAAGGTAGGGGCCTGAGGTGTTTTTCTGAAAACCCCTCACCCAGGATCGTAACATTTCCCTGGCAGCATCCCTTGACTCCGTTGACTTAGGGTCGTCAAAAGCCTCGGTAATCAGGTTAGAACAAACTGTACAAACCCGAGCGTCCCAATAGCGAACACCTCTGGAGGCTGTGCATGCTGCGTGCCTCCTGCAATAATGATGTCCACGAAGTTCTTACTGCGGACATTACAGAACACACTCCCGCACTTCGGATGGTCCTCCTGTAAAGAGAAGAAAAATCCATGAGTATCAAGTGAAGGCTTTTCACTTATATTGAAACATTTAGCTTATATAGAAAAGCTATATAAAAAAAGGAAAGAGACATACTTGTATTTCCTGTTCAGTCAATTGCTGTAACCTCCCAAAATATTAAAACTAAGGTTAATTCTATACTAGAATACCTTATGTAATTTCCTCAACGGAAATTTAATGTGTAGTTTTAATATACGGGATTGAAAGAATACAGAAAGAACTCGCTTCCTATATAAAGTACGGTTTCAACAAAAGGCTGTACACGATAACATTAAGTATGATGAAGAACATTAGTGTTATCACAAACTCTGTACAGCAGTTTCTACTAATGCAGTGTGTACTACACTATGAATATAGCAACTACTGTACATCGCATGTTGTTGTGCCGGCCGGCAACTACCCCTTAATAGATCAAAGATATATCTTTAACTAATAGGCGGCAGCCCACTGATTTGCGACTGTGTGCCGGTCGGCAATCATTGCCAGCCGACGGCTGAAAACACAAACTGGCTGCCGGCCACTAATCGTAGCGGCCAGCGAATTCGGGCTGTGATTCCACTGCCGGCCGACAAATGTAATAAAACCATGCCGCCGACAGCAGCCAAGAATCAGAGAACCTCTACCTTCCCGGCTGTCAGCTGTCAAGCCGGCAGCCGGGATAGGGGTGCAACACAATAGTTAGAGAAAAAGTATGGATGTAAGGTTATAGGGCGGCATGCCATACGACCTTCCATCCAGAAAGAGTGAACTTATGGAAGGGGAGAATGTACATTCAGGCTTCCAAAGAATCCATAGTCTGCCGGGCTCTACCGACTGACATGGAAGGGAGACCAAGGGAGGTCTGGGGTCACTCTGCAAAGAATAAAGGGTGTCTGCCGGCCGGCAGAGATCTGAGCCTGTCCTCCATCCTAACCTATACTAGGTACGGAAGTAGGACTACGGCTAAAAGAATATAAAAGAAAGAGGTGGGGAAGGGATAAGGGTCCTATAGACTTCGTTCTAGCAGGAGACACACTCAGCCGTTAGGGAAGCTCATCCTAACCAAGAGTTGTCTATTAGGGAGGAAGATTGGCAATACTTGCTAACCTCCTCCCAACCAGAACAAAGTTAGGTGAAGTTATTTCGCCGGGCAACAGAGAAAACTCATTCTCCAGCCCGAGAAAAACAACACAGGACAGTCTGCTAGGCCACTAGAGGAAGGAATCATCTCGTACAGAATCCTTCCAACATGGACGAGGGAAGCAAAGCTTCCTGTGTCCGCCCCTAACCTAGCAAAGGAGACTCTTTCTTCATCCTAGGAAGAAGCAGACCACAGACTAGAAACTGATGTTCTGCCCTAACCCAATAAACCAGTCACTCTGGTTATCAGATCAGGACAGACATATCCTAGAATAGTTATACCCGAATTATTATACAGATAGAACCACTAGGGGTTAATGTTTAGGAGAGGGCCGCATGAAGATATCACTGATATTCAATTTATTTTTACTAGAATATGTAGGAATGTATGTATATAATGGTATACCAGTGAGATAATTTAGTGAAAATCAATAAGTCGAAATATCGACGATCAAACTCACGCTACTCTTGTCTTCCTCCCAGATTTTTCTAAGTCTGTTGTTATTGTTGACAGTCTTATTTTTGCTCAAATGAGCCCTGTAACCACTATAATCCGCAGACAAACTAGTCCACTATGACGTCTTCACGTTTGGCCAATCACAGTGCGACAATACATTTTCTTTCCCAATGACGTCTTCACGTTTGGCCAATCACAGTGCGACAATACATTTTCTTACCCATCACAGTGCGACAATACATTTTCTTACCCAGCCATTTTATTTCGTTCCTAGACATCGAGGCCGTAGCAAGCACGTCATCTGATATTGCACAAGTTGAAATTCCATCTTCTTGTCCTGACTGTTTCCTAAGTTACAATGAAATTGTTCTTACTTATTCGGGGTTATATTGAAAAACTAGTGGATTTGTGCCAGAGACACAATTTAATTTTACAAAATAGAAATTGTCCTGCATGTCAGGGAACCTTCGCAATGGCTTCACGTTTTCCTCAAAGCAGCAGCACATCTTTATTAACCAACAGGTTAAGGTAAGCTTCATTAATTTATGGAGTATATTATAATGGTGATAGTATAACGATGTATACAGCAGTACCATCACTTTGGATTTGGTTTGATGGATGTATTAGGTAGCCCTTTCACCCCCAAAGGACGTACCGGTACGTTCTTGCAAAACACTGTTAATTACATATTTTCACATTTTTTTGAAAATTTTACGAGAAACTTCAGGCATTTTCCAAAAGAATGAGACCAACCTGACCTTTCTAGGACAAAAACTAAGCTTGTTAGAGCAATTTTAAAAAACTATTTAGCAAAATGTGCTCGAAATTTAACCTTATGGTGGGGGTAAAAGGGGTAGTATCCTTAAGGGGGGTCCCCCCCCCCCGGTAGGGGTACAGGGCTATTAGGCTAGGTTAGGTGGGTGTATTAGGTTCGGTGGTGCCCTGAAAATCACTGTGGCCTTAAGGGGGGGGGTCACAGGGGGGGGGGGGGTACAGGCCCCCCAGGGTAGGTTAGTTGGTTGTATTAGGTTCGGTATTGCCCCGAAAAATCCCTTTTCTCATCCTCCCCCCACCCAAAAACCCCGCTTCCCACTGGGGTCCCCCATAATTGTATAAGTAGGTTTATGCTTACATTTTGTGTGTAAGAGTTAAGTCTTAGTTTTTTTTTTATTCATTTCCTCATGTTTCTATGCACTGTGCAACAACAATCTGGTTGTTTTTTGCCGTTTTTCGTCGTTAATACTTGAAAAACGGGTGCGGCCTTCTCCTAGACATTTACCCCACTAGGATTAAGCCGAAGGCTTACAGAGGGAGAAAGGGATTGAACTTAGCCTCCGGAGGAGAAAAAGAACAATTGGGGATGTGCGAAAGTATACTACTGTACCTAGAATACTAGACTAGGTAAGATGAGAATCTATTACCTAAATCACTGAAACTCTCTCATATACAATTTTGGAAAAAACATTCAACAATATCTTACATGTATAAAATATTTGGCTATAGCTTCAATTAAATAACACTCAGAAAAAACTTATACCATGCATGAAAGTACTAGTGCCAGACGTCTAGGCTACGAAGCCTCGCGAAAGGCAGGATCGGTACCTCGACCCGTGTCTAATACACCGAGCTAACACTGACCGAACAATATAAGCATTTCTAGAGTAGCTAAATAGCAAAATTATAAAAGCGTAACAAACCAGGAACGTCGCTCTAACGAACTAACTGACCCGTAAGAGCGAGCGATAGCATCCAGGATGCCTTCCGGTAGGCAACAGCTCTTGTTTACGTTAAAATCACTTTTGATTTAATTCAAAACGACAAGAGCCTACATTTATACATAGTAAAGATAATACTCAACTTCCTAGAGGCAGAAGAGGCCGGAGAAGTCATCAAAATGTTGAATTAAATCCAAAATAACGAGAGAACACAGGGAAAACACCGAGTAGTTGAGCAACACAAAAAAGGAATGAGGAGGGCGCTACCGCCTTCATCAGATACACACTGGAAACAGAATAGTTGAGATGCCTTATGAGCAGCTCTTTTCATTCTCGTTTCAGATTCTTGTCACTATTCCCCCCTCGAAGCGTTAATAATGTTTGGGGCGAAGATAGTTATGTGACGTGTCAAGAATACGTCCTCTGATCTTATGCGATATCCCTGTGATATTATTTAGGGATATTCGCTCCAGGAGTTAGAATTCTGGATACCTTGCGGTAAAATTCTCTGGGAATATCACTGTAGTCAAATATACCCTACAAAGCTACCTTACAGGAACTTCCATCAGGACGACATGGCCTGAGCCCAAAAATTCTGCCATATTTTATAACAACTATTTTCCTTCCGTATACTAATTTTGCATTTACTGCTATTTAGAACATTCATGTTTAAGATTTCCCCAAGAGTTTACATTAAAATAACACGTAAATCTAATATATCTTTGCTGTAAAATATACTTGAGAGTAATTAAAACCCTAGAAAACTTCCCAAATCGATAGGCTACCTTCCCTAAGTGCCTAATACAGATTCACAGATTTAGTTTTTACATTGGTAACCATCATTGCCAAAGACCTTTCGAATCCTAAATTAGGTTTCCTAAAAAAAAAAAAAAAACAACATTCACGAAATCCTGTGCACTTGATTAGACCATTACTGAATGAAATCTTAGAACTAAATTGGTTACTTGGAGAGCAGCGTCTAATGTTGACATTAACCACTTGCACTTCCTATCATTTTGCAAATTTACGATTTGGGCTAAAATTGCGCGACCCCAGACGTATGAAATATTAACGTTCAACAATGCAGCATATTAAATTACTGCAGGGTACTTTATAATTGTTGTCTGTAAATTATCGAGAGCAACATCATTGCTACCATCACGATACAAAAAGGCAGTCATTACTCATGATCGGTATTTCGTTCGTCCAAAAATACACAAAACCCATTGTAACTGTTACAGACGGTTTATGTTTATAAACCAAATCAAAATTAGTCCGATTTCATGAAATAACTGCCGCCAATACACAAAATTTCAACAAATATAACGCGAACGCGAGCCATACAAGGTTCACCTAGTTTAATTAGTTTCATGAATTCCAGCCAAATAACTTTCAACAAATATAACCAGGAATACAAGCTTCTTCAGCTAATTCAACTATTTCATACAGGTGCAAATCATGCGTTTTGAGTTTTATACACAGTTTTAGGAAGACCCTTATGGGATACAGGTTTCGGACCAGGAAGCGGCAAGCAAGACTTGTTTAAACCATTATTTAGTAAGAAAACACCGGATTTTGAAGATCCGGTTCATGAATTTGGCGTTAGGTAAATACTTGCCTACACTTCTTACCACTTCCTCAATTGGTCATTGCTTGTATTAAAACTCAAAATGAGTTTACAGCTGTGCTGCTCACGGCCATGAGGTTTCCGTCTAACTATGAGCAATAACTACTCAGGCAGGTTCTCGATTTAATAACAAATTAGTTGTCGCTAAATTTAACACCTCTGGGGAGCCCTCGAAATGGCAGTCGAGTTGAAACCGAGACAAAGGTTGTGAGCGACATACCAAATAAAAATATAAAATACGAAGCTCCCACAATCTATGAATTACTTTACGCAAGACCATCGGCAATGTCGACGACCGACAAACTTAACTTTGTTCTGTCCAAGAACCTTCGTTCAGTCACGTACGCCATTAAGTCAGGGCCAATACATAACACAAGTCTCCGTTTCAAAAGAAAAAATGCGAGAATTGCAAGTCCGAATATTTGATTCGCAACTACTTACAAACAACTCAACAGGGGTATTTCAGCATTTAAGTGTTCATTATAACCCTATATATGAGACATACTTATACATAAGAGAATAAAGTTTATCAATAACAAAGCCGGTTAACAAAGACTAACACACCTTTAGTTACACGACGTACCTTACACAAATGAAGGAAAACCTTTATTATTGAACACTTACCATATCTGCTATATCAAAGTACCTGATAAACGCTTGAAACTAAAACCAAGTCTTTGTCTTAAGGGGTGCCTTTGCAAAAGCCCGTGGGATGCAGGTCGTTCTAAATCGTACCATGTCATCATTACGGTTTCAACTGATTAACACGAAACCTGATCCAAGGACCGTATAAACTTTTAACCATAAAAAATTAATATGAACAAATAATAGATCCTTCCATTCACAAGTCTGCCACAACATCGTTCCACCCAAACCAGCTTACCTATACGGAGTGGAAATAAAGTGAAGACAAGATGACAACGTAGTACACAACCGGCTTTGCCTGTAGTATACACTTGACTAAACCGAGCAGCGACGAGACTCAAGAGAGGTTTCCACAGTCTGACGAACCATTGCCAAAGACCGGAGGAAGAACTACTGAAGTGGTTGTTATTGGTTGGGGGAAGTCTTTTGGGCTGGTTGGAACGATGAATTTACAAAGGATATTTTGCCAGGAACAAATTTAATTTTTGCAAACATTTTATGCAAATCAACATGTCCGCAAATATGATATAATTAAGAATTTTATTATCACTAGCATGTGATAATATATTTAGAATGGGCAGTTGGAGATGAGTCCAATCCATTCGCGTATGAAATAAATGATTTATTATTGAACAGAGGAATGCACCATAATTATTCCAATGTTTTAAAAGACTGAAAGAAAAGTATATTATGACGTCATAAACAATCGCGAGCACTACGCTTTTGAAGAACCATAGATATATAACGAAGTGTATAGAGTCATTATGACATTATGTTTTCTCTCACAAATAAGAGCATTATGACATTTTTTCGCACTAATTACATTAAAACAATTATCCAGTTTTAACTGCCCAGACTAACAAAAAAAATCGAAAATATAAAAATAGTCTTTAGTAAATCCAAAATGAGATTAAAATAGCATCCAACAAAAACACAACGCTTTTTCAATCGTATCGATGTACTGATTAATTGATTGATTGCTTTATGAATTTATTGACTGATTTGATTAACAATTTACCCTTAATCTGGCGTTACTAATAGCAAGGTCACTGGCGCAATTATTACCTCCTGTGTTTTATGGATTTTATGAAGGGAATGATATCGAAATCTTGAATGATTTCATCATTCCAGATGAAGAGTGAAATAACCAGTATAATTCAACGATTGACTATAGTCCATTTCTTTTAGCGATGCAGATTTGTACCGACTCGCAGCGGTGCCCTTTTAGCTCGGGAAAGTTTCCTGGTCGCTGATTGGTTAGAATTATCTCGTCCAACCAATCAGCGATCAGGAAACTTTTCCGAGCTAAAAGGGCACCGCTGCGAGTCGGTGCAAATCTGCATCGCTAAAAGAAATTGACTATAGATAATTAAAGCTATATGCAGGTAGTGTATAATTATGTTTGGTTGCTTGTTTGTTTTTTATACCATATAAGGAGTTACGAATGTATGTAATTATCTTATGATATTAGGAATATATATATATATATATATATATATATATATATATATATATATATATATACATATATATATATATATATATATATATATATATATATATATATATATATATATATATATACATACCAACAGCAACAAAGCAAATGCAGCAGTTTCAATTCCACTGCAGGATAAAGGCCTCAGACATATCTGGAGTTTGACCAGTGTTCATCACCACGTTGGCCACTGCGGATTGGTGCTGGTGGGAGATTTTCATCCGATAGCTCACAGCATACCAACCTAGTAAGGTTGGCCCTGACTAGTACAACTCTATTGATCATAGCAATACACAAACCCTTTCACCAAATATTTCCGAGAACAAAAGAATTATGTATAAAAAAATTAAAGAATTATTCTAATTCGATTTTAAAGAATGTTGATAGATTATAGTAAACTTTCATTTTGGATCGGATACGGAGGTATTACACAGGATGCTAAGGATGAACTGTGTGGAAGAAATAATATTAAAGCGAGAATTGAATTTAAAATCTGTACAATAACCCACCAAGTTATCAGAACTGCTACATATTGAAAGAACTGCTACATATTGCAGCCAACAAATCGCGTCGATACGAGAATAGTTACAGATGGCTTCAAACTGTTGGAACCTAGATTTGTCTACTTTAGGCTCCAAAGCCTTTAAATATGCGGCCCCGAGACTATATAAGCAGCTCCCATGAAACATTCGAATGATTGAAGACATTAAGGCTTTCAAGAGGAAACTGAAGACTTTCTTATTTCATGAGTCTTTTGACAATGACGATTTAACAGTAAATGAACAATATGTGACTTGAAAAGATAAATACTGTGACCGAACAAGGTAAAACGACAGTGGGGGTCCTGTAGAGAGTGGAGTTCCCCTGCTGTATTGGACCGGAAAAGCAGCCATCAAATTAAGTAAGGTACGCATATAAATCTCTTCACGCTCGTTACTCCAAAATGTTTTATGAATAGTACCCCATTAGCCATGGAAAATCTTTTTTCAAAAGTTTAATTAATTATTAATTAATATGGAGGATAACTATATACTTCCGAGATGAAATCTCTTATCGAAAGAATGCTGAACGTGTTTTTATCAGACGAGTCTTCCGCTAAACATTGCATTGAGCTGTATTGAAACCTTTTAATTCGAAAGGATAACATTAAAAAATAACTTGTTAATATTACACCAGACTGCACATACGCAATGGTTACAGTAAATTAATAACGTGTAAAAAATAAATTGTCCCAAATATTTATGATGCTTTCACGCGTCATGAATGATCCTGTTGGTTTGAAATACATATTTTCAGCCGTACAAAGGCAGAGAGAGAGAGAGAGAGGAGAGAGAGAGAGAGAGAGGGGTGGGGTGGGGGGGGGGGGGGGGGGGGGCAACATAAGGTATCACACTTAAGCTTGAAGAATATGTTCTTCAGGCTTCAGGAATAAATTCTAATTTTCATAATTCACATGAATTTGTAAACTAATTCATGTGAATAATGCCTAGTTGCTCATAAGAAATAAGTAAAAGCGCATTTTATAGTTGTGAAGAGTGTAACATTCGAACTACTGAATCACAGCTAAGTGTTTTTCTAACAGAATATTTTGTCTTAGGCTTACACATTCAGTTAATTTATGTGGAATGTGGTCAAAATGAGATTATCTAATATGTCCACATTATAATCGACAGAATACTTCTTATAAAATACTAAACCAAAATGGATAGTACTTATGTAACAAAATAATATCCATACGACAAATTATCTCAGAAACAAGTTTTGCATGCCTTACACAGACACGGGTATTTCAAAATTTTATTCAAGAATGAAGTGACATATGCCATGGGGTCAGGTTAGCAGTTTGTAGCCTTTAAAAACAATTTTGGTTTTAACTATCTCCTTACAAAAGGAAGAAAATTACAACTTGTAAAAGAGGGTGGGAAGAAATTTGTTTTAGGGAAGAGAGAGAGAGAGAGAGAGAGAGAGAGAGAGAGAGAGAGAGAGAGAGAGAGAGAGAGAGAGAGAGAGAGAGAGAGAGAGAGAAGGAGAGAGAGAGAGAGAGAGAAGGAGAGAGAGAGAGAACACAAGGTAGCAAACATAAGCATAATGAATATACTCTTCAGGAATAAACTATTTTTCATATAAACGAATAAATCTTTTTTAGACTGCATTAGTAATTAATCCATGTGGATTGCTTGTTAAAAAGAAATAAGTAATAACGCATTTTATAGCCGTGAAGAGTGTAACATACGAACAATTGAATCACGAGAAAGTTTTTTTTCTTTAACAGGATATTTTGTCTGGGCTTACAAATTCCGTTAATTTATGTGGAATGTGGACAATATATGAGTTTCCAATTTGTCCACATTCTATTCGACAGAATACCTCTTATAACATACTAACCCTAAGTGACTACTATGCATATCAGACCCTATGACATACTGTTTTTCGCAAATATCTTTTAAACGAAGGCTCGGATCAGCATGGTGCTTTAGCACAGATTGTTTCACACACTCCGCTAATTTTTAACACTATTGTACGCTGTCAAATGCGGCTAATTATGGCGTTTTCTCTTGACTGTGAAGTCAAAAACCTGCGTGAGCTAGAACACGTTGGAACAGTTGAGGCGTGACGTATATGTGACGTCTATCCACCCACTACCTCCACTCCTGGGTTCCCCTACTCCCTTTCCTCCCCTCCTCTTTCTCCTTCATACCTCCCTTACCCCTTCCTCATTTCCCCCTCCCTCCCTTCTCTCTCTCTCTCTCTCTCTCTCTCTCATAAGGGAATGGCTGTTACCCCCCCCTCTCTCTCTCTCTCATAAGGAATGGCTGTTACCCCCCTCCCTCTCTCTCTCTCTCTCTCTCTCTCTCTCTCTCTCTCTCTCTCTCTCTCTCTCTCTCTCTCTTTCTTTATTGAGGCTACACCGTATATGAAGCCAGACAAGTATGACGAATTAATAACAGATTAATAAAAATTATATGCCGAGTAAGGTTTGATCGTGTATGCAAACAATCGTAATCGATGTTCTTGCTTCTTTGACGGTTATGCCATATTTGGTAAGTGCAGAAGGTAACATCGTAAGTAACGCTCTCAACCATGGCCAACATGCAGCGATGTCAGAGTGGGTGCAAAGGAGTCATCCCACTACGACTCTTCCATATCTTCAACCAAGAGCATAGTGAAAGGAAACTGAGGATAAGTTTGAATAGGTAAGTAATGAATCAAAGTTGTATTCCGTAGTTACAGATGAACCAGTCAATATGTTTCACAGCTACCTATGATAATAAAAGGGAGCATTATTTTGATTGTTGCCTGGTAAAATAAAAATCTCAACAAGATAGTTTCGAACATGTTATCTTATCCGATTTCCTTTCCCCAACAGGCCCAATGATCGTGTTGCAGAGGTCATGGGAATGACCACAAATGCAGTGAGGTAGCTGGTTCAGCGAAGCACACGTTCTTGGCCAGATTCACCATGCGGGACAGCTACTCCCCCTGTGGGCTGTGACACCGCCGCCCCCTGCCACACCACCCGTTTTTGACAGTTTCACTGTTGGTGCCATTCGCCGACGGTCATGTACATGTCAAGTTTGCAGCAAAGGAAACCTTTACTATTGGCACCCTGACTGAAAGTTTGAAGACGGCGAGTATTATTCCAGGGGAAACCTCAGAAATGACGATGTGGCGATTGCTGCACAACATGGGATTCCGCTACAGGATTTCACAGAAGAAAATATATCTAAGGAAGGAGTCGCTAGATGTTGTGTGTCACCGTGTTGGGGCTCTCCGAGCACTCCAGCGACATCGAAAGGAGTGAAGACAAGTAGTATACGTGGATGAGAAATGGTTCACCACTCGAATGCAGCACAGGGAGTGTGTAGACACATCCCAGCCTGCTACTAGTGCCACCTGGAGAAGGGAAGCGATTTGTGATAGTAGCAGGTGGCACAGAACACGGTTTTGTAAATTATTAATTACTGTGCTTCCCTGCAAAAAAACAAAACCGGTGACTACCACGGGGAAATGAACGGCACCCTATTCCTCCGCTGGCTCACATTGCAACTTCTACCGGCTTTGGATGAACCATCGGTTTTGGTGGCTTTGGATGAACCATCGGTTTTGGTGTTGGACAACGCGCGCCCTACCACGGCCAGTTGACGGAGGAAAGTCGCTGCCCCACCACCGCCATCAAGAAAGCAGAGTTGGTGAATTGGCTGGCATGCCGCAGAATCCCCTTCCTGCACCACGCCACACGCCTCGAGCTTCTTCAACTCTGCAGGAAGAACCGACCAGAACCAAGATACACAGTTGACAATGTTACCCGTGAATGGGGACATGAAATCGTCCGACTACCACCTGCACACCCCGAGCTTAACGCCATCGAACAGGTGTGGGGGAGCCATGAAGCGGTATGTGCGCTCCACCTTGCAGCGATTTACCCGGGCAGCTCTACAAATGAGGCTGCAAGAAGCCAAGCTGTGTGCAACAAAGGAGGTGTGGGCAGGAGCAGTGCGACACGCCAGAGCCTTCGAGGATGAATATTGGTCCTCGACACCATACGAGAAGGTGTATATCCCGTCTGTATCAACCTCGACAGTGATGAGGAAGATGACCTGTTTGTCGAGAGTGATGAATATTAAAAGTAAAATATGTGATCAGTTATTTATAGTATTAATCCAGCCATCATATACTCGCTGTCTATCTGTGTCTGCAATGACTTTTTAACATATGGCAGCCTTTTCCTAACATTATAATAAATTATTCATATATTTATCACTTCAATTTCATTTTAAGTTTTTACTCTGCATCGGATTCCCACTTCAGTTCCACCCTTTTCCTTTCCATCTCTTACACGATTTCCTATAAATGACCAAGCGTCAGCTCCATACTTCATCCCATCATACGTTCAACGTAACCTATGGGTATTAGGTTCGCATACTCATATAACTTTGAATGGTTGTATAATTGTCAAACAAACCTCATACAATAATTAAGCAACAGCAAGTTGCGCTGGAACAGGAATCAGGGTCATGCATAAAACACCCTACCATACTTAACATATATACATTCGAGTTATCCGCCATTATAAATGAGAGAGAGAGAAAGGGGGATTGAGGGAGAGGAAAGGGAGGTATGAAGGAGAAAGAGGACGGGAAGAGAGAGAGTAGGAGTGGGGTAGGAGGGAGGGAAGGTGGTAGTAGGGGAAGGCAGGGGCGGAGTTAGTGGATGAATGGACGTCACTACTACGTCACGCCTCACCTGTTTGAATGTGTAAATGGCTCACGCAGATTTTTGACTTCACAGATAGGAGTAAACGCCATAATTAGCAGCATTTGACAATGCACAGTAGTGTCAAAAATTAGCGGAGTGTGTGAAACAATCTTTGCCAAAGCACCATGCTGATCCGAGTCTTCGTTTCAAAGATATTTGCGAAAAACATTATGTCATAGGGTCTGATATGCATAGTAGAATATCCAAACTCTACAATGGCATGTGGAGAAAAAATATGAATCCAATTTGCCCACATTATATTCGACAGACTTCTCTCTATAAATACTAAACCTAAAAGGCTAATATTTTGTATCAAAAGAATATCCAAACTACAAATTTTCCAAGAAAAGGACAGACATCCAATACCTTTTCAATACATGTCGAAACTTAATCATAACGTCTTTTATGTCTGTGTCTTACGAAAGGAATGCATTCACATCGCTAGTAACTCAAGAGGACAAAAGTTATTGATGTCGGAATAAATTTGCATGCCTTACACAGACAAGGTTATGTCATCATTTTATACAAGAGTGAAGTGACATAGGCGACGAGGTCAGGTTGGAAGTTTGTGACCTTTTATAACAAATTTGGTTTTATAACCCTTTGTCTCCTTACAAAGTGAAGAAAATTAGAATTTGTATAGGATGGTGGGAAGAATTTTGTTTTAAGGAATACACATATTTTGCTTATCTTGTGGAGTTGAAAGGATGTGGAGAGAGAGAGAGAGAGAGAGAGAGAGAGAGAGAGAGAGAGAGAGAGAGAGAATTATTTCGCAGACCAAAACACTAACCTAGATTATAATTACCCCAATAACGCAGTAATTATCGCAACTAGCCGTTAGGCGGTCGTTTGTAATAATCCTCTCCTTCCCCGCCATCGTGAAGACTCCATAAAGTTTAGAGTGGGATAAAACCCCCAGTAATTCATATGGAAAACTACGTTATAGCATATTATTATTATTATTATTATTATTATCATTATCATCATCCGCCAAGCTACAGCCCTAGTTGGAAAAGCAGAATGCTAAAAGCCCAGGGGCCCCAAACAGAGAAAATAGCCCATTGAGGAAAGGAAATATGGAAAAATAAAATATTTTAAGAACAGTAACATTAAAATACATATTTCATATATAAACTATAAAAACTTTAACAAAACAAGAGGGAGGGGAATTAGACAGAATAGTGCGCCCAAGTGTACCCTCAAGCAAGAGAACTCTAACCCAAGCCAGTGGAAGACTATGGTACAGAGGCTATGGCACTACCCAATACTAAAGAATAATGATTTGATTTTGGAGTGTCCTTCTCATAGAAGAGCTGCTTACCATAGCTTAAGAGTTTTCTACCCTTGCCAAGAAGACATAGAGTTTTGGGTTACGGCCTGTATAGTTTCATGAGCCCTTGTTTGGACGGAGGGGTCAGACAATCAACAACAACAATGAGTTTTGGTGGATACACGGTTCGTAGCGTACACGAGACTGCAGTGTGTTTTTATTTCAATGTGTTAATAGATATGAATTGTAAATGCAGGGCTTCCGAAGAATACATTCTTATATATACTTTGGAGAGATATAATGCTAGGGAAAGAGAGGGTTTCATTATATATCAACATATAATAAAAGAAAGAGTAAGGTGATGTAAATAATAGGGAGAGAGAGGGTTTCATTATATATTAGCATAGAATAAAAGGAAGAGTAAGGTGATGTATAGGCCTATAATAGGGAGGAGGAGGAGCAGGTAAAGGTATAATGATCGCGATTATTCTTTGTTTGGGTAATTTCTTAAACATTATTTACATAAATTCTGAGTCATTCTTTGCTATGGAAAAGTCTTTGAATTTGGTCATAATTGTTGTCAATGTTAGCCAATCATCGTTTTAATTAATATTGCAATGATTTACGAGAGAGAGAGAGAGAGAGAGAGAGAGAGAGAGAGAGAGAGAGAGAGAGAAATAAAAATACAGGAGCTATATTCACAGCACCCGTCAGTAAATCTAATGCAGACCAGACTAATATCTCAAGAGGCAACACTGTGTGTGTGTTCTACTATGATTTGTACCTAAAGCCACCAATATTAGACGGTTGAATTTTGAGCTAAAATACACTACCCTTCAGCAAAGATGACTGCTTAAGAAACAAAGTTGAAACACTAAATAAGTTTGAAATTTAACATAGCTCACGTTGCAGAGATATTTATACTCCAATTCTGGACCATGGCGAGCGGAATTTTGCGTAGTATAAATTTGGTTGAAGTGATTTGTGTAGCTTTTTCCCGCTAGAGAGAGAGAGAGAGATTAACTAGATACTGTGAGGGACTGCTCTGTGTTGAAATATATAATGACAATAACAATCAATTGCTATCTCTCTTACGTAATCAGGGGAATAATAGTCCAGATAGCTAATCAAACTAGAGGGATTAAACTCTATTATGCTAAAATAAGGAGAGAGAGAGAGAGAGAGAGAGAGAGAGAGAGAGAGAGAGAGAGAGAGAGAGAGGAGAGAGAGAGTGTTACGAGGATTTTAGTCCATCCGCGGAGACTCCATTTGCTCTTTGGTAGAGCGATTTAGTTAAAGCATTCATGTGTTCTTATGATCTTGTCTAACTTATTCTTGAACTCGTTTACCATGTTACTGTTTACTACATCCGTTGGAAGTCTATCCCAAGTACTTGCCATTTTGTATGTAAAGAAATGTCCACATTGAGAGAGAGAGAGAGAGACGAGAGAGAGAGAGAGAGAGAGAGAGAGAGAGAGAGAGAGAATATGCCTTAAATAAGTAAGGAGAGCGAATCACCTTAAAAAAAAAGTATGAGTGTCTTTTAGCATCATCGTCGGCGTCAATGACCTCCGATGTCAGGATGCCAGAGAACTTCAAACCATTCATTCATTCATTTAGAATTCTCGGATAGTGATCATAAACTGCCCTGTAATTTGCCCTCGGTGATTTAAACCATTGCTGGGTAATACTCGATGTTTATAGTTTGGTAAATAATCCATGAAATCTCTCAAGATCAACACTACTTGTTGGGTTTGATCTTATGCTTAACTCTTGCTGAAATAATCGATTGAAATTTGAGGAAATAACCCCTTTCGGAAGAGGTGGGTAACCCGACGTCCTTCGCCTTAACCCCAGTTGATGATCGCACCCATTATTACAAATGAGTTATTACACACACACACACACACACACACACACACATATATATATATATATATATATATATATATATATATATATATATATATATACTGTATATATATATATACTGTATATGTATATATATATATATATATATATGTATGTATATATGTATGCATGTATGTATATACATACATATATGTATATATTATATGTGGTTATATATGATAAAGAGTAAGGGTCTGTACTACACAGTATTCTAGAAGTTGTGGAATGATCTTCCTAATCGGGTAGTTGCATTAGTAGAGCTTCAGAAGTTCAAACTTGCAGCAATGTTTTTATGCCAAACAGGCCGACATAAGTCTTTTTATAGACCATATATGAATTATCTGTTTTAATGTTGTTAATGTTTTTTTTTTTTTAACATTTTATTTTAATTTTTCATTACTACTTACATCCTTGTATCCTTTCGTCACTGGGCAATCTTTCCCTGTTGGAGCCCTTGGGTTTATAGCATCTTGCTTTTCCAAGTAGGGTTGTAGCTTGGCTAGTAATAATAATAATAATATAATAATAATAATAATAATATAATAATAATAATAATAATAATATAGACAGTGGCTGGTGCCAGGGCACCAGCCACCCGTTGAGATACAACCGCTAGAGAGTAATGGGGTTCTTTGACTGGCCAAATAATACTTCATTGGATCCTTCTCTGGTTAAGGTTAACTCTGCCTTTGACTACACACAACGAATAGTCTGACATATTCTTTACAGATTCTCCTCTGTCCTCATACACCTGACAACACTGACATTACCAAACGATTCTTCTTCACCCAAGGGGTTCACCACTGCAATGTAATTGTTCAGTGGCTACT
>NC_090747.1:109816888-109819388 GCF_036898095.1 Palaemon carinicauda | reverse complement strand
CGAAGATATGGCATTAAGAATATCGCAGTTGAACCGCAATATGAACACAACGAAGATAAGGCATTACGAATATCGCAGCTGATCCGCAAATAGAACGCAATGAAGATATGGCATTACGATGATCGCAGTTGATCCGCAAATAGAACGCAACAAAGATATGGCATTACGAAGTTCACAGCTGATCCGTAAATAGAACGCAACGAGGGTATGGCATTACCATGATCGCAGCTGATCCGCAAATAGAACGCAACGAAGACATAGCATTAAGAATATCGCAGCTGATCCGCAAATAGAACGCAACGAAGCTATGGCATTACGGTGATCGCAGCTGGTCCGCAAATAAAACGCAACGAAGATTTGGCATTGCGAATATCGCAGTTGATCCTCAAATAGAACGCAACGAAGATATGGCATTTCGATGATCGCAGCTGATCTGCAATTAGAACGCAATGAAGCTATGTCATCACGAAAACGATATTGATTTTCTAGCACATAAGAATTGGGAATGAAAGAGGATACGCCGAATAATTTAACAGCTTATGAAATTTATTCTAATAATACCAGCAGATTTTGAAAGACCAGAAGAGGTGAATATCTTTTAAGCAGCTCCCTGGCTAATAGGTCGTTTAAAGAATTGTTTAGTAACTTCATTGTATGTAAATCTCCACTGACTCCATCCTAAGTTCTGGTTTCTTTGTATTGGAATATCTTAGAAAGATATTTAGATTGAAATTACAGATGCCAGGAACTGCATTGGCACCTTGATTACAGGTAACAGTACACGAAAGACCAAGAGTTTAAAATTTCATCAATACTACTCCATTTATCAAATACATTCCTCCCACTTTAGTTAAATAGAATTGTTCATATAATGCACAATTGTTCTAAATGCTATAAGTTACGAACGTTTAATCGCGTGAATCTGTGAAAGGTAACACCCCCACAGTTGCACGCAATTCAACAAAATATAAAGAAAATTTAAATATTTCTATTTTTACATTATTTGTAATGGTTGGAGGTACCTTTCATACCACAGACATTGATTAGCGTAGTACGTATTACAATATTGTTGATCTTGAAGGGTTAATATAAAATATAAAAGTTTTACAATTACAATATATAATGATAAATATATTAAATTTGAAGAAAATTTACCTTATGTGAAGACAAATTTAGTACAGAGCCTTATTTTAAGCATTCTCCCTTACAAAATTCAAAACCAATTACTCCCATGTTAAAGCCACTCTCTCTTAAGCGAGGTACTTTGAAAGACTGATGATGCCGATACAATTTCCTGGAAACATCCCTCCACATTGGATCATAACACCAAGGTAAGAGAGTTGTTTCCCTGAACGTACGATATATTTTCAACGAGGGATCCTAATTATCGCATTGTTCCTTCTGAATTTCGCAATTTCCTCCCCATTCTAAGTAATATTAAATGGAGACAGTAAACTGACCTTAAATGAATTTTCAATTGATAATAAACAATAAAAACCAGTTCATGGAAATGGAAAAATTTAATGAGGCCAAACTTAGTACAATGAATTTTGCAATACTGTGTCTGATACGATAACCCCTTGCTTGAAGCCTGAATCTTCTCTTTGGACGGTATATGTGAAAACAGCAGCTTATACTATTTATGATTGGTTAAAAGTTCCCTTTATGACGGTCATGATAATCTTTCATTTTTAATATTATGTTCGTCAAATTTCCCGAGGGAAAATTTCGCTATCGATAACATAACAGTAAATATAAGCTAAATTCTCGTTTATATCATGTATATCTTACCTGTTATGATATGTTAAGGCACCAATATAAGCAGTTTTTCACTATCCTCATGAGACAAAACAAATTATTCAAGTTTCATACGTTTTATGTCTCTGATATATGTAAATGAGGGCAAGCAGAGTTACGCGTCTTCTGTCAATCACTGATAACGAGGATCACATACGCCAGACACTTCATCGCCTTGCTTGATGAAACTTTAAAAAGGTAGTGATTTCTTTTTCATTTTGGTATCTGTATCAGCATTTCTAAATATTTTTCCAGTGACATAATTTTAGCGTTTCACTCACTGTGTAACTTCAAAGATGAAGATTGAGTACAATTTCTGAACATTTTATGGAGCGATTTAAGGATATGCAATCATATTGACTCCGTTTTCAAAACATTTTACACATACATACATATATACTCTATATATATACATAAACAACAGCAACCACCAATGCAGACTTTTCTAGTCCACTGCAGGACAAAGGCCTCAGACATACCAATTTATGTCTGGGGTTTGGCCAGTTTTTACAACCACGTTAGCCAGTGCAGACTAGTGATGGTGGGAGATTTTCCTCTGATCGTTCACAGCAAATCAACCTAATATGGGTGGCCCTAACAAGTACAGCTTTTCCGATCATTGGGATACGCAAATTCTTTCACCACGATAAAATGACCTAAGAACTAAGGATGACTATGATAAACCTATCAATCACTGATGCAA
>NC_090747.1:109804388-109811888 GCF_036898095.1 Palaemon carinicauda | reverse complement strand
TTGCATTCGTCAGATTTAATCTTCTGGAGATCATTAAGAATCCAACTGCATACAACGATCTCACTAATCCATATTCATTGGAGACAGAGTTTCGGTTTCCAACTGAAGAAGAAGAAGAAGAAGAAGAAGAAGAAGAAAAGAAGAAGAAGAAGAAGAAGACGACGACGAAGAGGAAGAAGAGGAAAGAAACGAAATATCGCGTTCGGACAGATAGCAAGATCATCCCGATACGTTTTTATGCTTGTGATATTGGAAGGAAACAGAGAATCCGTCTTGTCTCTGAGACGAGAAAATGCAATAATCGTTTAATTTTGATTATTCCATTTAGCTTCGATCATTCTTGCTTTCTAATGTATTGATTAACAGCGAAAGATATAAATATATATTAATTTTCAAGTAAATAAAAGCTGACGTTGCAACTTTTCATTTTCTGTTGTTTGTAGTGTGGAACCATCTGGATGTATGTGCAAGACTTTTATTCATACAAAGAAAATAATGGAATATATTAAAATATCCATGATAATAGAGAGAGAAAGAGAGAGAGTGAGAGAGAGAGAGAGAGAGAGAGAGAGAGAGAGAGAGAGAGAGAGAGAGAGAGAGAGAGGAGAGAGAGAGAGAGGGAGAGAGAGAGAGAGAGAGAAAACTATCAAAAGTAAAATAAATTCCGTTGCCTTTTGACACCTCTACTCTGGGATTGACATTTAAAAAAATTAGTTAGGCCCTTTAGAGATAAGGAACAGAAATTTTGACGAAAGTTTGGTTCACCTCTATTTACAAAAAGATTTGTTAAGACGACGAGACATTTCAGAGGCGCAATCAATGAACGAGGCCCTTTGAAGAGCGAAAAAACTGGGAATTATTTGAAGAGAGACAAAGTCTCATTTTGAAACTAGAATGAGAAAGCCATTCTAATGATGGCGAGAGAGAACAAAGTCTTCGGGTGATACAGATGGGGTGAATGGAGTTTTTGAAGCTATGTTTGCATTGCGAGTTTTATATCGGAGGAAATGTTAGGGAAGTATTTCTCTAAGGAGATGACGTGTCTTTATATAATACAGATCGCTGAGAGGCATTCACTGTTTCTTGCAGACCAGCAAAGATCTGTGATATATGAAGGGAGGGTTTGTTTGATGTTTTTGGATAATGTTAAAAAGGGATGCCAATTTTTTTACATGTAAGAGGCCCGAACCTCCTGAAACAATCTTTCTAAAACAAGGTAAATTTATTCATTGAAGCACTAAACAAACTGAACAAACTTAGAATCAATCGGTGTAATGCACATAAGATCTAAAAAGCAGGATTTGAAACTGAACAAATAATTTCCTAAAATAGATAAATACATAGAGACATATATATATATATATATATATATATATATATATATATATATATATATATATATATATATATATATATATATATATTCATTCACACACATATACATATATATATATATATGTGTGTGTATGTATATGTAATTTATTATTATTATTAATTGCTAAGCTACAACCCTAGTTGGAAAAGCAGGATGCTATAAGCCCAAGGGCTCCAACAGGGAAAATAGCCCAGCGAGGTAAGGAAACAGGGAAAAATTAAATTTTCAAGAAGAGTAACATTAAAATAAATATCTCCTTTATAAACTATAAATCTTTATCTTTAACAAAATAAGAGAAAGAGAAATAAGATAGAATAGTGTGCCCAAGTGTACCCTCAAGCAAGAGAACTGTAACCCAAGCAGTGGAAGACCATGGTACAGAGGCTATGGCACTACCCAAGACTAGAGAACAATGATTTAATTTTGGAGTGTCCTTCTCCTAGAAGAGTTTGCTTAAAATAGCTAAAGAGTCCCTTCTACCATTACCAAGAGGAAAGTGGCCCCTGAACAATTACAGTGCAGTAACCCCTTGGGTGAAGAAGAATTGTTTGGTAATCTTGGTGTTGTCAGGTGTATGAGTACAGAAGAGAATATGTAAAGAATATGCCAGACTATTCGGTGTGTGTTTGTGTGTGTGTGTGTGTGTTGTGTGTAGGCAAAAGGGAAAATGAACCGTAACTAGAGAGAAGGATCCAATGTAGTACTGTCTGGCCAGTAAAAAGAACCCATATATATGTATGTATGTATGTATGTATGTATATATATATATATATATATATATATATATATATATATATATATATACATAGACGAAGCGCTTGATTGCTCATCAGTGGACGGTGGCTCAAAACATGAAAGGAGGAGGTTATTGTTACCATATATTTATGTATGTATGTATGTATGTATGTATGTATGTATGTATGTATGTGTTTTATCGTATTGTTGTTGGTGTAACAGCTGCAATAAACTCTAAATAATATCAGAAATTTTACAGGAAATGAAAATAAAAATATATTTACAAACAAACTATTAAGAAAATGTCCACAAAGTCTATTCGCTTCTGTTTAGCATCCCCACCCCGAGCGGTTTTATTGAAATCTCCAAATACGTCTCCCGAACGCTATTGACGGTGGATCCCCCTCTCACTGAAATTGGGGGAATACAAATGGCCTTTTCAAAGTACAGAATTACGTACTTTCCTTTATATAAGATAGATAGACAGATAAATAGATAGATATTGATCTGCAGGTAGGTAGATACCTGGCTAGATATATTTTGCAAATAGAATAACCTTATTTGATTACTGTATACAAACAATTGAGGTTTAGGGTCCAAATATCATAATTCTTGAACTAAAATGCATACTATGAAAAGAATGGGAGGAACTTCATGAAAAAAATCCATGAGATGTTCACTTTTTTTCAGACGAACTATTATGTTTCACTCACAGAATTACTTAACCGAAGTAAATGTATAATAAGATAAGTACAAAAAAAAATTTACATCTTGACTGTATTTGATAATGGCGTGAGGTTTTGAGAAAGATATTTTCCTGAACGTTCAAATTTCGCAGGTCTTAGAAGCACCAATAAAAAGATAAATAAATAAAAAGTTTGTAACGAATTTATAAAAAGCTGAAAAAGGAATGTATTTTGAAAATAAGAAGACCTCATCGAGTAAACAATAAAAATAAAAAGGGAAAATACAAAAGGAGTCGAAAAGAAAATGAGCGCAAAGAAAACGTGAAAATAAAATCGTAAAAGAGGCTGGGAAGGAGAGTAGCATAATGGAAAGAGGAAAATAACCGGGTTAGGGAAGCTGGGACACAAAAGTAACCAGGCGCTATCTATCAGGGTTGATATATGATCTTTCCATGGTTTTATTTACGTTAACATCAACACCTAAAGCCTCAGTCCTCGTTAGTCTTTAGGGGGTAAGATCACCCTGATTTATCTTTGGGAAAAACATTCAAAGATTTTTATATTTACCCTTATTTTTTTTTAATTTTCGGGAGAGATTTTGTTCTTCCTATGTTTTTTTTTTTTGGTAAAATCATGCTTCCTTGAGACAAAACTGCAAACTTGGTATTGCTTCTTCAAGGTCTGTTATACTGTATCTCATATGAATATGCTAATTTACTTGTATTTTAAGCTGTTTTTCACAGTAGTCAGGTTTGATTTTTGCTATGAAATAAGTTTTTTTAAAACATCTCTTAAATTTTAGTCAGAATAAAGATATATTATTTTGAATTAGAATTTCTTGACTTCTTTTATACGTTGTTATTCGAAAAGTTACATAAGGGTTTTCAAAAGGCCTTTTCTTCGTTTTTCTTCTACCTTTCCATGTTGCGTTATCCATCTCTCGTAATCGTCTTTCCCTGACATTTCATTCATTACCTGAGACACACGTTCATCATTCGTTCCTCCCTTTCTTACGTTCATATCTTTTTTTTTTTTTTTATTCTTCCGCATCCTCATCTCCTCCTACGCCCACTGAGGCAAAGGGCCTTGGTTATATTTCGCAGGTCGTCTCTATTTTGAGCTTTTAATTCAATATTTCCCCACTCCTCATCTCCAACTTCATTATTCACAGTCCACAGCTATGTAGGCCTGGGTCTTCAAACTCTTCTAGTGCCTTGTGGAGCCCAGTTGAAAGTTTGGTGAACCAATCTCTCTTGGGGAGTGCTAAGAGCATGCCCAAACCATCTCCATCTACCACTCACCATAATCTCATCCACATTTTAGCTCTTACAATAAAAAAATAAAACTTTACATTATTATAGTTATGCATTTATGATGATATCTGTAAATTACAAAGCTGCTTTATGAATTTTAGTTAGGAAAAATACTTGATTTGTATGAAACACCCATATTAGGAATTCCACGTGAGAAGATCCATTAGACCTGGCGAGAGGCTATCACAACTCACTAATTTCCACCTTAACTGCATATGACTTGAGAAGCATAAATCTGAAACATCCCGGTTTATTATTATTATTATTATTATTATTATTATTATTATTATTATTATTATTATTATTATTATTATTATTATCATCATTATTATTATTATTATTATTATTATTTATATCATCATTATTATTACTTGCTAAGCTACAACCCTAGTTGGAAAATCAGGAAGTTTTAAGCCCAAGGCTCTTAACAGGGGAAATAGCTCAGTGAGGTAAGGAAACAAGTAAATAAAATACAAGAGAAGTAATGAACAATATAAAACATTTAAAGAACAGTAACAACTGAACAATTATAGTGCAGTAGTTAACCTCTTGAGTGAAGAAGAATTGTTTGGTAACCTCTGTTGTCAAGTGTATGAGAACAAGGGAAAACGTGGAAAGAATAGGCCAGACTATTCAGTGGATTTGTAGACAAAGAAAAAATGAGCCATAACCAAAGATATGGATCTAATGTAGTACTGTCTGGCCAGTCAAAGGAGCTAACCTCTTGAGTGAAAAAGAATTCTTAGGTATTCTCAGTGTTGACAAGTGTATGAGGACAGAGGAAAACGTGGAAAGAATAGGCCAGACTATTCGGTGGAAGTGTAGAGATATGGATCCAATGTAGTATTGTCTGGCCAATCAAATGACTCAATAACTCCTTTGAAATGTCACCTTTAAGCTGGAGTAGAAAAGGATACGGACGATAAATGAAAAATAAAGTGAAGGGAAAAGTAGCATGGAGAAATATAAATGAAGATGACAAATTAGAAAATGCAAATGAAGGTAGCACGGGTTATGTAGTAATGGGGATGGAAACTACATTCTGAGAGTATTTAAAGTCAATATTGAGGATAATGCTACGAAATGCACTGAAATGGTCAGGAGATGCACTTAAAGACGAGCATGAGGTAAATGCGGTTCTTAAATTTTGGAAATTTTGTGGCGAAATTATGATCGACTCAGTAGTTCAGAGATTAATAAGGCGAGAACTGCAGCACAATTATATATATATATATATATATATATATATATATATATATATATATATATATATATATATATATATATATATGTGTGTGTGTGTGTGTGTGTGTGTGTGTGTGTGTGGGTATGTATGTATGTATGTGTGCGCCTGTGTGTATAGACGTATTCAATTTAAAATCTTGTTCAGGGCGATGACAGCCTTTTCAGGAAATATCTAACAATTCTATTGTCACCAAAGACACGACAGAATGACAAAATATGTAGTTCGGGAAAAATGTCCCTTTGGTTCAAATATCTTTCAAAGTGTGAAGTTATCAAGCTTGTTTTCCTTTGTCTAGGATTTACGTTGAAATAAAAATCTCCTGGAAACGTTTCGAACGTTTTTGACGACGGAATAATGGAATTCAAACAATGACTTCTGGCGTGGATGCACTCGTTGCTTTTCCTAACAAAATGCAAAGCAAATCTGATAAATGTTTCGCTCCTGATTTTCTTTGAGACACAGACAGGCAGAAAGAGATTCAACGAGAGAGACACTTTAGAATCTACTTGTGATCAATCAAGAATTTATTTGCATATATTACATGCCTGAAGAGGCAAAATACGAAAAAACTGAATAATTCATGTTTTATTTCAAAATTACCATGTATTTTCCAACATCTTATTACTGCCTTTCTTTAAATGCACTGTAGATGAATAGAAATAAAATTATAATAATAAAGGGGCACTCGGTAGAGAGCATGCCCTCGCCACTTCAAGCTGTAATATTTAGCTCTTAACTCCACTGCGCACTTGTGCTTCGATGTATTTTCTTCAAAATGTAATGGTTTGTCCTTGGGTCATTCCCCACATGTCCATCAAGTTTCGTTGAAATTGATTTAGTAGTTTTTCCGTAACGTTGTTCAAAAAAAAAAAATAAATAAAAATAAATTAACATCACGATTATTTTCAAGTACTGCTGCATACTTGTACTTTGATGTACTTTAGCCAAAACGTTACAGATTCATCCTTGGGTCATACCAAGCATGACTACCAAATTTTGTCGTTTGATCAAAATCGGTACAGTAGTTTTTGTGAAAATGGCTCACAAACAAACAAACAAAAAAGCAAACAAGCAAACAAACAGACAGGGTGAAAAAATTTCCTTCGTAAAATCAATAAGCTGGTGATGTAGGGATATTTTGCTGTCAGACAGCTAAAAAACTATAGACAACACCAACATTTATCACAATTACTAAAACGTTATTGAATGAAGAGGAGAAAACAACAAAATGTTAACCTTTCTGATGCCTCTACTGATAGTAATATTGTAGGTTGAATACTTCAATTGAAAAAAAAAATCTTTTCAGAAAACTAATGGACTTAAAACTTGACCACTTTTTTTAAACGTGAACCCATCGACTGCGGAACGTGAAGAAATGCCAGGAAAAGAAGGAATTCAAGCAATGGAAAACTTTGGAAAGGAGTTGTGAAGTGGCGAAGTCCTCTGGTGGACTTTGTGGGAACTTCATTCCTTTCTTCTTCCTTGATGAAGAAGACTGGAGGTAACGTTCCAAAGGAAATTCTTTATAAACTCGAAGCTTTAATCGTTTTTTGGGCTTAAATTCTTTATCTGGCGATTCTTTATTTTGATTTAGTTTAGGAAAAGTTAGGGAGATATGATGGCTATTTCGACTTTGTTTACAACGATGAGTGAATAAATAATTATTTTCTTTATAAAAAAAAATATACATTTAAAAGTTTTACAATGTGCAATATTGTGTGTGTGTATATATATATATATATATATATATATATATATATATATATATATATATATATATATATATATATACACACACACATATATATATATATATATATATATATCATAATATATTTACACAAATAAATTTTGTAATTAACATAAATAATTATTTTGATGAACTATGTGACTAATTTCGAGTAGTTGTGTATGACAAGAACGTAATTGAAGTCATAAAAATGTCAGGGACTTTACTTTAGAAATTGATAAAGACGATACAACCATACTTTACTTTTCTGAATATTGATGAAAAACTTCTGGTTTTTGGAATCAAACAGACAATCATAGAACCTCAAGATAGAATCTTCTAGGAAATATGCTAAGAAAAAAATCTTTTTTTGAAAAAAATTCAAGATTCTCAAAATAGAATCTTCTAGGAAGTTT
>NC_090747.1:109781888-109799388 GCF_036898095.1 Palaemon carinicauda | reverse complement strand
AAAAAGAGGCTGGGAAGGAGAGAAGCATAAGGGAAAGAGGAAAATAACCGGGTTAGGACAGATGGGACACAAAAGTAACCAGGCGCTATCTATCAGGGTTGATATATGATCTTTCCAGGGTTTTATTTACGTTAACATCAACACCTAAAGCCTCAGTCCTCGTTAGTCCTTAGGGGGTAAGATCACCCTGATTTATCTTTGGGGGAAAACATGCAAAGATTTTTATATCTTCCCTTATTTACTCAAATTTTCGGGAGGGAGACTTTGTTCTTCCCTTTTTTTTTTCTTAGGGGGGGGGTAAAATTATGCTTCCTTGCGACAAAACTACAAACTTGGTATTACTTCTTCAAGGTCTGTAATACTGTTTCTCATATGAATATGCTAATTTACTTGTATTTTAAGTAGTTTTTACAGTAGTCACGTTTGATTTTTGTTAGGAAATGTTTTTTTTAACATCTGCTTTAAATTTTAGTCAGAATAAATAGATTATTTTGAATAAAATGTTTTTACTTCTTTTATACGTTGTTATTCGAAAAGTCTGTTTTAAATTTTAGTCAGAATAAATAGATTATTTTGAATTAATTTTTTTTACTTCTTTTATACGTTGTTATTCGAAAAGTCAGTTTTAAATTTTAGTCAGAATAAAGATATTATTTTGAATTAGAATTTCTTGACTTCTTTTACACGTTGTTATTCGAAAAGTCACATAAGGGTTTTCAAAAGGCCCTTTCTTCGTTTTTCTTCTCCCTTTCCATGTTGCGTTATCCATCTCACGTAATCGTCTTTCCTTGACATTTCATTCATTACCTGAGACACACGTTCATCATTCGTTCCTCCCTTTCTTAAGTTCATATCTTTTTTTAGTTCTTCCTAATCCTCATCACCTCCTACGCCCACTGAGGCAAAGGGCCTCGGTTAGAATTCGCCAGTCGTCATTATCTTGAGCTTTTAATTCAATACTTCTCCATTCATCATCTCCTACTTCAGGCTTCATAGTCCTCAGCCACGTAGGCCCGGGTCTTCAAACTCTTCTAGTGCCTTGTGGAGCCCAGTTGAAAGTTTGGTGAACCAATCTCTCTTGAGGAGTGCGAAGAGCATGCCCAAACCATCTCCATCTACCCCTCACCATAATCTCATCCACATTTTAGCTCTTACAATGAACAAATAAAACTTTACATTATTATAGTTATGCATTTATGATGATATCTGTGAATTACAAATCTGATTTATGAATTTTAGTTAGGAAAAATACTTTATTTCTATGAAACATCCATACTAGGAATTCCACAGGAGAAGATCCATTAGACCTGGCGAGAGTCTATCACAACTCAATAATTTCCACCTTAACTGCATATGACTTGAGAAGCATAAATCTGAAACAGCCCGGTTTGATATTATTATTATTATTATTTCTATTATTATTATTATTACTTGCTAAGCTACAACCGTAGTTGGAAAAGCAGGATGCTATAAGCCCAAGGCTCTAACAGGGGAAATAGCTCAGTGAGGTAAGGAAACAAGTAAATAAAATACAAGAGAAGTAATGAACAATATAAAACATTTTAAGAACAGTAACAACTGAACAATTATAGTGCAGTAGTTAAGCTCTTGAGTGAAGAAGAATTGTTTGGTAACCTCTGTTGTCAAGTGTATGAGAACAAGGGAAAACGTGGATAGAATAGGCCAGACTATTCGGTGGATGTGTAGGCAAAGATAAAATGAGCCGTAACCAGAGATAAGGATCCAATGTAGTACTGTCTGGCCAGTCAAAGGAGCTAACCTCTTGAATGAAAAAGAATTGTTTGGTATTCTCAGTGTTATCAAGTGCATGAGGACAGAGGAAAACGTGGAAAGAATAGGCCAGACTATTCGGTGGAAGTGTAGAGATATGGATCCAATGTAGTACTGTCTGGCCAATCAAAGGACTCAATAACTCCTTTGAAATGTCACCTTTAAGTTGGAGTAGAAAAGGATAGGGACGATAAATGAAAAATAAAGTGAAGGGAAAAGTAGCATGGAAAAATATAAATGAAAATGACAAATTAGAAAATACGAATGAAGGTAGGACGGGTTATGTAGTACAGAGAGTGGAAACTACATTCGAGAGTATTTAAAGTCAATATTGAGGATAATGCTACGAAATGCACTGAAATGATCAGGAGATGCATTTAAAGACGAGCATGAGGTAAATGCGCTTCTTAAACTTTGGAAATTTTGTGGCGAAACTATGTTCGACTTGGTAGTTAAGGGATTAAAAAGGCGAGACCTGCAGCACAATTATACTTTATATATATATATATATATATATATATATATATATATATATATATATATATATATATATATATATGTATATATATATATATATATATATATATATATTTATTTATTTATTTATATATATATATATATATATATATATATATATATATATATATATACATGTGTGTGTGTATATGTGTGTGCGCCTGCGTGTATAGACGTATTCAATTTAAAATTTTGTTCAGGGTGATGACAGCCTTGTCAGGAAATATCTGACAATTCTATTGTCATCAAAGACACGACAGAATGACAAAATATGTAGTTCGGGAAAAATGTCCCTTTGGTTCAAATATCTCTCAAAGTGTGAAGTTATCAAGCTTGTTTTCCTTTGTCTAGGATTTACGTTGAAATAAAAATCTCCTGGAAACGTTTCGAAGGTTTTTGACGACGGAATAATGGAATTCAAACAATGACTTCTGGCGTGGATGCGCTCGTTGCTTTTCCTAACAAAATGCAAAGCAAATCTGATAAAACGTTTCGCTTCTGATTTTCTTTGAGACAAAGGCAGACAGAGAGAGACTCAACTAGAAAGACACTTTAGAATCTATTTGTGATCAATCAAGAATTTATTTGCATATATTACATGCCTGAAGAGGCAGAATACGAAAAAACAGAATAATTCATGTTTTATTTGAAAATTACCATGTATTTTACAACATTTTATTACTGCCTTTCTTTAAATGTATTGAAGATAAATAGAAATAAAATTATACTATAAGGGCACTCAGTAGAGAGCATGACCTCGCCTCTCCATGCTGCATTATTTTGCTCTTAACTCCACTGCGTACTTGTACTTCGATGTATTTTCTTCATAATGTAATGGTTTGTCCTTGGGTCATTCCCCACATGTCCATCAAGTTTCGTTGCAATTGATTTAGTAGTTTTTTCCGTAATGTAGTTAAAAAAAAAATAACATTGTGATTATTTTCAAAGTACTGCCGCGTACTTGCACTTTGATGTACTTTACCTAAAACGTTACAGATTCATCCTTGGGTCATACCCAACATGACTACCAATTTCCGTAGTTTGGTCAAAATCGGTACGGTAGTTTTTGTGTAAAGCTATTCACAAAAAAAAAAAAAAAAAAAAAAGGACAGGGTGAAAAAATACCCTTAGCAAAATCAATAATCTAATAATATAAGGGTGTTTTGGTATCAGACTGCTAATAAAACTATAGACAACACCAACATTTATCACAATTATTAAAGCCTAATCGAATGGAGAGGAGGAAACAATAAATGTTAACATTTCTGATGCCTCTACTGATAGTAATATTGTAGCTTGAATACTTCAATGGAAAAAAAAAATCTTTTCAGAAAACTAATGGGGGACTTAAAACTTTTAACCATTTTTTTTAAACGTGAACCCATCGACTGCGGAACGTGAAAAAATGCCAGGAAAAGAAGGAATTCAAGCAATGGAAAACTTTGGAAAGGAGTTGTGAAGTGGCGAAGTCCTCTGGTGGACTTTGTGGGAACTTTATTCCTTTCTTCTTCCTTGATGAAGAAGACTGGAGGTAACGTTCCAAAGGAAATTCTTTATAAACTCGAAGCTTTAAACGTTTTTTGGGGATTAAGTTCTTTATCTGGCGATTCTTTATTTTGATTTAGTTTAGGAAAAATTAGGAAGATATAATGGCTATTTCGACTTTGTTTACAACGATGCGTTTGAATAAATAATTATTTTTTTTATAAAAAAAATATACATTCACAAGTTTTACAATGTGCAATATTGTGTGTGTATATATATATATATATATATATATATATATATATATATATATATATATGTATATATATATATATATATATATATATATATATATTGTATATACATATATATATATATATTGTATATACATATATATATATATATATATATATATATATATATGTATATATATATATATACATATATATATATATATATATATATATATATATATATATATATATATATATATATGCTAAATTTTGTAATTAGCTTAAATAATTATTTTGACGAATTATGTGACTAATTTCGAGTAGTTGTGTATGACAATAACGTGATTAAAGTCATAAAAATGTCAGGGACTTTTCTTGAAAAATTGTTAGAGGGGATAAAACCATATTTTACTTTTTTGATCACTGATGAAAAACATCTGATGTTTAGAATCAAACAGACATTCATAGACTCTGAAGTTAGAATCTTCGAGGAAATATGCTAAAAAAAAAATACTTTTTTGAAAAATATCACACTTAAGATAGTATCTTGGAAGTATGCTAAAAAAAATTATTTTTGAAAAAAATAAAAATCAGATTCTCAAGATAGAATCTTCTAGGAACTATGCTAAATAAAATATAAAAAATAAATAGATTCTCAAGATAGAATCTTCTAGGAAGTATGCTAAAAAAATTCTTTAAAAAAAATAGATTCTAAAGATAGAATCTTCTTGGAAGTATGCTAAAAAAAAATTTGAAATAAAAAAATCATAAACTCTCAAGATAGAACCTTCCAGGAAGTATGCTAAAAATAAAAAAAAAAAAAAATCACAAGACTCTTGAAATAGAATCTTCAAGGAAGCATGCTAAAAAAAAATCTTTATTGAAAAAACGAGGCAAAAAAATCTACATAAAAGAGGATAAGAAGCTACCTTACAACAAAAGTCAAAGTAACAATCCATTGAGATAAAATCCTAGCTGCTTGCCCGAATGGATATATGCTAAGGAGGTCAGCGGAGCATATGCACAGACGTCTGGGAGCGCACATAACACAGCAAACTCGTAAACATGTTTTGAGAACTCTTCGAAAAGATCGTTTCCTGCTGGCTAAGCACACTCACGCATTTCTCGCTCTGTGATTGACAATAATATCGGTCTTCGCCCTGTTCTCTGCTACTTAGAGATTATGGAGACAGAAATACATTGAAACAATTTTTCTTATCATAGGAAAAATAAATATAAAAATCAACACTATATAAAGGTACACTGTTAAAAAAATGTATTTAAAAAAAACTGTAAGTCTAGCAACATTTATCCCAGGATTTGTAGTTTTAAAAACGGTTATATTGACGTAAAAGAGGGATATTTCGGTCGACAACCCGTAAAAGATAATAAAAAAAAAAAGTAAAATTACGGTCGCCTGTATTTTACTGAAATACGGTTGAGAACAGTATATATTTTTACGGTTTTTTTCTGACAGTGTTCCAGAGAGCTATTTTACGTTAATATCAAAACTCCTTTTTCTTTCGAAATAAAAGGCCCTCCCGCTCAAGCTCAATAGTTTCTTGTTGTGTTTGCAACACCACTATCCTTGTAAGCTAAGGATGGGGAAATTTGGGGAGCCTATATGTCTATCTGCTCAGTCATCAGCAGCCACTGCCTGGCCCTCCCTGTTCCTAGCTTGGGTAGACGGTGCTTGAGCATATTATGATCAGTCTCTAGTGCTTGTTCTGATAGGGTACTAAATAGCCACTTTTCTTGCCTCTGCCATTCATGATAGACCTTTAAACCTTACTACTTAGACGATAATATCAGACATTATATATACATATATATATATATATATATATATATATATATATATATACTGTATATATATATATATATATATATATATATATATATATATATATATATATATATATATATATATACATATATATATATGCGACTTAAATCCCATTGAAAATTCCATACAACCTAAAATAAAAAACTGAATTTTATCATTCTGTAATTGCAAGATCTAAAAATATTAACGTAATTAAGATGTATAATTAAACATATCAATAGAAATTCTATAAAACCACCATGAAAAAATTAAATAAAATCACGATAAAAGGATGAATGAAGTCATGAAAGTATTCCAGTGTAATAAAAAACTGAATGTTTAATGTAAATCAACTAACGAGATTATATTTTTATTTTTCGATGCTTTAAAAATACTGATATTGTCACAAATGAATCAAAATTGTACCATGATCGCAATTATGATATAAAATTGATATGTAAATTGGGCTTCTAAAAGTAACAATTTGAGGTATAATTTACGACATAACCTAATGTTGTAAAATGTTTTATCTGTCCACTTCATTTAATGTATATCCATTACATAACTGATAAATAATAAATGTAACAAAGACGAAAAAGGTAGGTACTAGGGCAATATGTGAAGAGTTGTACCCTGTTTACAAGCAAAGGAAAAAGGAAAATAAAAGAAACGACTAACATTATGGCAGAAAAAAAATACCCTTACGAAAAGAGATTAATTGGATTAATCATTTGCTCTGAAATGTGGCGAAGGATTCATAATTGATTGGTAGCTATTTAAAATTAATGTAGGGAAGTCTTCAGAAAGGTTATAGAGGCAAAAGGTTAGTCTGAAAAGGTTAATCAAATTCTAACCCAAAAGTTAACTTTACTGGATTTTATATCTTTGTTGATGATAGTTCTAAATTAAACCATACAATTTTGGACATTAAACATATTACTCATCCGGTGAAAATATTGAAATATGACTACCAATGGCATAATTACTGCCAGTTGTGTCACTGGAAGTAATTATGAACAAAATTAAGACGTTGAAAGTTCATCCAAAGGCGACAATAGAACAATGTTTTGCAACCCCTATTAGAAACACTCCTGCCTGGCATTCGACTGACTGAGATTCGAGTCCCGCTCAAGCTCGATAGTTTCATGTTGTGTCTGCAGCTTCACCCTCCTAATTTTTCCTAAACTATATCCTTTATTCTAGCTTTGGTGGAAATTTTGTGGCCAAAATATGTTCGACTCGGTACTTAAGGGATTAATAAGGTGAGACCTGCAGCACAATTATACTTTATATATATATATATATATATATATATATATATATATATATATATATATATATATATATATATGTGTGTGTGTGTGTGTGTGTGTGTGCCTGCGTGTATAGACGTATTCAATTTAAAATCTTGTTCAGGGTGATGACAGCCTTTTCAGGAAATATCTAACAATTCTATTGTCATCAAAGACACGACAGAATGACAAAATATGTAGTTCGGGAAAAATGTTCCTTTGCTTCAAATATCTCTCAAAGTGTGAAGTTATCAGGCTTGTTTTCCTTTGTCTAGGATTTACGTTGAAATAAAAATCTCCTGGAAACGTTTCGAACGTTTTTGACGACGGAATAATGGAATTCAAACAATGACTTCTAGCTTGGATGCACTCGTTGCTTTTCCTAACAAAATGCAAAGCAAATCTGATAAAACGTTTCGCTTCTGATTTTCTTTGAGACAAAGGCAGACAGAAAGAGATTCAACGAGAGAGACACTTTAGAATCTACTTGTGATCAATCAAGAATTTATTTGCATATATTACATGCCTGAAGAGGCAAAATACAATAAAACAGAATAATTTATGTTTTATTGGAAAATTACCATGTATTTTACAACATTTTATTACTACCATTCTTTAAATGTATTGAAGATAATTAGAAATACAATTATGATACTAGAGGGGCACTCAGTAGAGAGCATGACCTCGCCACTCCACGCTGCATTATTTTGCTCTTAACTCCACTGCGTACTTGTACTTCGATGTATTTTCTTCATAATGTAATGGTTTGTCCTTGGGTCATTCCCCACATGTCCATCAAGTTTCGTTGAAATTGATTTAGTAGTTTTTTCCGTAATGTAGTTAAAAAAAAAAAAAACATTGCGATTACTTTCAAAGTACTGCCGCGTACTTGCACTTTGATGTACTTTACCTAAAACGTTACAGATTCATCCTTGGGTCATACCCAACATGACTACCAATTTCCGTCGTTTGGTCAAAATCAGTACGGTAGTTTTTGTGTAAAGCTATTAACAAAATAAAAAAAAAAAATAAAAAAAAAATAGACAGGGTGAAAAAATACCCTTAGCAAATTCAATAATCTAATAATATAAGGGTGTTTTGCTATCAGACTGCTAATAAAACTATAGACAACACCAACATTTATCACAGTTATTAAAGCCTTATCGAATGAAGAGGAGGAAACAATAAATGGTAACATTTCTGATGCCTCTACTGATAGTAATATTGTAGCTTAAATACTTCAATTGAAAAAAAAATCTTTCCAGAAAACTAATGGAGGACATAAAACTTTCAACCTTTTTTTTAAACGTGAACCCATCGACTGCGGAACGTGAAGAAATGCCAGGAAAAGAAGGAATTCAAGCAATGGAAAACTTTGGAAAGGAGTTGTGAAGTGGCGAAGTCCTCTGGTGGACTTTGTGGGAACTTCATTCCTTTCTTCCTTGATGAAGAAGACTAGAGGCAACGTCCCAAAGGAAATTCTTTATAAACTCGAAGCTTTAATCGTTTTTTGGGGATTAAGTTCTTTATCTGGTGATTCTTTATTCTGATTTAGTTCACGAAAAATTAAGATATAATGGCAATTCGACCTTGTTTACAACGACGAGTGAATAAATAATTATTTTCTTTATAAAAAATATACATTTACAAGTTTTATAATGTGCAATATTGTATATATATATATATATATATATATATATATATATATATATATATATATATATATATATATATCTATCTATCTATCTATCTATCTATCTATCTATATATATATATATATATATATATATATATATATATATATATATATATATATATTACTATATATTTACACAAATAAATTTTGCAATTAACATTAATAATTATTTTGATTAACAATATGACTAATTTCGAGTAGTTATATATGACAATAACGTGATTAAAGTCATAGAAATGTCGAGGACTTTACTTTTGAAATTGAGAGAGAGGATAAAACCATATTTTACTTTTCTGATCATTGATGAAAAACTTCTGGCGTTTAGAATCAAACAGACAATCATAGACTCTCAAGATAGAATCTTCTAGGAAATATGCTAGAAAAAAAAATCTCTTTTGAAAAAAATCACTCTCAAGATGAGTCTTCTAGGAGGTATGCTAAAAAAAATTCTTTTTTGAAAAAAAAACCTAGATTCTAAAGATAGTACCTTCCAGAAAGTATGCTAAAAACAAAATTCCTTTTTGAAAAAAAAAAAAGAAACATAAGACTGTATAGATAGAATCTTGTAGGAAGTATGCTAAAAAAAAATATCTTTCCTGAAAAAAAATCAAGCTCTCAAGACAGAACCTTCCAGGAAGTATGCTAATAAAAATTAAAAATTCTTTTTTGAAAAAAAAATCATAAGAATCGAGATAGAATCTTCTAGGAAGTATGCTAAAAAAAATATCTTTCCTGAAAAAAAAGAGGCAAAAAATCTCCTACATAAAAGAGGATAAGAAGCTACCTTACAACAAAAGTCAAAGTAACAATCCATTGAGATAAAATCCTAGCTGCTTGCCCGAATGGATATATGCTAAGGAGATCAGCGGAGCATATGCACAGACGTCTGGGAGCGCACATAACACAGCAAACTCGTAAACATGTTTTGAGAACTCTTCGAAAAGATCGTTTCCTGCTGGCTAAGCACACTCACGCATTTCTCGCTCTGTGATTGACAATAATATCGGTCTTCGCCCTGTTTTCTGTTACTTAGAGATTATGGAGACAGAAATACATTGAAACAATTTTTCTTATCATATGAAAAATAAATATAAAAATCAACACTATATAAAGGTACACTGTTAAAAAAATGTATTTAAAAAAAAACTGTAAGTCTAGCAACATTTATCCCAGGATTTGTAGTTTTAAAAACGGTTATATTGACGTTAAAGAGGGATATTTCGGTCGACAACCCGTAAAAGATAATAAAAAAAAAGTAAAATTACGGTCGCCTGTATTTTACTGAAATACGGTTGAGAACAGTATATATTTTTACGGTTTTTTCTAACAGTGTACCAGAGAGCTATTTTACGTGGAGATTAAAACACTACGTTTTCTTTCAAAATAAAAGGCCCTCCCGCTCAAGCTCAATAGTTTCTTGTTGTGTTTGCAACACCACTATCCTTGTAAGCTATGGATGGGGGAGTTTGGGGGAGCCTATAAGTCTACCTGCTTAGTCATCAGCAGCCACTGCCTGGCCCTCCCTGTTCCTAGCTTGGGTGGACGGTGCTTGAGCATATTATGATCAGTCTCTAGTGCTTGTTCTGATAGGGTACTAAATAGCCACTTTTCTTGCCTCTGCCATTCATGATAGACCTTTAAACCTTACTACTTAGACGATAATATCAGACATATTATATATATATATATATATATATATATATATATATATATATATATATATATATGTATATATATATACACACACACACACATATATATATATATATATATATATATATATATATATATATATATATTTAAAAAAAAAAACGACAAATTCCATTGAAAATTCCATACAACCAAAGATAAAAATAAAATATTTTATCATTCTGTAATTGCAAGATATAAAAATAATATGATTGACATGTATAATTAAACATATCAATAGAAATTCTATAAAACTGCCATGAAAAAAAATTAAATAAAATCACGACAAAATGATGAATAATTCTACTGTTGAGAATGAAGTCATACATGTATTCCAGTGCAATAAAAAATTGAATGTTTTTCGATGCTTTAAAAATACTGATATTGTCACAAATGAATCAAAATTGTACCATGATCGCAATTATGATATAAAATTGATATATAATTTGGGCTTATAAAAGTAACGACAATTTTAGGTAAAATTTATGACATAACCAAATGCTGTAAAATGCTTTATCGACCCAATTCATTTAATGTACACCTATTACATAACGGATAAATAATAAATGTAACAAAGACGAAAAAGGTAGGTACTAGGGCAATATGTGAAGAGTTGTACCCTGTTTACAAGCAAAGGAAAAAGGAAAATAAAAGAAACGACTAACATTATGGCAGAAAAAAAATACCCTTACGAAAAGAGATTAATTGGATTAATCATTTGCTCCGAAATGTGGCGAAGGCTTCATAATTGATTGGTAGCTATATAAAATTAATGTAGGGAAATCTCCAGAAAGGTTATAGAGGCAAAAGTTCAGTCAGAAAAGGTCAATCAAATTCTAACCCAAAAGAAAACTTTACTGGATTTTATATCTTTGTTGATGATAGTTCTAAATCAAACCATACAATTTTGGACATTAAACATATTACTCATCCGGTGAAAATATTGAAATATGACTACCAATGGCATAATTACTGCCAGTTGTGTCACTGGAAGTAATTATGAACAAAATTAAGACGTTGAAAGTTCATCCAAAGGCGACAATAGAACAATGTTTTGCAACCCCTATTAGAAACACTCCTGCCTGGCATTCGACTGACTGAGATTCGAGTCCCGCTCAAGCTCGATAGTTTCATGTTGTGTCTGCAGCTTCACCCTCCTAATTTTTCCTAAACTATATCCTTTATTCTAGCTTTGGTGGAAATTTTGTGGCCAAAATATGTTCGACTCGGTACTTAAGGGATTAATAAGGTGAGACCTGCAGCACAATTATACTTTATATATATATATATATATATATATATATATATATATATATATATATATATATATGTGTGTGTGTGTGTGTGTGTGTGCCTGCGTGTATAGACGAATTCAATTTGAAATTTTGTTCAGGGTGATGACAGCCTTTTCAGGAAATATCTAACAATTCTATTGTCATCAAAGACACGACAGAATGACAAAATATGTAGTTCGGGAAAAATGTTCCTTTGCTTCAAATATCTCTCAAAGTGTGAAGTTATCAGGCTTGTTTTCCTTTGTCAAGGATTTACGTTGAAATAAAAATCTCCTGGAAACGTTTCGAACGTTTTTGACGACGGAATAATGGAATTCAAACAATGACTTCTAGCGTGGATGCACTCGTTGCTTTTCCTAACAAAATGCAAAGCAAATCTGATAAAACGTTTCGCTTCTGATTTTCTTTGAGACAAAGGCAGACAGAAAGAGATTCAACGAGAGAGACACTTTAGAATCTACTTGTGATCAATCAAGAATTTATTTGCATTTATTACATGCCTGGAGGCAAAATACAATAAAACAGAATAATTTATGTTTTATTTGAAAATTACCATGTATTTTACAACATTTTATTACTACCATTCTTTAAATGTATTGAAGATAATTAGAAATACAATTATGATACTAGAGGGGCACTCAGTAGAGAGCATGACCTCGCCACTCCACGCTGCATTATTTTGCTCTTAACTCCACTGCGTACTTGTACTTCGATGTATTTTCTTCATAATGTAATGGTTTGTCCTTGGGTCATTCCCCACATGTCCATCAAGTTTCGTTGAAATTGATTTAGTAGTTTTTTCCGTAATGTAGTTAAAAAAAAAAAAACATTGCGATTACTTTCAAAGTACTGCCGCGTACTTGCACTTTGATGTACTTTACCTAAAACGTTACAGATTCATCCTTGGGTCATACCCAACATGACTACCAATTTCCGTCGTTTGGTCAAAATCAGTACGGTAGTTTTTGTGTAAAGCTATTAACAAAATAAAAAAAAAAATAAAAAAAAAATAGACAGGGTGAAAAAATACCCTTAGCAAATTCAATAATCTAATAATATAAGGGTGTTTTGCTATCAGACTGCTAATAAAACTATAGACAACACCAACATTTATCACAGTTATTAAAGCCTTATCGAATGAAGAGGAGGAAACAATAAATGGTAACATTTCTGATGCCTCTACTGATAGTAATATTGTAGCTTAAATACTTCAATTGAAAAAAAAATCTTTTCAGAAAACTAATGGAGGACATAAAACTTTCAACCTTTTTTTTAAACGTGAACCCATCGACTGCGGAACGTGAAGAAATGCCAGGAAAAGAAGGAATTCAAGCAATGGAAAACTTTGGAAAGGAGTTGTGAAGTGGCGAAGTCCTCTGGTGGACTTTGTGGGAACTTCATTCCTTTCTTCCTTGATGAAGAAGACTAGAGGCAACGTCCCAAAGGAAATTCTTTATAAACTCGAAGCTTTAATCGTTTTTTGGGGATTAAGTTCTTTATCTGGTGATTCTTTATTCTGATTTAGTTCACGAAAAATTAAGATATAATGGCAATTCGACCTTGTTTACAACGACGAGTGAATAAATAATTATTTTCTTTATAAAAAATATACATTTACAAGTTTTATAATGTGCAATATTGTATATATATATATATATATATATATATATATATATATATATATATATATATATATATATATATATATATATATATATCTATCTATCTATCTATCTATCTATCTATCTATCTATCTATCTATCTATCTATATATATATATATATATATATATATATATATATATATTACTATATATTTACACAAATAAATTTTGCAATTAACATTAATAATTATTTTGATTAACAATATGACTAATTTCGAGTAGTTATATATGACAATAACGTGATTAAAGTCATAGAAATGTCGAGGACTTTACTTTTGAAATTGAGAGAGAGGATAAAACCATATTTTACTTTTCTGATCATTGATGAAAAACTTCTGGCGTTTAGAATCAAACAGATAATCATAGACTCTCACGATAGAATCTTCTAGGAAATATGCTAGAAAAAAAAATCTCTTTTGAAAAAAATCACTCTCAAGATGAGTCTTCTAGGAGGTATGCTAAAAAAATTCTTTTTTGAAAAAAAAAACCTAGATTCTAAAGATAGTACCTTCCAGAAAGTATGCTAAAAACAAAATTCCTTTTTGAAAAAAAAAAAGAAACATAAGACTGTATAGATAGAATCTTGTAGGAAGTATGCTAAAAAAAAATATCTTTCCTGAAAAAAAATCAAGCTCTCAAGACAGAACCTTCCAGGAAGTATGCTAATAAAAATTAAAAATTCTTTTTTGAAAAAAAAATCATAAGAATCGAGATAAAATCTTCTAGGAAGTATGCTAAAGAAAAAATATCTTTCCTGAAAAAAAGAGGCAAAAAAATCTCCTACATAAAAGAGGATAAAAGCTAAATTACAACCAAAGTCAAAGTAACAATCCATTGAGATAAAATCCGAGTTGCTTGCCCGAATGGATATATGCTAAGGAGATCAGCGGAGCATATGCACAGACGTCTGGGAGCGTACATAACACAGCAAACTCGTAAACATGTTTTGAGAACTCTTCGAAAAGATCGTTTCTTGCTGGCTACGCACACTCACGCATTTCTCGCTCTGTGATTGACAATAATATCGGTCTTCGCCCTGTTTTCTGCTACTTAGAGATTATGGAGACGGAAATAGATTGAAACAATTTTTCTTATCATAGGAAAAATAAATATAAAAATCAACACTATATAAAGGTACACTGTTAAAATAAAAAAAAAAAAAACTGTAAAAGTCTGGCAACATTTATTCCAGGATTTATACTGTTTTAAAAACGGTTATATTGACGTAAAAGAGTGATATTTCGGTCGACAACCCGTAAAAGATAATAACAAAGAAAAGTAAAATTACAGTCGCCTGTATTTTACTGAAATACGGTTGAGAACAGTATATATTTTTACGGTTTTTTTTCTAACAGTGTTCCAGAGAGCTATTTTACGTAGATATCAAAACTACGTTTTCTTTCGAAAAAAAGGCCCTCCCGCTCAAGCTCAATAGTTTCTTGTGTTTGCAACACCACTATCCTTGTAAGCTAAGGATGGGGAAATTTGGGGAGCCTATATGTCTATCTGCTTAGTCATCAGCAGCCACTGCCTGGCCCTCCCTGTTCCTAGCTTGGGTAGACGGTGCTTGAGCATATTATGATCAGTCTCTAGTGCTTGTTCTGATAGGGTACTAAATAGCCACTTTTCTTGCCTCTGCCATTCATGATAGACCTTTAAACCTTACTACTTAGACGATAATATCAGACATTATATATATATATATATATATATATATATATATATATATATATATATATATATATATATATATACTGTATATGTATATATATATATATATATATGCGACTTAAATCCCATTGAAAATTCCATACAACCTAAAATAAAAAACTGAATTTTATCATTCTGTAATTGCAAGATCTAAAAATATTAACGTAATTAAGATGTATAATTAAACATATCAATAGAAATTCTATAAAACCACCATGAAAAAATTTAATAAAATCACGACAAAATGATGTATAATTCTACTGTTGAGAATGAAGTCATACATGTATTCCAGTGCAATAAAAAATTGAATGTTTTTCGATGCTTTAAAAATACTGATATTGTCACAAATGAATCAAAATTGTACCATGATCGCAATTATGATATAAAATTGATATATAATTTGGGCTTATAAAAGTAACGACAATTTTAGGTAAAATTTATGACATAACCAAATGCTGTAAAATGCTTTATCGACCCAATTCATTTAATGTACACCTATTACATAACGGATAAATAATAAATGTAACAAAGACGAAAAAGGTAGGTACTAGGGCAATATGTGAAGAGTTGTACCCTGTTTACAAGCAAAGGAAAAAGGAAAATAAAAGAAACGACTAACATTATGGCAGAAAAAAATACCCTTATGAAAAGAGATTAAATGGATTAATCATTTGCTCCGAAATGTGGCGAAGGATTCATAATTGATTGGTAGCTATATAAAATTAATGTAGGGAAGTCTCCAGAAAGGTTATAGAGGCAAAAGTTCAGTCAGAAAAGGTCAATCAAATTCTAACCCAAAAGTTAACTTTACTGGATTTTATATCTTTGTTGGTGATAGTTCTAAATGAAACCATAAAATCAAAGACACTTTAATCAAAATAATCTTCCAGTAAAAATATTAAAATAGGATTCTCAATGACATAATTACTGGCATTTGCATCATTGGAAAAATTATGAATATGATTAAGACAAAGTTCACCCAAAGACGACAACAGAACAATATATTGCAACCCCTATTGGAAACATCCCTGCCTGGCATTCGACTGACTAGGGTTCGAGTCCCACTCAAGCTCGATAGTTTCCTGTTGTGTCTGGAGCTTCACCCTCCTTGTGAGTTAATGATAGGGGGTTTGGGGGAGCCTATAGGTCTACTTGCTGAGTCATAAGCAGCCATTTTCTGGCCATCCTTGGTTCTAACCTTAGTGGAGAGGGGTCTTGGAGCCTAATCATATGTATATAGGTAGGTAGGTAGGTAGTAGGTTGACCAGGGCACCAGCCACCCGTTGAGATACTACTAATGGAGAGTTATGGAGTCCTGTGACTGGCCAGACAGTACTACATTGGATCCTTCTCTCTGATTACGGTTCATTTTCCCTTTGCCTACACATACACCAAATAGTCTGGCCTATTCTTTACATATTCTCCTTTTTCCTCAAACACCTGGCAATACTTAGTTTGCCAAACAATTATTCTTCTCTCAAGGGGTTAAATTCTGAATTTTAATTATTCATTGGCCACTTTCCTCTTGGTAAGTGTAGAAGAGACTCTTTAGCTATGGTAAGCAGCTCTCCTAAGGGAAGGGCACTCCAAAATCAAACCATTGGTCTCTAGTCTTGGGTAATGCCATAGCCTCTGTACCATGGTCTTCCACTCTCTTGGGCTAGAGTTCTCTTGCTCAGGCACATTTTCTATGTCATTTTTCTTTCTCTTGTCTTGTTAAAATTTCTATAGTTTATATAGGAAATATTTATTTTAATGTTGTTACTGTTCTTAAAATATTTTATTTTTCCTTGTTTCCTTTCCTCCCTGGGCCATTTTCCCTGTTGGAGCCCCTGGGCTTATAACATCCTGCTTTTCCAACTGGGGTTGTAGCTTAGCAAGTAATAAAAATAACCAGTCTCTAGGGCGTTATCCTACTGGCTAAGACATTGTCTGATTCCTCGTCTCTGCTATTCATGAGCGGCCTTTAAAACCTCCAAACGTAAGCAGCTCTTAAGATTTTCAGAACTATATTCTTATTCAAAGGAAATTCCCAAGTTACAAGTTACGACCGAGTTCCCTGTTCCATGCTTCAAAAAACGAGATTCACTGAGGAACCATGAATGTGTAAAGTTCCCTAGTTTTTTTAAAATAATCACACGCACAAACTCCCATGAATGCAAGGGAGCAGAAACATGAAACTTCTGAGGAGAAAAGTTGTTTGCGGAATAGATGGATTTCCAGAAGGTTTATGATATGACTGATATTGTTACGACTTGGAGAGCCACGCGAGTGCCTCTCGCAGTTGGCATCACATCTCGAGGAT
>NC_090747.1:109771888-109776888 GCF_036898095.1 Palaemon carinicauda | reverse complement strand
GAGAGAGAGAGAGAGAGAGAGAGAGAGGTTACATTGATAAAATAAATAACAATTTCAAAAACTTTAATCTAAGGTAAGCTATGTTACCGCGTTGAGAGAGAGAGAGAGAGAGAGAGAGAGAGAGAGAGAGAACGTAATTAGGACTAGTACATTTCGTTCTGGTGCTACAACACACTCCCTCATTAGATGAAAATGCAACGAAATATTTAATTTTTCACAAGCAGCGGCTATGTCATGGTCAGGGGTTATTAATGAACATGGTTCGAAATGTTATCATTAGGAATACTTTCGCTATTAGAAAATACGCATTTTAAAAAATGCAATTTGGAAACAACCATTATTTTCAAAAGGGCTAAAGTTTTTATTGCTTATATAGGAAATATTCATATCAACATTGTTATTGCTCTTAAAAAATATTTGATTTTTCCTCGTTTCCTTTCCTCCCTGGGCTATTTTCCCTGTTGGAGACCTGGGGCTTGTAGCATCCTGCTTTTCCAACTAGGGTTGTAGCTTTACAAGTAGTAGTAGTAATAATAATAATAATAATGTAGAAAGAAATCTCGAAAAAGTTTAAGGAAGTACAATGAGAATCGAAATGCTTTGAGTTATTACTTGTTTTTTCGTAGTGATTTTTTAGAAGGTTCCTTTCTCAACAGAATGAAATAAAAGGCAGTGAATAACTTTTTGCCAGTTTTGTGCAACTAAAGAAATAATTTTAATATTTGTTGAGAACAGAATCCTCTGATCAGGATACTACACCTGATTTGCTCAGTTGCATTTAAATTTTTTTTAAAGCCTGAGAGGTTAGATTTTATAAAATAAATAGCAATTATAACAACTTTACATTAAGGTAAGGTAAGCTATGCTACTGAGAGAGAGAGAGAGAGAGAGAGAGAGAGAGAGAGAGAGAGAACTTATAAAAAAAGCAATTTCAAAAACTTTACTCTAAGGTAGGCTATGTTACCACGTACTGAGAGAGAGAGAGAGAGAGAGAGAGAGAGAGAGAGAGAGATTACCTTTGCAGCATTATAGACAACTAAAGTCGAATTGTTTCAGGAGGAAGTTGCGACGCAGTCACTAGTGATGGGACTGTACTGTGGTCTGAACCCCTCTGAAACTCTTCGCTGCAACATTCCCCTCAGGGGATTGTCCCATCCCGACATCAATTTCCCCTCAGGCATCAGAACATTGAAGGGAAAGGAATGGCGGACCTTAATCTGATGGGTGACAATCCCACGTCCCTCTGGTACTGAACCTCCGAGGCTCTAATAGTCATTACAACAGAGGGAGGTGGGAATACGAGACTTGGCATTCTATACTGACCTGGTGTGACCTGTCTCTGGGGGGAAAGGGAGGAGATAATTGCTTTGGATCTGACGTTAATGAATGGAGAGAAATTTCTGGTTGAGGATCAAACCCTGTTAAATTGAGCTGATTTTTCTCTATTTTGATATTGTTGAGCTGAAATATTTCTCTATTTTTGATATTGTTGAGCTGAAACATTTCTTTATCTATTTTGATACTGTTGAGCTGAAATATTTATCTATTTTGAAATTGTTGAGTTCAAATATGTCTATATATTTGGATATTGTTGTGTTGTAATTTTCCTCTATTTGGATATTATTGAGCTTAAATTTTTCTTTATCTGGATATTAAGCTCGAATTTTACTCTATTTCGATAACGTTTAGCTGAAAATTTTCTCTATCTATTTTGAGTTTCTTGAGCTGAATATTTTTGTTTCTAATTTGATATTGTTGACCTGAAAATTGTCTTTATCTATATTGATATTGTTGAGCTGAAATTTTTCTCTATTTGGATATTGTTGAGCTGAAAAATTTCTCTATCTATTCAGATATCGACACTCAAATGAATCCTACCCTTTTTAATAATATAACGAACAATCTTTTTCCTCTGAAAACAGTCTCTGTTATGATAAGAGTTTTTCTTTTATGAACACTAAACGATAATAACACGTGGGAGGAATAAATCTCATAAATCTATATCTACCGAGCTGCATTCACAAACTTCGGAGGGACCCATAAGTTTCCATGCTGAGTCGCTAGCATGCGCAACCCCCGGGCTCATCTTGTTCCTAGCCTGGGTGCTGATCATATTATTATTATTATTATTATTATTATTATTATTATTATTATTATTATTATTATTATTATTATTAGCTAAACTACAACCCTATCTGGAAAAGCAAGATGTAAGGAAAGGATATAAGTGAATAAATAAACGATCTGAGAAATAATGACCAATTAAAATATAATATTTTTAAAACAGTAACATATTCAAAACAGATATTTCATATATAAACTATAAAATTACTTATGTCAGCCTGTTCAGCATAAAATAAAAAAACCTTTTGCTGTAAGTTTGAACTTTTGAAGTTCTACCGATTCAACTACCCGATTAGGAAGATCATTCCACAACTTGGTCACAGCTGGAATAAAACTTCTAGAATACTGTGTAATATTGAGCTTCATGGTGGAGAAGGCCTGACTAATAGAATTAACTGCATGCCTAGTATTACGAACAGGATGGAACTGTCCAGGGAGATCTGAATGTAAAGGATGGTCAGAATTATGAAAAATCTTGTGCAACATGCATATGTTCGATGTCCATGACTTTGTAGTGATTTATCTCTTACCTTTAAAGGTTTAAAGGTTTAAATCCCGCTCATGAATGGCAGAGGCAAGGGACAGTGACATTCCCTGATCAATCAGGACAATGCCTAGAGACTGATCATATATACATATGATCAGCGCCCTAGCCCCCTCTCCACCCAAGTTAGGACCAGGGAGGGCCAGGCAATGGCTACTGATGATACAGCATATAGACTTATAGGCTCCCCGAACCCCACCATGCTTAGCTTACAAGGATGGTGAGGTCTCAGCGACCAAAGAAACAATCGAGTTTGAGCGGGACTCAACCCCAGTCTGGTGTTCACCAGTCAGGGACGGTACCATATAGGCCATCACAAACCTTTGACGGCCATAAGAGAACTATAAAAGGGAAAAAAATGTCACTTGTGAAAAAAATTGAAGAGACCACTACCGAGTAACAGAATTATCTTTTGATGCAGTGAAAGAGAAGAAAAACAATTTGGACACTGCGGTAAAATGTGTTTAGATATGTAGCATTGAGGGCTGGAAAAACCCGTGGGGGAGAATAACGTCGTCTCAGCAACGTAAATAGAATTTGCAAGAGTTGCAGATGGTCAGAATTAGATAAGGCGGAAGGAGGTTCTGAAATATAACGGGAGAAGCATCTCTCTCTCTCTCTCTCTCTCTCTCTCTCTCTCTCTCTCTCTCTCTAATTTGCTTTTTCTTTGTTTTCGTCTACCCTGCGTCGACTTCAGTGACCCGTGAGCGATACCTTTAGCAAGTAATAATAATAATAATAATAATAATAATAATATAATAATAATAATCTTTATTGCAAACAGATTTTCTCTTTTTGATCATAATGTTCAACATCACTGAATGCTATTCATACCTAGAAAAATATCTTGCTACAAAGAGGTAGAAATATTTACAAAGTTCATGGAAAATCTACATCTTACAAAGGGAGTATTTCAAACTGAAGACATGCATTACAACGCCCGTATTTTCATTTATCTGAAAGTGCATCTTTTAAAATAAATAAGTAATGGCAGTCTAAAAACGTCTGATGTTTTTATTCTCTTTTAAACTCAATATTCTTATTTTCCTCTCTTCTGGTGTGGGATATTTACGGATACCAGTTTACCTTGTGGTTGTGGCGGCTGATGTGGTAACGCCTCTGACTGGTGAACGCCTGACTGGGATTCGAGTTCCGCTCAAACTCGTTAGTTTCTGCTGTTGCAACCTCACCATTCTTGTGAGCTAAGGATGGGGGGGGGGAGCCTATAGATCTATCTACTGAGTCATCAGCAGCCATTGCCTGGCCCTTCCTGGTCCTAACTTGGGTGGAGGGGGGCTTAGGCGCTAATCATCTGTATATATGGTCAGTCTTTAGGCCATTGTCCTGCTCGATAGGTCAATGTCACTGTCCCTTGCCCTGCCATTCATGAGCGGCCTTTTGACCTTTAAACCTTACCTAACGATTTCAAATGGAGAATTTGAATTACTGAACAATACATCAAAAGCTATATTCTTTCACTGGAATACGTTCGTGTATAAAAATAACGAGAATTTCAGTATCATCTGTCTAAGAAATTATTTAATTACTGAATATCATATCAGAAGCTATGCTTTCAATGAAATACGTTCTCGTACAAAAAAAAAAAAAATATATTTTTAATATCATTTGTTAAGGGAAATATTTTTGACATCCAAGCAATAACACAATAACACAAACATACACGTGTGATTCTATGATCAAGTTTGTAAGCGAGTCTATCTTTTATTTTAGACTTGTCATTCAAAATGAAGAATACTTATTTCATAATCTTATTCACTGTGGTAAACACACGCTATCCCCTTTCCTTTAACCAACTGCTACCGCAAGTTTTAACTTCCATTTATTCTCTATCACAGCCTTAAATAGTTACTATTACATCATTCATATTGAACAATACTTCTTTCACTATCTTATTCACTTTGACAAACTCACGCTATCCCACTATCCTTTAACCAACTGCTACAGCAAGTTTTAACTTCCATTTAGTGTCTATAACAGCCTTAAATATTCATTACATCATTCATATTGAACAATACTTCTTTCACAATCTTATTCACTGTGGCAAACACACAATATACCTCTTTTCTTTTACTAACCACTGCTGCAAGTTTTAAATCCCATTTAGTCTCTATCACAGCCATAAATATTCATGATTACATGATATCACGCCAGAGATCCATATTCAATCTCCACGCTCAATTTTCTTCTGTTTTACATCAAGAAACAACCACATTAAAGTGCCAATACAGGAAAGGCCATAAAGAACTGTGATTACAGGGGATCATGTTCATTTTATCACGCAAACATTTCAAGGTCATATTTTTTTTTTTTG
>NC_090747.1:109761888-109766888 GCF_036898095.1 Palaemon carinicauda | reverse complement strand
ATGCGGAAAATTAGATGGTTATCGAATTTTAAAATCCATTACTGGAGTTAGTTAAGAAAAAAAATTACCACGGTAAAAATAAAGTCCTCTTGTACCATAAAATGTATGAATTTTTTAATGTATATAGTTATCATAGAAATTATGTTAGCTAAAAAAAGTTAAAAAAACAGCCTCAACTCTACTATCACCGTTGTTATAAAGCGTTGAATATAATTACTTTGAAAAAAAAAGTCAACTTAAATTAGCTGGTAGGGTTTAAATTTGATCCTTCCCTCAAAAACTTTGGAGATAAAGAGAAAATTTCCAAACTCGTATTATCGCCAGCCTCACAGAAATCTAATTTTGAGGGAAACATTAAGTTTACATACCAGAATTAAAATACGAATTCCTTCTTTTAATATCGTAGATTGCACATGAAAGTTTCACATGAAGACTGACAGTTGTGTATTTACTTGATTCTTTGCGTATTTTTGTTGTAAGTGAAGGACCCGCCATGCTATCCTCTTATTCATTATCTTGAGAAATTCAATTTTTCTTATTTTGAGGTATATATTGTGATATAAATTATAGGTTATATGAAAACCCTTCCTATCCAGATGATGGACGACATACTTCATGGGTGTGAACAGGGGCCTGTGGATATAATGTTGGCACGATAAGATATGATGATGATCAAATTAATATATTTGTGATTCGAAAGGGACAAATAATGTTGAAGTCATATATAAATTAAGATGGATACGTAAGACATATGGAATGATTCAAATAAAAAAAAATCGTCAGCATTCGTCAGCCGATTTCCCCCCCCCCAAAAAAAAAAAAAAAATTAAAATCATCAGTAATAAATTACTAGACTTTTATTCGTAGCCTACAATCTATATAGGAAAAGCAGAGGGTCGTTTTGACTCGGTCGAAGTTATAATAATAATATTTTTCACAGGAATTATGACATTAATATGAGGATGATCAAAGAATAAAAAACACACGGAATCGTTAATTGAACTATAGATCATGATCACAGCCTTGTCCTTTATAATAATAATAATAAAAAAAAGTCTGGTAGATACTCATAAACGAATAAATATCAAATTATGGCATCCAATTTTAAAATCAAAATGTTACATAGGTGTCATACCTGAAAATTAAATGGAGTTTCTGAAGGTCATCCAGTTTTATATCGTCTTTGAATTAAGCCAACAATATCATTTCTTCTTTAATGTCAAATTCTCATCTTATGTCATCACTGGCATTTTAGGTGATATTTGACAGTCGTTATCATTCAATTTATCAATATTCATCGAGAATTAAGAAATTCAAACTTGTAGCAAATGTTTATGTTGAACAGGCCGATATAAGTCTTTTTATAGCTTATAAAATATCTTTTGATGTTGTTAGTGTTTTTAAAATATTTCATTTTCAAAGTTCATTACTCCTTGTCTCGTTTACTTATATCCTTATTTCCTTTCCTCACTGGGCTATTTTTCCTGGTTGTTTTATGACGTTCATTCGGGAACATTTAACATTGCTCGCTTACTGTTGGATCATCACTATCGAAGCACTAGATGAATAAAAAGAATAAAAAAAAGTCTTCAGTTTCCTCTTGAAAGCCTTAATATCTTCAATTATTCGGATGTCGCGAGGGAGCGTGTTGTATAGGCTCAGGACCGCATATTTAAAGGTTCTAGAGCCTATAGTGGACATGTATCTATAATCAATCTTTTTTAATGAGGCGCATTTGCACTGACTCTGAAGGATGTCCTTTTGGCTCGGAAAAGTTTCCTAATCGCTGATAGGTTGGACGAGATAATTTTAACCAATCAGCTAAAAGGAAATTTTTTCCCAGCTAAAAGGGTACCCCTGCGAGTCCGTGCAAATGCGCCACATTAAAAAAAAATTGACTATAGGTTCTAATAGTTTGAAACCATCTGTATCTATTCTCGTGTCAGGACGATTTATTGGCTGCACAATATTACTTATGTTACATGCAACTTTTCATGTTGCTTTTCTGTCAATGCCAGACATACGAATGATTGGAATTCATAGAATGTAAGGCTTGCATATAATCTTCGTACTTACCTTTGCTATACGTTAAAAAGAAAAAAAAAAAAAAAAAAATCCTTAATATACAATATCAGGAAAATATGTATATTGCATATTATGCATATAATTACGTAAGATCGTATTCAAAACTATACTTATGATATTGAATTATTAAACAGCATTAAATTTAGGGACCAATGGCTTATAGTATTCTGCTTTTCCAATTATAGTTACATATTGGCTTATGATAAATAATAACAATAACATTTAATTGTAGTTTAATAAATCCATTAAAAAGTGCATAGTTGATAGTACTATTGATAATGAGAAACTAAATTCTTTAGGGGAATAAATTCCACTAAACTTCGATCAAAAATTTCTGCGACGAAAAAGGGCCCAAAATGTTTTGAGAGGAATTGGAAAGGTACAAATCAGTGGACCTAAACATTTAATGGTGGAAATCAAAGAAGGAACGTTCTATTCGCTGGCTCAGGTCATCCAAAACGTTTGCCAGGACTTTGAACACGACGGGCCGTTCAACCAAAACATTGAACAGGGGAAACCAACAAAGAATACGCTCTGCTGATCGTAACGAGATAGCAGATTTAGTTCTGGTCATTGAACAAGAGAGAGAGAGAGAGAGAGAGAGAGAGAGAGAGAGAGAGAGAGAGAGAGAGAGAGAGGGGGGGGGGGAAGTAAGCTGTTTGGCCTGTTATATTCTCTCTCTCTCTCTCAAAGAATTTAGAGGAACTGTTTGCTCTATAAAACGCAATAATGAGTTATTAGATATAGAAGACCAAAATTTATAGTGCTATCTGCAGTTATATATATATATATATATATATATATATATATATATATATATATATATATATATATCATAATATATATATATATATATATATATATATATATATATATATATATTTCAATATATATATATATATATATTTTTTTTTAAATTTATATATATATAATATTTTTATATCTATATATATATATATATATATATATATATATATATATATATATATATATATATATAGAGAGAGAGAGAGAGAGAGAGAGAGAGAGAGAGAGAGAGAGAGAGAGAGAGACTTGCTCATTATTATACAGGAGAGAATCAATGATTTGTATAATAACCAATGTCATCACATCTTAGCTCAGTCAGGGGATAGTCGAACTGTTTGCTTAGTGGTAGATGAAATTCAGGAGAAAAATGTCAGGTTAGAGACCTGGAAAGTTAATATAAAAAATCGAAAAATATTAGCAGGTTTATGACATCGCGTGAGAAGGGGTATAATACTGATAATACAGATTCTAGAACCTTTCTTATTTGTTTACATGGAATTAACCTGATATGATGCCCATTTACAAGAAATCCTAGAGGTAATGAAGTAAATTTAGTACCCACTGTGACATGCAAACTATGTTTATGCTCTACCTGTAGGTAGATTAAATCCTCTGAGAATCTATTTGCGGATAGAAAACATAAAGTAAAACTAATAAAATAAGGCATATGGTGAAATAATGATAACAAAACAAATCCTAGAACACATAATGCCCCACTGGTATAAAGAAATCACCAGCTAAAAAAAAGCCTTTAATAGCTATCTGTGGCTCATAAAGATACTAACCCTGACCAATTCAGTCAACAGTATTACCATTGGCATCATGCAAATGACTCATAAATAGATTATGTTCCGTCCTTGACACAGATACTTTCTTTCACGATCATGGCCAGGATTACTGAACCAAATGATGGTGATCAGATATCGAACCGACATAATGGTAATCATATTATATTACCTTTATTAGTATTGTGGCAATTCGTGACATAATGAGTCAATTTATGTTATATTTTTTTCTAATGAACATGATATTGTGTTTATTTTCATCATATTTATTTCCGTTTCCTTTCCTCGTTGGGCTATTTTTCCCTGAAGGAGCCCTTGGGCTTATAGCATTTTGCTTTTCCAATTAGGGTTGTAGTTTAGCAAGTAATAATAATAATAATAATAATAATAATAATAATAATAATAATAATAATAATAAAAGTATATTGACTTATTAAGGGTAATTTACATCAAATCCTATCGACTGAGTACATATTGGGTTTGGATTTTTAGTAAAACTCGATAATATTCAAAACTGGTCTCATCGAGTAAATCCTGAAATGCAGTTAGCACTTAGGTTCCGCCTTCTTTTCAAGTCTCAGGTCGCATGACTGATAGTTAGTTACCTTTCCTACCAGGTATAAATGAACATACACATACATATACAGTACATGTGAATATATATATGTATATATATATATATATATATATATATATATATATATATGTGTGTGTGTATATATATACTGTAAATATACATGAATATGTATACATATGGATAAAGGCACTTTATACATACATATGTGTATGCATTTATATATATACTCGTGTATATATATATACACACACACATATATATATATATATATATATATATATATATATATATACATATATATATATATATATATATATATATATATATATATATGCGTGTGTGTGCGTGTAGGCAAATTTTATGAATATATACACACATTATATATATCTATTGCTGTTACCTTGGGTCACCTTGGTGACCGCTGAGGTAGCGGCAGTAGGAGACTCAGCATATGAAGCTTCATTTGAGGTAGAAAACGGAGGTGGGTGGGATATGACACCCTATCAGTACCAGCCCTACTCAGTTGAGTCCATGGTCAGACAAGAGGTACGATGAGAAGAAAAATCGCCCCCCCCCCCCTTTTTTTATGTCGGTTACCTCCAAAATTGGTAGACAAATAGATATATACATGTAAATACAGTATATTTATACGTACATACATACATACTCGTGTATATAATACATACACACACACATATATATATATATATATATATATATATATATATATATATATATGTATATAT
>NC_090747.1:109754388-109759388 GCF_036898095.1 Palaemon carinicauda | reverse complement strand
CGATGTACTTTGTACATAAGGCTGATTTTCAGCGAACGATGAGCTCGGTATAAATTTGACTTTTCTGCCAATTAATAAAAAGGTTTTACCTGTCATGATTCGATATTCCATTACTGAAATCTAAATGGACGAGTTCTTTAGGTTATATAACTTATGTGTCCTATTAAAAGGAAATTTTAGTTGAAATCTGTAAATGACAGTTATGGGATTAATAGTATGAGCCGTAATTGTAACTGCTCTTATTACTGATAATATTGCAATACCTTTACCATGAGCATTGCAAACCGCAAACTCCATCAAGGTTACGCAATCCACTCCACCAAAGGTCCTTTGCTCCAAAAGGTTACCTTACCTGTCCTTAGATATAATTACTTCTTGCAACTTGAGAGAGACGTGTTTAATTCAAGTTTAGCGAAACATTTTGCGTAACGTTTTGCGCAATTCTTTTAACAAACCGTTCCGGGATAGCATTCTGCCGACGGTTCGAGGGCCGCTCGAGCTTGATAGTTTCTCACAGTGTCTGCAACCTTGCCATCCTTGTGAGCTACGGATGGAGGTTTGGGGGAGCGTAACAGCCTACCTGCTGAGTCATCAGCAGCCATTGCCTGGCCGTCCCTGGATCTAGCTTGGATAGAGAGGGGGGCTTGGGCGCTGATCTTATGTATATATGGTCAGTCTCTAGGGCATTATCAAAGTCCCTTGCCTCTGCTATTTATGAGAGGCGTTTAAACCTTTAAACGACTGAATAAAAAACATAGCACCTTTATTAGAAAAATTATAAGAGATGATTCAGTGTAAACAAAGCATTCTATAACGTCTAAACAGCTTTGTAGATTGTATCAGATATCGTGATCCTTCCTTAACCACAATTAATGGTCACTGGGTGTCTGAAGGTTCTCTCTAAGTAAAGTACTGCCTGAAAGTACTATAAGGTAAGTGAGGGCACGTCATATTACACAATTGATTTGTTAATGACCCTTTTCACTTTTTAAATAAAGTGACTTATTACTCTACCCTTCTGCTGAGATAGAAAAATATATCTACGATCAAGAAATCAAGCACTGTGGAAGGATGAAATCGAAAATATCTCTGACTGTTCATAAAGATTAACTATTTTACATATTCGGTTTTAGTACTGTTATAAACATTAACCAAACTCTAAGCTTTCCTATAGTTGTAGGGAAATCTTTTGTAGGATAAAAGTACTAAAATCACCCCAGATTATAAAGGAAAACCTCATTTCAATATTGATGATCATCTGTTGCATACTGAGAAGCCGTCTGGCAGTGTTGCAAATTGAATAAACAAATAACTCTAAGACGAACGTTTTAGTTGGTAACACTGATCGGAAAGGCCTGGTTCTGTTGCATATTCTATTGACTGAGGCGTCACACAACTAGACGAAGCACGTAAACGAATTGTTCTGGTTTTGCTTTGAGAATTTTAAATGCCAACCTCGTAGTACTTTCACCTTTCATACGATAGACATTTTAAAGGAAATCATACTCCGATAGATTTAGCAGAAAAGTAGGCGTGGAGTACACCAAATTTAATAAAATGCTCCCTTTGGTAAGGGGAGGACAAAATTATCCTTAATGCGTGTACTTTTAATATACCCTTTTTTTTTTTTTAATGTGTTGCTTTGAAGTACCTAGCGGTTATTTTAAAATGGCTTTCACGGAGAAGGTAAAAATGCATAATATAAAAGAGCATTTAATAAATTTGTCGAACTGGTACGTGACTTTGATCAAATACGTTTTTTTTTCTTTTCTCTCTCCCTTTCCTTGTAGACATTTCGCAAGTTAAAATTGCAACAGGATGAAAGTTGAATAAAACACCAATTCTGCTGCCTCTTTCACTTAAAAAAAATGTAGAAACTAATAAAGTAAAAATAAAAGCAACTATTCTTAACTTTTAGATCAAGTTGAGCTACCCAGTAGACATTCAGAGCAGATGGCTTTTGCATTCAGTTATTTTCTGTGGAATTGGTAGCCTATGTAACTGGGAACTATCTGACATTTTTCCGCCTCTTCCTTGTTCACACACGTAATGATTTTTTGGAGGGATTTTTGAGAAGGTCACAGGGAGAATTATAAAAGATTAATTAAACTGAGAGGGACTTCCTCTTCTCTCTATAACCCACAACAGATATCAGAAATAAAAAAATAACGGGAACATTGTGTTCTCGTCTTGTAAAGGCGAACTCGGAATTCAGGAAATATTTAAGAATATCACAAGACTTGACGTAACCTTTCAGTGGAGAAATAATACGAGAGCTTATTTACCCTGTAAGCTGATTAATTAAAAAGAATAAAAGGTCTTATTCCAAGAAAAAACCAAATCTACAGTTAAGAAACTTCTCGGGATTTTTAAGAGAGAAAAATGTGACAAGTTGCGTAATGGTGAAAACTTTTTTGACATTCAGAGAAAATAGCGTGTTTCGATAAAATGGTTTTTGTAGAGGATATTCTCTGATGTATAAAGCATTTTGCCGTCCTACATAACCGGTTTTAAGAATGATTCAGCGTTGATTAAATAAAAAAAATAAATTATTGACCTAGGAACTTCTAAGGGAATGATTTTTTGAATTTTTTGAAATTGAAGTTTCACATTGGAATCTTCCTTAAAGATGTGGGTAAAAGCATTACATTTTTATGTGGCGTAATGCTGGCAAGAAAACGCGTGTAAAGTAAATTGGTTAAAATGAATTAGAAATGGCGAAAATGTCAGTCGGTCAATTTAAACTGTCATTGCGAAGCCGTTCTTTAAGTTCATAAAACAAATTACACCAGACAGTGAAATTGCCGGCGACAAGTTATCTTCTAATTTTCAATTTTCAAGATTGTGAGACACCGCCGGTATTAACATTTTTCATTTTGTTGAAGTACTGTTAAAAAAAAAATGGTATAAATGTTACCAGGTATTTACCGTTTTGAAAACGGATACATTGATGTAAGGAGTGATATTACGATCACCAACCCGTTATAGATAACAACAAACAAAGGTAAAATTACGGTCGCCTGTATTTTATTGAAATACAGCAGAGAACAGTATATTTTTACGGAGATTTTCCAATTTAAAATCACGAGTTTTTCAAGAGTGTATCCAAAAAGTCAACTATATACATTGAAGGTACACTCCATATTTGATATGTTTAAGTGTAGTTATTATCATTATTATTAATAATATTATTATCACTCTTATTAGCTAAATACTAGAAGTAGCGAACAAGTATAACTTTCTGTCAGATTCAACAGCTATGTGTCAAACATTTATCGCGCATTACATCACATGAACCTCCAATAACAATATTCCATACAAAAACTATAAATTACTACAAAGTTAACTAAAAACAGTGCTTGATAGTTAATTAATCTGCAAACATACACAAAAGAGATTACTCCCAAAAGAAATCGGAAGGAAAGTACTCAAGTCCATCATAAAAAAAATCAAATGGCCTTTTTAAAGTGGTTCCTAGTACATGAAGTAAAAGACCATTTATGGAATTCCCAACTTTTTTAACGATCAAAAGTTGATAAGAAAAAAAAATTATTATTAGATAGGCAGTTGGGTTTTAGCGCTCGTTAGAGGATGTAAAGAACTGGTAAGGAACAAGAGGTTATATTTATTATATTATACTTTTTGCTCTTCATATTCCCACAATTTGTTTCGACATAATGCTCATTGTCCTACGCTTTGAACTTCAGTAATCACGATATTTCTAAAATGCGGGTACTAGGAACTCTTTTACAGGTGCCATTAGGAAATGATATTAGTAAGATAAGAGGACACGGGGAAGTGCCATTAGGATCCTGATAGCGTTTTCCAAAACATATCAAGACTTCTTGGAAAATTGTCATCAGCTAAAGATCTGACAAATTGAAAATAACATTTTACTTGCGATTACGTTATCTTTTTTATCTGCATTTTGTTTGATTAGTATTCAAATTGTATACATATCATGTAGAATGTGCAAAATATGATATATGAGATGTACTTACACACATACACACACACACACACATATATATATATATATATAGAGAGAGAGAGAGAGAGAGAGAGAGAGAGAGAGAGAGAGAGAGAGAGAGAGAGAGAGAGAGAGGAAAAAACCTGCAAATTATTTCACATAATGCCTCACGTTAATTGTCATATGTAATTGTTATTCAATTATTATTGTAACTATTTTTCATAGCAGGAACATTTTCTTCACCAAACTCAACGTTCGAAGTAAACCAAATCAGATGCGCTACTTGAGCTTTGACAGTTATTATTATTATTATTATTATTATTATTATTATTATCATTATTATTATTATTATTGTTGTTGTTGTTGTTGTTGTTGTTTTTACTTGCTAAGCTATAACCCTAGTTTGAAAAGCAGGATGCTATAATCCCAAGGGCCCCAACATAGAAATAACCCAGTGAGGAAAGGAAGCAAGGAAAAATATATCTCAAGAACAATAACAACAGTTCCACCAAAGATACTGTTGAGAGGAAATGACATGTCCGATGAACCATTTATGATTTGAATAAGCTGCTGTTATCTTTGCACGGACGACAAAACCTTTCATTGATAAGAAAACTCATTTTTTTACTGATAGAGTCAAAGAAGAGCATAAAAATTTGTAAATGACATAGATTTACGCTAGAGAATTTCAGAAAAAAATGGTAAATAACTATCAAATGGACATTCCAAATGAACATCAAAATCATGATGGGTGTCATTGCTTGATATAAAAATGTAGATCTACTTTCGGTTTAATATCCGTGGAATCGATGTAAATAAAAGAAAACAAAGTAAAGAAAACAGAAAAAAGGTAATATGTAAGATAAAAAGATAAAAAAAGAAAGAAAATTATGAAAACAAAAGAGGAATCTAATTCAAAGTTTGTGATTTATCGTTTTAAAGAATAACGAAGGACCGAAGAACATTCACGAAGTTTTAGAGTTTGACAAATAACTCAATATCAATGAATCGTAAATCAAGATACAACTCT
>NC_090747.1:109732905-109737905 GCF_036898095.1 Palaemon carinicauda | reverse complement strand
CTGATCATAAAGATTAACCATTTTACATATTCGGTTTTAGTACTGTTATAAACATTAACCAAGCTCTAAGCTTTCCTATATTTGCAGGGAAATCTTTTGTAGGATAAAAGTACTAAATCCAACCCGGATTAAAAAGGAAAACCTCATTTCAATATTGATGATCATCTGTTGCATACTGAGAAGCCGTCTGACAGTGTTGCAAATTGAAGAAACAAATAACTCTAAGACGAATGTTTTAGTTGGTAACACTGATCGGAAAGGCCTGGATCTGTTGCACATTCTATTGCCTGAGGCGTCACACAACTAGACGAAGCACGTAAACGAATTGTTCTGGTTTAGCTTTGAGAATTTTTAATGCCAACCACGTAGTCTTTTCAACTTTCATACGATAGACATTTTAAGGGAAATCATACTCCGATAGATTTGGCAGGAAAGTAGGTGTGGAGTATACCAAATTTAATAAGGGGAGGACAAAATTATCCTTGATGCGCGTCCTTTTAATATACCTTTTTTTTTTTCTTTTTTTTTTAAATGTGTTGCGTTGTAATACCTAGCGGTTATTCTAAAATGGCTTCTACGGAGAAGGTGAAAATGCATTATATGAAATACCATTTAATAAATTTATCGAACTGGTACGGCTGTCACTGAGTTTTCCAGGAAACGTGACTTTGACAAAATATATTTTTTCTTTTCTCTCTCCCTTTCCTTATTTCGCAAGTTAAAATTGGAACAGGATGAAAGTTGAATAAAACACCAATTCTGCTGCCTCTTTCACTTAAAAAAAATGTAGAAACTAATAAAGTAAAAATTACAATTAACTATTCTTGACTTTTAGAACGATTTGATCCACCCAGTAGACATTTAGAGCAGATGGCTTCTGCATTCAGTTATTTTCTGTGGAATTGGTAGCCTTTGTGACTGGGAACTATCTGACATTTTTCCGCCTTTTCCTTGTTCACACACGTAATGATTTTTTTAGGGATTTTTGAGAAGGTCACAAGGAGAAGTATAAAAGATTAATTAAACTGAGGAACTTCCTCTTCTCTCTATAACCCACAACAGATATCAGAAATAAAAAAATAACGGGAACATTGTGTTCTCGTCTTGTAAAGGCGAACTCGGAATTCAGGAAATATTTAAGAATATCACAAGACTTGACGTAACCTTTCAGTGGAGAAATAATACGAGAGCTTATTTACCCTGTAAGCTGATTAATTAAAAAGAATTAAAGGTCTTATTCCAAGAAAATTTAGATCTACAGTTAAGAAATTTCTTGGGATTTTTAAGAGAGAAAAAATGTGACAAGTTGCGTAATGGTGAAAACTTTCTATGACATTCAGAGAAAATAGCGTGTTTCGATAAAATGGTTTTATAGAGGATCTTCTCTGATGTATAAAGCATTTTAACGCCCCTACATAATCCGTTTTAAGAATGATCCAGCGTTAATTAAATAAAGAAAATAAATTATTAACCTGGGAACTTTCTAAGGGAATGCTTTTTAAAATTTTTGAAATTGAAGTCGCATATTGGAATCTTCCTTAAAGATGTGGGTAAAAAGCATTACATTTTTAGGTGAGGTAATGCTGGCAAGAAAACGCGAGTAAAGTAAATTGGTTGAAATGAATCAGAAATGGCGAAAATGTCAGTCGGTCAATTTAAACTGTCATTGCGAAGCCGTTCCTTAAGTTCATAAAACAAATTACACCAGACAGTGAAATTACCGGCGACGAGTTATCTTCTAATTTTCAAAACTGTGAGAAACCGCCGGTATTTACATTTTTGATTTTGTTGAAGTACTGTTAAAAATTTGCAGCAGCAGCAGCAGCAGCAGCAAAAAAAAAAAAAAAAAAAAAAAAAGTAAAAATCAGGGTATAAATGTTACCAGGTATTTACCGTTTTGAAAACGGATACATTGACGTAAGGAGTGATATTACGGTCACCAACCCGTGAAAGATAATAACAAATTAAGGTAAAATTACGGTCGCCTGTATTTCATTGAAATACGGCTGAGAACAGTAATTTTTTTTTTTTACTGAGAATTTCCAATTTAAATTACGGTTTTTTAACGGTGTATACAAAAAGTCAACTATATACATTGAAAGTACACTCCATATTTGATATGTTTATGTGCAGTTATTATCATTATTATTAATATTAACATTATCATCACTCTTATTAGCTAAATACTAGAAGTCTAAAGGTATAAGTATAACTTTCTGTTAGATTCGAGAGCTATTTGTCAAACATTTAGGGCGCATTACATCACAAACCTAAAATGACAATATTCCAAACAATAAATTACTACAAAGTTATTCAAAAAAGTGCTTGATAGAGTTAATTAATCTGCAAACATACACAAGAGAGATTACTCCCAAAATAAATGGGAAGGAAAGTACCCTAGTCCATCACAAAAAAGAAAAAAAAAATCAAATGGCCTTATAAGATGGTTTTCAGTACATGAAGTAAAAGACCATTTATGGAATTACCAACTTCTTTAACGATCAGAAGTTGATTACATTAGAATATAAAAGGGATGTTATCTCCTACTATTTCAAAAAAAAAAAAAAAAAAAAAAAAAAAAAAAACCTGATGTTATTAGACAGGCAGTTGGGTTTTAGCGCTCGTTAGAGGATGTAAAGAACTGCTAAGAAACAAGAGGTTATATTTATTATATTATACTTTTTGCTCTTCATATTCCCACAATTTGTTTCGACATAATGCTCATTGTCCTACGTTTTAAACTTCAGTAATCACGATATTTCTAAATTGCGGTGTTAGAAACTCTCTTACAGGTGCCATTAGGAAATGATATTGGTAAGATAAGAGGGCATGGGGAAGTGCCATTAGGATCCTGATAGCGTTTTCCAAAACATATCAAGACTTCTCGGAAAATTATCATCAGATAAAGATCTGACAAATTGAAAATAACATTTTACTTGCGATTATGTTATCTTTTTTTCTGCATTTTTGTTTGATTAGTATTCAAATTGTATACATATGATGTAGAATATGCAAAATATGATATATGAGATGTACTTACACACATACACACACACACACATATATATATATATATATATATATATATATAATATATATATATATATAGAGAGAGAGAGAGAGAGAGAGAGAGAGGGGGGGGGGGGGAATGTTGCAAAGGAAAAAAAATAACAGTCAATCATTTCAGACAAGGCCTTAAATAAATTGTCAACTATGATTGTAATTTAATGAATTCCTAATTCTTATTTACATCGAGCTAAACGTCCAAATTGTGCTACTTGGGCTCAGAGTTGCATCAGAGCAACTGTTAGAGGATATGACGTGTCAACTTAGGAATTTCAATTTGCTAATGTTATTTTTCGCGTGCTTACAGTCAATGTCAACCCCCCCCAACCCTGCCACTGACGACGAAACCTTTAAGTGGTTAAGAAACTTTCTTTTTGTCACTAATAGATTCAGAGAAAAACATAAAAATATGTTAAAGAAAGTGGTAAATAACTATCAATGGGACATTCTAAATGAACATTAAAATCAAGATGGGTGTCATTGCTAGATATAAAGATGTAGATCTATTTTTATACGTTCAATATTCGTGGAATCAATGTAAATAAAAAAAATATAAGGTAAAGAAAACAGAATAGAGGCAAAACGTAAAATAAAGAGAAATAAGAAAAAGAAAATTATGAAAACAAATGAGGGATCTATTTTCAATTCTATGTTTTATATTTAAAGAATAACAAAGGACCGAAAAATATTCCCGCATTTTAGAGTTTGACAAATAATTCAATTATAATGTATCATAAATCAAGATACAACTCATTTAACGTTTTATCGTACGTAATGCATTAAAATGGGCTTGCTATTAAGGTTTAACGAAAGACGATCTAATGAATAGGAAATTGATCAATGAACAATGTGAGACCACTCCAAAGTACGCCATTCAAGTGTACACAACAATACCGCACACGTCATTAATGGATTATTTATTGACGATGGTTAATTACTTCCCTAAATGGAACCGTCGTGACAATACGAAAGTGGAGAAATAAGTTTCACATTACAAACATATTTCATATTGTTTTTACACTTGGAGATGGTATATCATAAAGGTACTTAGTTTTTAAATACCTGAGAGTTCTTTCTTTTCTTCTTAGCACAGTGACTTCAAACTTGGTTCATATTTGAGTGTATGAAAATCCTAGCCAATTAATATATGTTAAGGTCAAAGGTCAAGGACAAGGTCGAGCAAAAGGTCGAGAAATAAGCTTATTCGGTGGAGGACTGCGCTCTACTGAGTGCCCCTCTAGTTTTAGTACTGTAATTATCAAACTAATTCGACACAGTTTTGTCGTGAGGTCAAAGCAAATAAAGATTTCGCCTTTTCCATAAAGCTCTTTTCAAATCCATCTTCATTTGCAAGTGTTTGGTTCAGAAGGTTGCAAATGAAGAATCATTCGTAATAATGTCACCGCTTTATGGGGATGGGGAACCTGGACCGCCTCGTCACACACCTTTGAATTCGGATTTATGGGCGAGAATATAAATTCTTTTGTCCCAAATAAATTTCAAAGGAAGAAATACTCCGATGTTCGAAAGTTGAAATTCATATTTAAATACGAAACCCAGTAAATTAAGTATTTAACTTTTCTGTTCTGTTATTTTAGAGACCGTTTGATAAAAATAAGATAAAATGTGCTACGACTTCCATGTATTTTCCCTTTTAGTACATCTAAATCTATTTAGAGAGAGAGAGAGAGAGAGAGAGAGAGAGAGAGAGAGAGAGAGAGAGAGAGACAACAACCATAAAACAATTTATGACTAAGCAACGATGACTGAATTATATGGCAACCACTGGAATTAAATATTTGAATAAAGAACATAAACTGTGAAAAAAATAGATCCCTCATTACCTATGAAAGGTTATAGAAACTAGTTATCAAAATGAAGATCGACTCTAAAAAATAGCTTAATTCATCATTGCAAACTACAGCGCCCACACA
>NC_090747.1:109715405-109725405 GCF_036898095.1 Palaemon carinicauda | reverse complement strand
GAGGAAATTAACGTTGTGTCAGAATGATGATATAGGGAATGCAATAAGCTATATCTTAACTCTGTGGCTATTTATTCGCGTTGGTGAATCTTCAACATACTGAAGCCTACTTAAACGAGAAACTTGATGGCGTTCATTGGATGTATTGGAAATATCTATTTAGTTAATGATTTCTATTTTATAAATACATACGTAAATACTATTTTGTATAACACACAGACACACACACACACACACACATATATATATATATATATATATATATATATATATACAGTGTATATATACAGTATATATATATATATATATATATATATATATATATATACTGTATATATATGTGTATATATATATATATATATATATATATATATACTGTATATATACTGTATATATATACACTGTATATATATATATATATATTTTTGGGCTCAAGCCATGTCGTCCTGATGGAAGTTCCTATAGGGTAGCTTCCTAGGGTATATTACAACTACGGCGATATTCCCAGAGAATTTACCTTAAGGTACCAGAATTCTAACTCCTGGAGCGAGTATCCCTCGTGAAAGGGATATCGCGACATATCAGAGGACGTATTCTAGACACGTCACATGGCAATCTACGACCTGAACAGAGATTCGTCTCGTAGGAGGGAGATTGACGAGATACGAATTCGGGAAAGAAAAAGGGGAGCCGCTCCCAAGGCTTCCCTATCTCCCGATTCGTATGCGTGCCTGGCGCCAATCCTGGCGCCATCTGCATTCCTTTTTGCGTAGCTTAACAACTCGGTGTTTTTTCCTGTTTTTCTCGCAAATCTTGGATTTATTCAGCTTTTCATGGCTTCTTCGTCTTCGTTGGCCTCGGATAAGTTGAGTATAGTGTCTGTTATGTATAAATGTAGGCTCTTGGTAAAATTTTGAGTGATTAATAGGATTAATCTTTGATACAAGAGCCGTAGCCTACCAGAGGTGTCCTGGACACTGTCACTCGCTAGGTATAAATTAGTTAGTCAGAGTGACATTCCTGGTTGTTTTGCTTAATAAAATTTAGCTATTTAGCTTTACATAGGATTTCCTTTCGTGCTTAGTATTATTTGGCGAAGTATTCGCCATTCTGGCCTACGCTAGGCCATGTAGCCTAGTCGTTTGGTCCTAGTACTTAATGCATGATTTTGGTTTTTCCGAGTGTAATTAAAATTCTATTGAAGCTTTAGGCTATATTTTATACATTTTAGACTGTGTGGAATATTTCCAAGATTGTATACGTGAGAGTTTCGGTGAATTAGGTAATCGATTCTCTTGGTGCCTAGGCTAATTGCTTATGGAGCCTTAGTATACTTTATTATACTCCCCGGTTGCTTTCTTTTCTTCGGAGAAGGTATGCAATCCCTTTCCCTCTGTTTAAGCCTTGGGCTTATCCCTAAGTGGTTTTTTCCGAATTTATTTTCGATAAAACTATACTAGGGTGTTACTGTACCTTCCTGTTCCAGCAGAGTCTGGTTCAAAGAGGGACAGAACAACAGAGTTTTTAGTCTGAGTCCGTGTTGTTTGGCTTGGGGCAGAGTCTCCCTCGCTGACCTAACACTTACAAAGGGAGCTGAGCTCCCTTAGGTCACTATCGAAGGTTTCTGTAGTTATGATTCCTTCTTGTGTGATCGACCAGACTAAGTCCTGTTGCTGTTCTCGGGGAGGATAAATCTTCCCTTGGGAGTAGCAACGCCTTCCTTGCTTTGGTGCTCTGGAAGCTGGCAGGTATTATACTACTGCGCTGGCCCTTTCCCTTAGATCTCCCTTAGGCTAAGACAAAGTTCTTGGCTGCGGGTGATCTGTCACTAAAGCAAGGTTGGCAGGACCCTCTTGTCCCTTCCCCCTCTATCTCCGTAATGGCCTAGCCATTACTGTACTGTACCTTGCCGGCCGGCAGAGCTGGCCGGCAGGGGTATTACTGTACCGTATGTCATTCTACTTCTGGACCTAGTATAGGTAGGGATATGGATTGACTAAGCCCATTGCCGGCCGGCAGAGATGCTGGACGGCAAGGGTCTTATGTTTTCGAGTGCTGCCCGGACCTCTCTTGGTCCCTCATCCATGCCTGCCGGCAGAGCCGGACGGCATTGGTCAAGGAAGCCTGAATTAAGTTTCTCCCCTTCCTTATATGCACTCTTTCGGTTGCCGGGCTTGGGGGGTTGTGTACACTCTTATCCCGGCATCCATTCTATTTTCTTCTAGTGCTGTACCTGTCCCGGCTGCCGGCCTATGAGGCCGGCAGCCGGGCAGGTGTAGTCTTCTGGTTCTTTTGCTGCCGGCTGGCATCGGTCTTGTACCTTTGCCGGCCGGCTTATGTCAGTCCTTGTCTGCCGGTCACCAAGAGTGTGGCCGGCAGCTGGGTACTACCTTGTGTAGTTGCTGGCCGGCAATCATTGCCGGCCAACACTGGCTGTTGCTGGCCGGCAGCTGCTGCCGCCGGCACAGGCATTTGAACCAGAGGGCTGCCGCCCTATAGCTGTTAAGTAGTATACTTTAAAGCTAATTGTGGTGTGTGCCGGCCGGCAAAGGCAGGCCGGCACACATCCTCTTATACTGTACTAGTATTCTTCTGTATAGCATATACAGTAAGAAGAAAACTATAGTAAAAGTTTAGGTACAGCACTGTATCTTCTAACACTATTGTGTTTTCTTACACAGCCCTTTGCTGTTGCCCTCAGACAGGAAGCAGAGTTCTTCCCCGTCTATTATCCAGGATTTTTAAAATCATTGCCTAGGTGTGAGCTCCACCTGTTTCCTCTGGAAACCTTGCATTGGTTACTCTAGTAGAGATAAACCATTTTGATTTTATTATCTGGAAGGCTGCAACAATGGGTTGTGAGGGAAACACAAGTGTGTGTCTTTCATTTATGAATTGTTATGCTATACTATGCATATCCAGTGATACATAGTTCACTTGATACTCATGGAAATTTCTTCTCTTTACAGGAGGACCCTCCGAAGTGCGGAAATGTTTTCTGCAATGTCCGCAGCAAGAACCTCTGCGGACATGAGTGTTGTAGGAGACACGCAGCATGCGCTGTCTCCAAGGATGATCTCCAGTATTGGGACCCTCAGGTATGTACTGTATGCACTAACCTGATTACTGAGGCTTTTGATTCCCCTAGAACGGCGGAATCAAGGGATATAGCTAGGGAAAAGCTTCGTACTTGGGTAAGGGGCTTCAAGAAGAACACCTCTGGCCCTTATCTTCCAAGTGAGAAGATGAGGGCGTATCTTTTTCCCCAGGCATCAGCTGAGGCAGTGATTCCCCAGCCTCAAGAGGAGATCCTTCAAGATCAAGTCCAGGTGGACGAGGAAGTCGCAGATGCGATGCAAGACATCCAGTTGTGTGACAGGATGTCTGACCTGGACGAACGTTTGGAAGAAGACCTCCTGGCAGAAGGTCAGGATCAAGTTCAAACCCCGGATGTCGTAGAGGATGAGGTCGACGAGGTGTCGGCTACTCCGGTTCAGATGCCGGAGCCTATCCCCTCAACATCGGCTGGCCTCCCAGTAGAACTGGGACAGGCCCTCTCTTCGATTGTTGGAATGATCCAACAAATGCAGAAGGAGAATCAGGAGAAGGCGGCTGCAATGGAACTGCGTATGCAGTCCCTGGCAGAATCACATGGGCCCCGGAAAAGGCTCAATGTGAAAGACCTTCCCATATGCTCAGATGCTAACCCATGGAGGTATGCTGAGCACATGCCGATGACGACTGGAAAGATCGTCATCTCGGATAAGCTGGGTTCAGTTCCCCTAGAGGAGGTAGAATTCTGGCCCAGCAAGGCATCATATCCGGACTGCTATGTCCGGCTGAGAAAAGAACCAGCTTCAAGGGAGGAGACAGAGCCGAAGGAGGTCATTGTTATGGACCACGCTAAGGCTCAAGCCCTACTTTCATCCTCGATGAAAGAGAGGGGCTTCTCGAATTCGAAGGTAGCTGCATTGAGCAAGAAGCTCCCTTCGTTTGTGTCCTCTCCTGATAGAGCCTTCCCCTTTTTACAGAAAGGGTTTGCGGCTGTCCTAAAGGCAGTCGAGGCCGGCAAGCCTTGCCCCTCCCTGGAGGAGTGTAAACCCTTGTCGCTGGCTCTACCTATGGACCACAAAGACTGGAAGGATGTCCATATGACATTCTCAGTGGGAAAGTTGGAGGCTGATATTGCCGGACGGCAATTCGGCGAGGACCTCCCCAAGCTGTCCGAATCTCTTTTACGAAGAGAGTTCGAGACAAAAGAAAGACTGGCTGCCTCAATGTCTCATCAGACTACTCTCGAGACGATGGCAAGTGACCCCAAGGTCCATGAAATGTTCATGGTAGTGGCTAAGTCTCACTTAGCCACAGTGACGAAGGACCTTTATAGCTTCGTCAAGGCAAGGAGAGCTTGCAGGGAGTTCGTGTTCACCGGGGCTTCGGTGAGACACGAGCCAAGGAAGTTAATCTCCTCCAACATTTGGGGAAAAGACCTTTTCCCTACCGATGTGGTCAAAGAGGTTGTTGATAAGGCCGCCGTGGAGAATAGAAATCTTCTCCAGAAGTGGGGCCTGGCTATCAAAAGAAAATCTTCCCCGGATGAGGGTCCTCAACCAAAGAGGAAGAATATGAAGACTAGGCTACCATTTCGGCCAGCCAAGCCTTATAGACAGCAACAGCAACTGCAATTGCCTTTGCCTCCAGTGCCCCAGATGGTGGCACAAACCCCGACTGCCTTTCAGTGGGTACCCCAGGCTGTGCCAGGTCAGTCAACCACATTCGCCCCAACGTTCGAAGGACAGTCTTCTTCCTTTCGTGCAAAACCTAGAGGAGCAGCCAGAGGCTCGTCTAGGCGCCCCTCAAGGGGAAGGGGATTCAGAGGTGGTCGTGGTCAGGGAGGCAAGACCTCAGGACGGCAGTCCAAGTGAAATGATACCGGTAGGAGGGAGACTGATGAAATTTTGGGATCGCTGGACCTTCGATCCCTGGGCCCAAAGCCTACTCAAGAATGGACTGGGTTGGAGCTGGTACAGCACTCCACCCCCATGCCTTCGGTTTTTCCAACACTCCACCCCCATTTTGGAGGAGTACGTTCAAGAACTGTTGGAGAAAAATGTGATCCGAAAGGTGAAGTCCATCAAATTCCAAGGGAGGCTGTTTTGTGTTCCCAAGAAAGACTCGGAAAAGCTCAGAGTCATTCTGGACTTGTCACCACTCAACAAGTTCATAGTGAATTGCAAATTCAAGATGCTAACACTGCAACACATAAGGACCTTACTGCCCAAGAGGGCATACTCAGTCTCTATAGACTTGTCAGACGCCTATTGGCACATTCCAATCAGCCGTCGACTCTCCCCCTACCTAGGGTTCAGGCTACAACGGAAACTGTACGCCTTCAGAGCCATGCCATTCGGGCTAAACATAGCCCCAAGGATTTTCACGAAGCTTGCGAGCGCAGCTCTCAAACAATTACGCCTAAAGGGAATTCAGGTAGTAGCCTACCTGGACGACTGGCTGGTGTGGGCAGCATCCGAGACCGAATGCTTGCAAGCTTCCAGTCAGGTGATCCAGTTCCTAGAGTACCTAGGCTTCAAGATCAACAAGAAAAAGTCTCGACTTTCTCCATCCCAAAAGTTCCAGTGGCTGGGAATCTACTGGGACCTTTTGTCACAGTTTCTCCATCCCAATGAAGAAAAGGAAGGAGATAGCGGGCTCTGTCAAGAGACTTCTAGATTCCGAAAGGATATCAAGACGCGAACAGGAGAGGGTACTAGGCTCTCTCCAGTTTGCTTCAGTGACAGACCCAGTGCTAAGAGCACAGCTAAAGGATGCAACCGGAGTTTGGAGAAGGTATGCATCAAACGCGCGAAGAGACCTGAGAAGACCAGTGCCGCCTCGGCTACGTACTCTTCTCAGACCTTGGTCCCAAGCCAGACATCTAAAGAAGTCGGTTCTTCTTCAGCCACCTCCCCCGTCGATGACGATTCACTCAGACGCCTCAAAGGAGGGATGGGGAGGTCACTCTCATCGGAAAAAAGTCCAGGGGACTTGGTCCAAGCTATTCAGGACCTTTCATATAAACTTTCTAGAAGCTATGGCAGTGCTCCTTACCTTAAAGAAAGTCTCCCCGCGTCACTCGATCCACATAAGATTGGTGACAGACAGCGAGGTGGTCGTGAGATGCTTGAATCGACAAGGGTCGAGGTCACCACCTCTCAACCAAGTGATGTTAGCCATTTTCCGATTGGCGGAAAAGAAGAAGTGGTACCTGTCGGCAGTTCACCTTCAAGGAGTCCGCAATGTGACAGCGGACGCTCTATCCAGGTTCACACCGATAGAGTCGGAATGGTCCTTAGACGCAGGATCATTTTCCTTCATTCTGAATCAAGTCCCAGAACTGCAAATAGACCTCTTTGCGACGAAAGACAACAAGAAGTTGCCCCTGTACGTGTCCCCGTACGAGGACCCCTTAGCGGAAGCAGTGGACGCAATGTCCCTCGACTGGAACAGATGGTCCAGGATTTATCTGTTCCCTCCTCACAACCTTCTGTTGAGGGTCCTCAACAAACTGAGATCCTTCAAGGGGGTAGCGGCAATAGTGGCCCACAAGTGGGCGAACAGTATGTGGTTCCCCTTGGCGTTGGAACTACAGATGAAGTTCGTGCCGCTACCACATCCAGTTCTGACCCAGCGAGTCCAGAAGTCGACTGTCTGCGCTTCATTACAGAAAACCCAGACCCTGCAGCTCATGATTTTCTCGCCCTAGCGGTGAGAAAGCGCTTCGGGATTTCGAAAGCCAGCATAGACTTCCTAGAGGAATACAAGTGCAAATCGACTAGAAGGCAATATGAGTCATCTTGGAGAAAATGGGTGGCCTTTGTAAAGGCAAAGAATCCGCAGGTGATCTCAACAGATTTCTGCTTATCTTTCTTCATCCACCTCCATGGCCAAGGATTGGCAGCTAACACGATTTCAGTGTGTAAATCGGCTTTGATGAGACCCATTTTATTTGCCTTCCAGATCGACCTAGGTAACGAGATCTTTAATAAAGTTCCGAAAGCCTGCGCTAGGCTCAGACCTTCAGCACCTCCAAAGCCCATCTCATGGTCTTTAGACAAAGTTCTTCATTTCGCCTCCTTGTTGAGCAATGAAGAATGTGCGTTAAAGGATTTGACGCAAAAAGTTATTTTCCTATTTGCACTCGCGTCCGGGGCCAGGGTTAGTGAGATCGTAGCCCTCTCGAGAGAGGCAGGTCGTGTTCAGTTCCTGGATGGGGGGGAGCTGAACCTGTTTCCGGATCCTACGTTTCTCGCCAAGAATAAGTTACCCACCAACAGGTGGGGTCCCTGGAGAATCTGCCCTCTGAAAGAAGATGCATCTCTATGTCCAGTAGAATGCCTAAAGGTCTATCTTCGTAGAACTTCAGACTTCAAGGGTAGTCAACTATTCAGGGGAGAAACATCAGGCTCAAATTTATCTCTGAATCAACTCAGAGCGAAAATGACATATTTTATTCGCAGAGCGGATCCTGACAGTACACCCGCAGGTCACGATCCGAGGAAAGTTGCCTCATCCCTAAATTTCTTTAATTGTATGGATTTTGAACATCTCCGTTCATACACGGGCTGGAAGTCTTCCAGGGTGTTCTTTCGCCACTATGCGAAGCAAGTAGAGGAACTTAAGAGATCTGTGGTAGCAGTGGGTCGTGTAGTTAACCCTACTGTTTAACTCTGCGAGGAACAGTGGTCTTAATTGGGACGATTAAGTCCAGGGTGAGAGTGTAGGTACATACTGTACTACAAACTAAATAAGGGCACCAAGTGCCCATATAGACTGTTCCTTCTTTCAAAGGTGAACCTTGCATAAGTTCAGACATGTGTGCCAAGCGTTTCTAACGCTAATGTGATTGATTTGTAATACAGATTTTTTATGACTTGATACCTTGGTATCTCATTAAAGTGGTGTTTAATGGTTTTTCTTTCAGATAAACAAGTTCTGTTTACTATCATACTTATGCTTAAAGTTTTGGGTTACCCTCTTTTATATAAATATATATATTTGTTGTTAACCTGTCTGTTTATTATCTGTCAATAAACTTGTTCTTGAGAACCTTGCGTCTCTTTCACCTGTGTCAATTTATTGGTATAATTGAGCATTTTAATTCTATGTATCTTATCTGGGATAATTCTGATAGAATTTTTCTGTTTTGCAAGCTATGTTGCATTGGTTTATGTAAGTCCCCTAATGGGAGGACTCCGTCCCATAAAGGGACGAGGGCGGTTTTATTAGTTTCTTCCTATGCGGATATAAACCTTTGTCCAATACAAGTATTGTGCGGATTACTGGTCAATATATTGACGCAGTGGTTTTATACAAACTATGCTTTACTTAATATAGGGCGAGACCACTATATTAGCTTGCCTGGTATTCATACATAGATATATGTACTCTTCGAGACTTTCCAGAGTCTAGTAGGACTCTTCCCTGTAGGGGGCAGGAAGCTCTAACATAGTTTATAGTTAGTTGAAAAGATGTATAACGGTAACATCTTAGGTCTCTAGGTCTAGTCGACCGGGAATAAATATCTCCGGGGAGTACGGCACGTTCTGAGAATCCACAGATACAGTAATGCTCTGGTACACTTCCATCAGGACGACATGGCTTGAGCCCAAAAAACGGATTTTGAGCGAAGCGAAAAATCTATTTTTGGGTGAGATAGCCATGTCGTCCTGATGGACCCGCCCTTGCCTTTCTAAGAAAGGGCTGTAGGACCCCTCCCTACATACAGTATTTGTAGCACCTCGTGTACGCTACAAGGAATACAGATGGCGCCAGGATTGGCGCCAGGCACGCATACGAATCGGGAGATAGGGAAGCCTTGGGAGCGGCTCCCCTTTTTCTTTCCCGAATTCGTATCTCGTCAATCTCCCTCCTACGAGACGAATCTCTGTTCAGGTCGTAGATTGCCATGTGACGTGTCTAGAATACGTCCTCTGATATGTCGCGATATCCCTTTCACGAGGGATACTCGCTCCAGGAGTTAGAATTCTGGTACCTTAAGGTAAATTCTCTGGGAATATCGCCGTAGTTGTAATATACCCTAGGAAGCTACCCTATAGGAACTTCCATCAGGACGACATGGCTATCTCACCCAAAAATAGATTTTTCGCTTCGCTCAAAATCCGTTATATATATATATATACAGTGTATATATAAACTGTATATATATATATATATATATATATATATATATATATATATATATATATATCTATATACAATATATATATATACTGTACATATATATATATATATATATATATATATATATATATATATATATATATATATATATGCTAAAGGGTTTGCGCATCGCCATGATCAGCAAGCCGGGCCACCTGTAGTAGGTTGTTTTTCTGTGAGCAGCCAGACCAAAATCTCCCACCATCACCAATCTGCAGTGGCAAGCTTGGGGATGGATACTGCCCAAACCCCAGATATGAACAATGAGGTGTCTCAGTCTTTGTCCTGCAGTGGACTAGAAACAGGTGCATTTGTTGTTGTTTGTTGTATTATATCCTACCAAGGGTACACAAAAGAATGCCCCCACCATCTATTTGCATTTTCTGACCAAACTGCTGGACCATTTTCTCTTTTCTCGTTCCAGAACTTGGGATGATTAGACTCGGATGTGCATTTTGGGGTTTGTGTTGGAAGAAGTAAAATGCAATGGGGAGATACAAACGTGCATTTGAGAGAGAGAGAGAGAGAGAGAGAGAGAGAGAGAGAGAGAGAGAGAGAGAGAGAGAGAGAGAGAGAGAGATTACTACTTAGCATTGTTTCATGAAAAGGTGTGATAATTTCCCATAGGATGTTAGCGCATATATGATTATTTCAAAGGACAAGATATCATTATTACTGTTATTACTTGCTAAGCTACAACCCTAGTTGGAAAAGCAGGATCGTATAAGCCCAGGGGCTTCATCGGGGAAAATACGACGTA
>NC_090747.1:109707905-109710405 GCF_036898095.1 Palaemon carinicauda | reverse complement strand
GAGATTTGGGGTTCAGGAAATCGAGGGTATGGGCTACTGTTTTATTGCGGTCTTTATCCTTTATACGATGGGTTTGTTTTTATTTTTCAGGCTATTTCTGGGCCTCGTAGAGCACTATTCTTTTTTATACAGATAATTTTTATGGAGACAATGTCCATCGTTTTAACATTTTTGAAATTAGTGAATGGTGTGTTTCTTTCTTTATTTTTTCTTGCAATTCTTTAAGCTATTGAGTTTATTGTTTATTCGCAGCTGTCTTTTTTATGTAAAAAATCGTTTTGAGGCTTCCGAGTCGACTTGATCCTTTATTTAGGTAATATAATTCTTATCGCAAGTGTAAATGATCAATTCAATTACCTTTTATTCTTCATTTATAGCAAATGATATCGACATCGATGCCTTTCGATGTCAAGATGCCAAATAACTCAAAATCAATCAATCAAACTATTAAAGGTTTAAAGTCCACTCATGAATGGCAGAGGCAAGGGACAGTGACATTGTCCTATCAAGCAGGACAATGCCCTGCAGACTGACCACATATACATATGATCAGCGTTCAAGCCCACTCTCCACCCAAGCTAGGACCAAGGAGGGCCAGGCAATGGCTGCCGATGACTCAGCTGATAGACCTATAAGCTCCCCAAAATCCCCCATCCCTAGCTCACAAGGATAGTGCGGTAGCAGCACCTAAAGGAACTAACGAGTTTGAGCGTCACCAAAAAAAGGTCCTGCTGGTTACAGCCTGAGCTATCAGCAGTCCGATCCTTGGGTAAGCAAGGTTAACCAAGCTGTAATGAATGAATGTAATATCTGAGAGTCAAGAAAAAGAATGAGTGAAACTCATCCTTAAGACTTAGTAAAATCTCAAGACGGTTTTATTCTGGACGACATCTTCCCCTGAAGGAAGAGTGTATAGTGAATATTACAAGATAACATTTACCTCCGCCAACGAAGTTGTTAGGAGGTTATGTTTCACCCCCTGTTTGTGTGTGTTTGTTTGTGGACAGCTTCGTGGCCACAATTGTAATCGTAGAGTAATGAAACTTACAGGATTAACTGTTATGTAAAAAGCTGGAAATAATTAAATTTTGGAAGGTCAAGGTTAAAGGTCAAGGTCCCGGTCAAGTAAAACGTCCAATTTACGAAATCAGCCATAAGTTTGGATATCGTTGACACAGAAACTTCAAACTTGGTTTATATTTGAATGTATGAGAATCCACGCCAATTAATACATGTTGAGGTCAAAGGTCAAAGGTCAAGGTAGAGCAAAAGATCGAGAAAAAACCCACGGCAGTGGAGGTCTGCGCTCTACTGAGTGCCCCTCTAGTTGCATATTTTATCAACAATAGATCCTCATTCCCACTGGGATAGGATAACTAGAAAAATATATAAAGAACTATATCTGTATCATCCGTACCTAAGCTGCTGATTGATTGATTGATTGATTTGAGGTTTTCTGGCATCCTGCTAAATCATGGACGAACCTACATACCGATAACTAAATTAATAGTACAGGAGAACTCGGTTCAGCCCAGACATCCACTGCGGCAGCTTATTTCTCGACCTTTTGCTCGACCCTGACCTCGACTTTTAACCTTAACATGTATTATTTGGCGTGGATTTTCATGCACTCAAATGTGACAACAATGACCAAACTTATGGCTGAGTATGTGATTTGAACATTTTGCTTGACCAGGACCTTGACCTTTGTCCTTGACTTTACAAAATTTAATAATTTCCATCTTTTTACATAACAGTTAATCTTATCAGTTTCATTACTCTGCGATTAAAATTTTGGCCAGGAAGCTTTTCGCAAACAAACAAACAAATAAAAACACACGCAAACAGGTAAGAAAACATAACCTCCTTCCAACTTCGTTGGCGGAGGTAATACCAAATATACTCAGCCAATAGCATCTGGATTTTGTTGGTAACTTCAATTATCAAAGCTTTTGATTTCATTCAATGCGTTGGTTTACAGGTAATATCTTAGTGTTCTATGCCAGGGGATGGGCTCAATTGCCCAACAGAGGAGTCTAAAAACTGGACGGCGAATTCCAACCGATTCCCATAACATTATTCTGGAATTTAGGGGCATTGCTGGCGCGGGAAAATCCCGAATAGGCGGAAAACGTGAGACGAAAAGTAATGGCTGGAGTTTTTCATTCTTGAATGAAGTGTGCTGGAATGAAATAGGTTAATGTATTCAAGGCAAGAGTTATTTCAAGACGTGTTTTAGGCTTTTTTTTTAGTCATTAATTCCAAGTCTTGTTTTTCTCTCCTTTTTTTAAATTAACGTTTGTGTGTGTGTGTGTGTGTGTGTGTGTGTGTGTGTGTGTGTGTGTGTGAGAGAAAACAAGAGGGCAATGAATTCAGTTAATACATAGAATGACATTAAGGACCATTATGATAAAATTTTGCCTATATTACTGTTCTTTCAAGTACATTTTACCTTTAACAACACAGTAATTAGTAGATGAAACACATCCTAAAAGAATAT
>NC_090747.1:109680976-109697405 GCF_036898095.1 Palaemon carinicauda | reverse complement strand
GCGGATTAATGCTGATGGTAGACTTTAGTCTGCTCGCTCAAAACAATCCAATCTAATGGAGGGTCGTGAGTAGTAAAGCTGTGCTGATCATGGCGATACACAAACCATTTCATCACGTTAAGATATCCCAACACACAAAACATACACACACACACACACACACACACACACACGCATATATATATATATACTTATAAACACATGCATTCATACACGTATATATATACATAAATAAATATATATATACATATATACATATATATACATAAAAAAAAAAATATATATATATATATATATATATATATATAAATGTGTGTGTGTGTGTCAAAATACCAACAGAGCGTTTGCATTGAAAGTATTCAAATGGTGAAGGAAGCTTGTCGATGTCATGAAACAATGAAAGTGAGAGAATGCACACATCGTGTTGTTTTTAAACTCTAGACACGCATTGAATACGAAACAAAGAGAGAGAGAGAGAGAGAGAGAGAGAGAGAGAGAGAGAGAGAGTTGCTTTATCAAATACAAACTATTGCTTTCTAACTAAATAGCACATACGTAAAACCATAAAAGTAATTTCGTACAAAATCATGATTAAGGTAAGTATATAAGTACATATTAATAACAAAATTTTACGTTTCTAATTTAAACCACCCATTTCCTTATAACACAAAATTTCTCAAACCAGTCAATTAATGACACAGAGATAGGCCATGAAATATTTCAATTGTAAGCATAGATATAAATACTTTTCAGATGACATAATCCAGGAACCTACCGATTTAACCTTGCAGGGAAATCCCTCTTATCTTATCCTATATCACCTAATCAACCATAAGTTCTTTTTATTTGCTGTCTAATTATTAATCCTCGCTGCCAGCAAGCAACCTATTATTCATTAAATGGTCGAATTTCGAAAGGTCACTTATGTTTAAAAGATTTGTTATTCTAAAATTTTAATATATATATATATATATATATATATATACATCTATATCTATATCTATATATATATAATATATATATATATATATATATACACATATGTATACATATATATACAGTATATATATATACACATATATATACAGTATATATACATATATATACATATATACACATATACATATATATACAGTATACATATAAAATATATATATATATATATATATATATATATATAGATACAGTATATAAACATATATATATACATATATATATAATATATATATACATAAATATACAATATATATAGATATATATACAGCATATATATACAGTATATATATATATATATATAATATATATATATATATATATATATATGTGTGTGTGTGTGTGTGTGTGTGTGTGTAACCCTCAAGCATGTAGTACTGGGAAGAACACACCAGCACAGAAGAATAAAATCATATGAAATCGACGATATTTCCTTTTATATATCAAGTGCGCATATATGGCGAGAACTATTTATATCCCATGGAAGTACCTTTCATAAAAAAAACCTTAGAAAAGTATTTCTTTCGTTTTCCCCTCTGTGTAAATGCTACATCCTTTGTCTATAACACTGACACTTTTCCTCAAAAGGGGATTACATTTTTCTGGGAAAAAATAAATATTTTTCTTTGATTTTTACTTGTTTCACGAAGTAATAAAAACGGAGTAACGTAAGTTCTTGAATACAATAGGAAGAAAGTTGCATCTTTCGAGCAATGTGAAGAAAGTTGTATCATTCGAACAATGTAGAGAGAGAGTTGCATCTTTCGAACAATGTGGAGAAAGTTGCATCTTTCAAACAATGAGAGAAAATTTGCCTTTTTCGAGCAATGTGAAGAAAGTTGCATCTTTCGAGCAATGTGAAGAAAGTTGCATCTTTTGAGAAATATGAAGAAGGTTGCATCTTTCGAGGAATATGAAGGTTGCATCTTTCGAGGAATATGAAGAAGGTTGCATTTTTCGAGCAATATGAAGACGGTTGCATCTTTCGAGGAATATGAAGAAGGTTGCATCTTTCGAGCAATATGAAGACGGTTGCATCTTTCGAGGAATATGAAGAAGGTTGCATTTTTCGAGCAATATGAAGACGGTTGCATCTTTCGAGGAACATGAAGAAAGTTGCATCTTTCGAGCAATATGGAGAAATTGTATCTATCGAGCAATGTGTATAATTAATATTTTGTTGAGAAACTAATTGAAATAAATTTATATTAGTGCAATTAAACAAGTATTATGTGAAATTAGCGAGACTCATCAGCTGGATTAATTTTCTTAAATAAAAAGATAAGTTTTCTACGTAGAACCTCGACCTTTAACCCAGTTGAAAAGTCAAAGTGACGGACGTGCGAGAATGATTTAAAGTGTATAAGGTAAATTTCATATATCATAAAGATTTCTCGAATTTCGAAAATTTTTATGAACTTGAAAAATTTAACGACTCTTAAGCTAAAGGATGGTGCTTAACGAATTAAAAATTTATATTCAATACCCATATCTAGAAATTTAGGGTTACCATATTTTAAAGGTAACATTTCATAATCATCGTCTACTTCGATTGTGTTATAGCTTATCAGTGGAATAAAATAAAAATATATTCAGAGCTGATTTTATTCCAAAACATCCTGCTAATTAAACTGATTTCTTTTAAAATTCGTTTCAGGCAAACAGCAAATATTACCCAAATTAAACTTTATTTTGAATGATTTCGTGTAGAACTCCTATCGACTATGTAAGAAACCAGTGCACACAATTCTGCATGTAATACTCGATGTTTATTTCTTTATATTCTCGTAGTCTTGATATTCTATATTCGTATTATCTAGTATCTGGTCTCTCTCACGCTTCCCCCAAAATCTACCTATGAATTCCTTCCTCTGGGATTGAATACCGATGGTAGGTTGCTGTTATTTTCCTAGTTATAAGAAACTAAATTCATACTGTCGAGATACGATTGTAAAATCAACATATGTTTTATGTTGATAAATATATATATATATATATATATATATATATATAAAGCACAATAATGTTAACAAATAATTAATAATGGTAGAATATTGTACTTACATTAATTTCCCGTTCTTGTAGTGATTATACGACGTCGCAGTTTCAATACAGATAGCTTGACAAGATCAATCTTCCGGTGCATGAAGATTCTGAAAAGAAAACAGGATTACTATAGGCCTTTTGAATCCTTTTAAGCAATTATATATTTCTTCTTTTGCGTATAGAATTGATAAAATCCCTTTAATATATAACTTTATATCAAATCATAACATTTAAAGTAAATTGAAATCCTTAAATAGACAATTCGTGGCAAAATACATAAATCTTCCAGAAATCTTTCTTTGTCGGTATTACCCCAATCCTAATGTTATAATGATGATAATTACCTTAAACCTAATTAGGAAGGAAGCTCCTAAAGTAATCTAATTTTGAAAGATATACAAGACTCTAATCTCAGTTTTATTTTAGGCACTACGATAAATTACTGTGCTGAACTTTCCACCCGTTTTAAAGACCTGCATCAATTTACCGTGGGTAATTGTTCAACTCTCTTACGATCACTATAATTGGGTGGATGAGATTAGAAGGTGGACTATATGCAATTAAGAAAGTCATTACTGTCACTGCATATTATATGTAGTCATTCTCGTTTTTAACTTCAAAGCTTGTGTCTACAATTACGACAGGAGTAAGAATACATGCATATTTAAGCATGCATTTTGTACATGTATCAAACCATGAAAGTAAAATTAAAATCTTGATTGAAGTTCGTATTTTTTAAAATGACCTCGTACAATGATGTCAATACACGGAAGAAATGTAGAACTGAAGATTGATATAAGTAAAACTAAGATAACCTTCAATGAAAAAGCAGACAACAAATAAGGGTTATGGACGAACCTCTAGAGATTGTTATTGAATGTGCGTTCAAAAGAAGGATAAGTATGGTTTGGAAAGCTTTTGGTAAACAAAATGAGATTATGATAAGTAAAATGCCATTTTCTCTTAAAAGAAACGTATTTAAACTGATTTCCCTACCACAACCCTACTCATCGAAATAGTGTAAAGCGATGAATCATAAAAAGTACGGCCTAAATATAATTCGAAGATTTACATTCACACGTCTACATCTTCCGATGTTTCGGAAGCAACTGATAAAAAATAACAACCATATCGTTAGCACTGTAAAATGATTCATCAGACAATTTCAGTTTGTAACCCCCCCCCCCATCTCTCTCTCTCTCTCTCTCTCTCTCTCTCTCTCTCTCTCTCTCTCATACAAGTATATTATATATTTGATAAACATCTAGTAGTGTTTTACTGAGTTCACGTATAGTTGACAACCCTTGTAGGTTTCTGAATCTCGTGATATCAACTGGGACCAGCCAATGCCGTTTCATTCTGAGACGGCAATGGACCAGCTGAGTGGACCTGCCGAATAGTCGCATGACTTAAAGCAGCCTATTCAAATCATTAAGTTACCTCTGCGAAGGGGCTATATTATATTTAGTGGTAATGGGAATAACGTCCATCCTGGGATGATACAAACGCTTATGAAATACCAAGAGATAAATGTTTTTGGATTATCAAGTTCTCAAGTTCATAATGTATATTATAAACTCACATCAGTGTAATAAATAAATGACTATACAGTACAGCTACTCTCAGTAGAGAATATCCAGAGAGAGAGAGAGAGAGAGAGAGAGAGAGAGAGAGAGAGAGAGAGAGAATGGATAAGGTCAAAATTTTACCTATTATTATTATTATTATTATTATTATTATTACTAAGCTACAATATTAGTTGGAAAAGAAAGATGCTATAAGCCCAAGGGTTCCAGCAGGGGAATAATAGCCCAGTGAGGAAAGGAAATACAGAAATAAATAGACTGTAAAAGAAGTAATGAACAATTAGAATAAAATATCTTAAGAACAGTAACACTAAAACAGATCTTTCAGTTGTAAACTATAAAAACTTGAAAAAACCAAAAGGAAGATAATTAAGATAGAATAGAGGAATAATCTGTGATAATTGTATACCAAGATATACCTAAATAACCACAATAATATTAATTTTTTAATTAATTCTAGATCTAAACAGGGAAAACGGTTACTTGAAAAACAGGTAATTGTATGATCAACTCGAATTAACAAATAATTGTCTGTTCTTTGCACAACAACGCTGACCATTTGCATGTATATTGAACGTGTGGTCGCAGTTTCCTTTTTATTCATGAAATGTCCGACCAGTTTAAATAATCGCTCTTTACTACAAATAGTTTGTTCAGCGTTGCATGGAATGTCGTGGACAATTCTATTCGAGACTTTATACTGGTTATTATCCTTTATTCTATTAGCACCTTCATTAGACATAATAACCCAAACATTAAAAGACTTGTTTATATAAAAACATAGAGGTAACTCCCTTAAATACAACATATGATTGTATGTTTTCAAGTAAAACAAAAACATCTATAGTACATAAAACATGGGAATACAGGTACACTTAAAAATTTGTAGTAAAAAATAATGTAAAAATCGTGGAATAAATGTTGCCTGGCATTTACCGTCTTCAAAACCGTTATATTGACGTTAAGGAGTGATATTACGGTCACCAACCTGTAAAAAATAATGACAAAGCGGGGTAAAAATTACGGTCGCCTGTATTTTACTGAAATACGGCTGAGAACAGTATATTTTTCACGGCGAATTTCCAATTAAGATCACGGTCGTTTTAACAGTGTGGGTAAATTATATGCCTCTCTCTCTCTCTCTCTCTCTCTCTCTCTCTCTCTCTCTCTCTCTCGCCAGGTTCTTCCATGAAAAAATAATTGGTTTGCAAAGTTCACAGAAAGATTACATGATATTTTCAATGAAGGGAACTCCTCGGAATAATAATAATAATAATAATAATAATAATAATAATAATAATAATAATAACAATAATAATAACAATAATAATAATCTAGCCTTCATAAGACGGAAGATTGTATTTTCCTTATCCAATTAGAACTTGCAAATAAAAACTATTCTGTGGATGTAAGAATAGTTCCCTTTTCAAAACATACTTTCAAATAAAGGATCGATTTTGAGAGACTGCGCATAAGCTCAACACCCCCTTCTTCTCAAACATTTTTGCAGTGCACCAAAAAGTTTAATTAAAGAACATTAGCGTAATAAATTGTGCTCATGGTTTACTGAACGTTTTACTTCATCAAAAAGTATCTCTGTTTAAAGGTTTAAAGGCCACTCATGATTGGCAGGGGCAAGGGAGAGTTGAAAATGCCCTATCGAGCAGGACAATGCCCTAGAGATTGACCATATATATATATATATATATATATATGTATATATATATGTATACTGTATATATATATATATATATATATAGAGAGAGAGAGAGAGAGAGAGAGAGAGAGAGAGAGAGAGACTACCATATATACATATGATCAGCGCCTAAGACCCCTCTCCACCCAAGCTAGGACCAAGGAGGGCCAGGCAATGGCTGCTGATGACTCAGCAGATAAACCTATAGGTTCTCCCAAACCCGACCTCCTTAGCTCACAAGGATGGTGAAATTGCAGAGAAAAAAGATTTAACGAGTTTGAAAGGGACTCGAATCCCAGTCTGGCGTTCACTGGTCAGGGACGTTACCACATCAGCATCCACAACCCGCTTTATGCTGGAAATGAAAATAACTCATTGGAGTTATTTTCCACTAATATATTTTCTTTCCCTTTACTGTGTGCTGATGAAAAAATAAGCAGCAACACAGGCGTTAAGTAATTCAGAGTAAATCTGTATTATTATTTGCCAAACAAATTATCATCAAACAAATTATCATGATACATTTCGGTAAATTGGTCATTACCTGTATGAAAGAGAATTTAATAACCACGCTACATTCAACTTCGCTTAAACCCCATTGAGTTTCAATCCTGGGACTTACAATCCCAAACTGATATCATTATTAATAAACAGTATTAGTGCTTCAATAATAAAGCCTCAAAAAAAAAAAAAAAAAAAAAAAAAACTCGATGAATTATATAATTCCACGCACAGCAATAACCCCGCTATTATCAACGATCTCTCTTCTTTAACCTCATATCCCTGAGGGCAAATGTATATTTTTTTTCCATCCGAGAATGTATTACTGTATATCAGATTTCACGGACTCAGGATTTCCAAATGGCTGACCTATAACCTTTATCTGCTGTTCAGACTTAGAGAGATGTACTTCCTGGTTATAGAAAATGCAGATTTTAAAATATAATGTGATAATCACAATTATATAAAGAAACATAATGCAGACAGTACTACATTGGATCCTTCTCTCTGGTTACGGTTCACTTTCACTTTGCCTACACATACACCGAATAGTCTGGCATATTCTTTACATAATCTCCTCTGTCCTCATACACCTGACAACACTGATTACCAAATAATTCTTCTTCACCCGAGTGGTTAATTACTGTACTCTAATTGTTCAGTGGCTACTTTCCTCTTAGTAAGGGTAGAAGAGACTTTTTAGCTATGATAAGCAGCTTTTCTAGGAGAAGGACACTCCAAAATCAAACCCTTGTTCTCTAGTCTTGGATAGTGCCATAGCCTCTGTACCATGGTCTCCTACTATCTTGGGTTAGAGTTCTCTTGCTTGAGGGTACACTCGGGCACAGTATTCTATTTGGTTTCTCTTTCTCTTGTTTTTGTTAAAGTTTTTATAGTTTATATAGGAAATATTTATTTAGGTGATGTTACTATTCTTAAATTGAATTATTTAATTTTTCCTTGTTTCCTTTCCTCACTGGGCTATTTTCCCTGTTGGGGCCCCTGGGCTAGTAGCATTCCTGCTTTTCCAACTAGGATTGTAGCTTAACAAGTAATAATAATAATAATAAAAATATGCGAGTATTAAATAACTGAAATCTAACTAATTAAAATGCGGGGGAGCAATTGCTACATAACAGTTCAGAATTCTTTTCAACACCCAATAAGGAAGATTATTTGAAAATCAAAGCTCAATTTTCTATGATTTACAATTTTTTTTAACAAGAAATGCTCTCGTCAGATTAATTGGGGCTGTTATATTCTTGGCTGAAATTGTTGGAAGAAGACCTGTAGGACGGCCAAGAAAAGATTGGAGAAGACGCTTGGAGGAGGATGTAAGAATCTCTGGGGGGACACCCAAATGAATGGTTCCATCAGGCACAGGATAGAGAAGAGTGGAGAATCCTATCACGAGCGGTCATGGGTCAAAATGTGGCCTAAATACCACTGGAGTAAGTAAGTATTATTTTCGCAAATAACTGAAGAAAATTTGCATCGTCTTGCCTTATTCAAACAGCCTTGGTTTTCCTGAATGAACCTTTAAGAGGTCTGTAATATTTGCGAGACAAATCATCTTCGTCATTGACAATGGCTTAACATGAAAGATATTATAATAGAGATGATGCAATCAAAAAGCTCATCCTGCATGCAATGATAGATCTCAAACAAATGGCTCAGAGTCATGTGACCTAAATTTCGTTTGTTTGTTTACTTGAAGGAAGTTTTTTCCAGTATCACATTTTTGTCGTGGTCTTTCCAATATCCAAATAGTTTTTAGATTTTATTTCAATATTACAAACTCCTGCTATCCTTTTCTTGAATTTCATCTGAAAATCATATCTTAAAAAATCTTAAAATAAGCCAATATTACAGCTGCCCTGCTTCGAGCTATTCACGTCTTTCACTGTCTTGGATTAGAGTTCTCTTTCTTGAGGGTACACTCAGCCACACTATTCTATCTTATTTCTCTTCCTCTTTTTTTTCAAGTTTTTATAGTTTAGATAGGAAAGCTATGTTTTAATGCTGTTACTGTTCTTAGATAATTTTATTTCCATTGTTAATTACTTCTCTTGTAGTTTCCCTATTTCCTTTCATCACTGGGCTATTTTCCCAGTTGGAACCTCTGGGCTTACAGCATACTGATTTTCCAACTAGGGTTGTAGATTAGCAAGTAATAATAATAATAATAATAATAATAATAATAATAATAATAATAATAATAATGATAATAATAATAATAATAATAATAATAATAATAATAATAATAATAATAATAATAATAATAATAATACGGAAGTATCTGTAACTGAAAATTGGTGTTGAGTCCTTGGGCATATATTCCTCAAATGCATTGAATTCATCTTTTATCTTTCCACTATTCTAATTGAAATGAGCCTCTCAATTTAAGATACACTTTTCCACGTTTTTAACTTTTTATACTTTATGTTATGTGCCAAGTATTGAACAATTAATATGAGAGAAAGAGAGAGAGAGAGAGAGAGAGAGAGAGAGAGAGAGAGAGAGAGAGAGCAATGTTGCATGCAAGTGAAAGTTGTTGTTTCCATTTATTTTGAGTAATATGCACACACAGCAACAGCAACATCAGCAACAACAAACAACAACAACAACAACAACAGTAACAACAAATGCAACCGTTCCTGGTCCACTGCAGGACAATGGCCTCAGACATGACAATTCATGCATGGGGCTAGGCTAGCTTTCATTAGTACTCTGGTTAGTGCGGATTGATGGTGGGAGAATTTCATCTGGTCGTTCACAACAAACCAACCTAATATGGGTGGCCCTGTCTAGTACAGATTTGCTGATCATGGCAATACGCCAACTCTTTCCCCACCCTTACATGTAACACTTAATACAGAGAGAGAGAGAGAGAGAGAGAGAGAGAGAGAGAGAGAGAGAGAGAGAGAGAATGTTACTAATATCACCAAACCAGAGTGTGGAACATCACATTGACAAACAGTAGAGGCAATCTTAGGTTTTTAGCTCGAATCTTTTGATATACCGAATCTTATCGTTATTGAAGACTTTCGTCATTTCTTAGCGCGTCGGAATAGAGAAAAAGTTAACTTATGAATGTTATATTATACGTAAAAAAAAAAAATTCAAAGATTATATCAACTACTGATGGATAATCTTATAATGTTAGCACTAACAATGATCACTGTTCCAAAATGCCTTTCATAAATTCTTTATCATCTATGAAGAGGAAAAACAACATATGGCTAGATGAATATCTTTACTCTTGAAAAGTCAGCGAACAATATTTTGAGCAACCGGGAGATTTATCATAATATGCCTATTCCTATGTACCCTTTCCTGTTAAGTTTCAACTTATTTCATTTTATAAAGGTTAGAGTGGAGTGCTCTTAAATGGGACATCCAAAAATAAGGAAGATGCCGATGCAATTTTCTAGAAAGGTTCTTTTTTCAGATTGGATCAAGGTACGAGAATTTTCATACCTTGGTATGATGATCATCAAGATATATGAAGGACGATAAAAACCCTCCCAAAAGCGGTTTACACAGTCGAACGGTTCGTCGGACCCGGTTGTTGAACCTTCTTGTCAAACAGTTCGAAGAGGTGGCATCAGCCACAAATGCTCAAGATATGTGGAAAATGAAACCCCACCCACAAAATTCAGGCGAGAACAGACTTTATTCGAACCGTTCGACGAACGTGTTCTACAACCAATTACCCCGGTTCACACGTTCGAACATCACTTCAAGCATTTGTCTGTCGAACAGTGTTCGACGAACCGTTCGACCGTGTAAATCCGCCTTTAAATCAGTTGGGATTCGAATTGAAATCAAAGTTAAGGATGTTGGCGAATCGAGAGAGTATTTCAACAAGCAGAATGCAAGAACAAGAGCATAAAAAGGTAACTTATGAAGGCCGAATGTTCGGGTGACACATTCCTTGCTGTAATGGCTCCCTCAATGTACCCTTTCTTAAAATCGTTTTTGGCTTTGAATGATCAGTGTGAAAATAACATCGTACATCAAAAATACTTATCTGAATGTTTGCCATTATGGAGTAGAGGGAAATTACACATTAATTTTCACCATGGATTTTAGCCTTCAGGAAGCATTGTAAACGTTGCAGAGGCTGTTTCAGCAAATATATTTCAGGATTTTTTTTTATTTAGACTGTTGCAGTAAAACTAAGAAAGCCTTCAAAATGTTGCAGAACATTCCGCAGCTTTTTATTCTTAATATTTTTTTTTTTTACTGAAATGGAGAATCAGAAATGTTGGCAGTTATTATCTAGTGTCATATTTGACGTCATTCGATACTAATTCAATTGTGATCTCGTTTCAATAATGGCAATTGAAACGACAATCTCAATAGACTATAATATGAATTGAGTCCTGCCCTAAGGTCCATATTAGTCACCATCCTCCCTTCCACACTATATCACACTTAAGAGTGGCCTAAGTTGTGCTGACATAAACCAGGCTTCATGTAAACCAAACTGCCAGCAGTCGTCATGCTCGTTAACAAGGATAAGTTAGAAGCTGTACCAACCGTGTGTCACACGATCGTGCATAGAAACGACATTTCATTTTGTGTATATATCATGCTTATATCCTCGCTCTCCCCTCGCACTAAAAAGAACCTGAAATAACATGCATGTTTTTCTCACCGTTAACTGTTAATCGACGCGGTGTCGGTTTGAAAAGGAAATTTCCAGTTGCATCGAGTTTTTGTATATAAAGGAGAGTGTTCTGTAATAAAGTTACTCAGTTGCTTTCATCCTGCCTTTGAGTCACAACCTTCTCTCGGCATGTCACAAAGCTTTCCCGGAATTTGTATGATTTCCAAAACAATAAATAAACTATAAAACGCTCTTCCTAAGGCAAACCTTTAATAATGACTTCTTTAAAGAGTGTTAGTAAAAAGGTAACTATCATATAAATGCAAAATTTACATTTTAAGGAAATGAGAACGAAAAGTCTGAGAAGCCATAAAAGAAAAAGAAGAATTCTTCTCTATTGTTAATGAAGCAATAAAAGTTTCATTGAATGAGAGAGAGAGAGAGCGAGAGAGAGAGAGAGAGAGAGAGAGAGAGAGAGAGAGAGACAGCTGTGTCAGCTTAACGACAACTCTTTACAAAGAACTTGGGTCAATCCAAATATAACGGAAACGGTTTTTTTTCGGCAATATCTTGTTACAGTTTCCGAGGGATGTCTTGATGCGATTCTCGTTTTAATGAAATTATGAGATTTCGGGACTTTTCCTTCACATTCGTTTCTCGAGGCTTTCGAGAAACAAATTAGATTCTGTCAAAGTAAAAATAGTACAAAATAAGTTAACTGATTCTAATTTTAATGCATCCATCCCTTTATCCATATGAATCAAATTGTTTGGACTAACTTCAACAACAACAACAAATAACAAATGCAGTCTTTTCTAGTTCATTGCAAGGTAAAGAGTTCAGACGTCAATTCATGTCTAGGGGTTTGGCCCCGTTTTCATCAGCACGCTGGCCAATACAGATTAGTGATGGTGGGAGATTTTCGTCTGATAGCTCCAGAAGCTTTGCCGATTATGACGCTACACAAACCCTTCAAAAATGGTAACGTATTCCTATCTTCAAGGAAATACTGTATGATTTTCTTTGGCAATGAAGACAACATTTCAACCGTCTTCCTCACCTGACATCCCTCGGTAGGGGATTTAGGAGAGACATATAATGTCCCCTGAACGCCAGTGAAGGTGGCGTCCCCTCGACGTCTCCCTATGCCTTGAAATCAAGGGAATACAAATGCTTGAGAGAGAGAGAGAGAGAGAGAGAGAGAGAGAGAGAGAGAGAGAGAGAGAGAATCAGTAAACAACAATTATTCCTAATTTCTCGCTTGCTTTTAAAAATTCGATGGATCGAAAGCAAAACAAACAGATGAACGTAGGACGTCGTTTTACATTTAAATTGTTTCGTGCATTTTGATAGTTTGGAATACAAACTAGTTTGCCTGTTTAAACATCCAATGAATTCCAAAATAGAAGGCTTCATTTGCCCACCTGTTTAATGATAGTTACTCGCTATCCTAATTCTAGTTTGCTAGAAAATGAGAGAGAGAGAGAGAGAGAGAGAGAGAGAGAGAGAGAGAGAGAGAGTCCTGCTTAAATTCAATCGAAGAAAAGGAAATTCCATTCCGTAATACGATCTTGAACCCAATCCCTCCTGGAAAGCAAAGGGGTGACCACCTTTAGTTTGTGACCAAACGTGTCCCTTAGAGGATTTGGGGGAAAAGGTTTTGTATAAATACAAAACTCGTTTAAAGACTTTTAAAGATCAATCCATTTTATAGAGCAACTTGATAGATACCTTTAATTAAGCGTGAATCAATCTTTCCGAAGCCGAGATGAACTGGGGGCCAGAGGTTATTGAACATCTGCTACCTCTTAGTGATTGATTGATTTGAGGTTTTCTGGCATCCTGACATCACCTCTTAGTGAAAGAGAACATCAATCATTATCTCATGGTTTAACCAAAAATAAAAATGCAGCCTCGACCAAACTAAGTTTATCCCCCCCCCCCACACACACACACACTCGAGGGTTCTAATAGGCCATCCAGTACCTGTAAGTGCCATAGCCTCTGTAACATGGTTATGCGCTGTCTCGTACCTGCGGGTACACTCAGACACACTATCTTATGTTTCCTTATTTCTTTTCCTCACTGGACTATTTTCCCCGCTGGAGTTCTGATTTATAGCATCATGCTTTTCTAACCAGGGTTGTAACTCAGCTAATAATAATAATAATAATAATAATAATAATAATAATATAGCAACGGGAGAGATACTTTTAGCTTTGCGTGAATCTTATCTTCACGAGACTGAGATGAATTGGGGGTCCAAAGGTTATTGAACCTCTTCAATCTCCTAGTGAAAGTTAACATCAATCATCCCTAACGGACTAACCAAAAATGGAAAATGCAGCCTGGCCCAAACGGTTAGCCTAACCCCCCAACCCCCCACCCTCATACACTAGGGGGTTCTCGTAAAGCATCCAGTACCTCTAAGTGATCTATAAAGGCTATTTATTTACTATGACTCCGCGAAATATCTTCACCGACGAGTTTTCAGAGAAAGTAATGATCTCATTGGAAGTGATGGATGGACTGACGGCACGAATGCAGAAACACCTTCAGGTGAAATGGGTTTCAATCTTCATTTTTACGACCTTGGGGAAGAGTGATGATTAATGAATAGGAAAATGGTAAAGATATATAGTACAGCTAAATTCAGAAGAAGAAGAAGAAGGAGAAGAAGAAGAAGAAGAAGAAGAAGAAGAGTGATGATTAATGAATAGGAAAATGGTAAAGATATATAGTACAGCTAAATTCAGAAGAAGAAGAAGAAGGAGAAGAAGAAGAAGAAGAAGAAGAAGAGTGATGATTAATGAATAGGAAAATGGTAAAGATACATAATAAAACAAAATTCTTTAATTTCTTAAAGTATAAGAATTATAGTGGATTTATAATACCAAATTAAAATATATTGCCTTGGGGGATAAAACTTCTTATTATGATTGTGGGTGGGGGGGGGGGGGGGATTCTGAAAAAGCTTAGCGTCTGGCAAAGTTAGCCTAAGTTTCGTGTCCCATCAGAAGATGCAGTCATGTGTATCTGAGCGCAGAATAAAATCTAGGAATTCAGATGGAGTTCCAAATTTGGAATGTCATCGACGCGTCTCATATCCACAAGGAGGAAGTCGAGTCTTAAACTATTCTCTGAATTGGATAATTAGATATCAAAGTGGGAGGCCTTCTTATCATAATAATGTGATTTATATGTCGATCATTGTACAGCGGAGTTCTTTATGACTTGAAATTAAATACAAATTTATGTATTAATTATAATAAATAAACAAAAAATTTGCTTCCACCAACCAGCCTGATGACGGTTGCACTGTCATGACGAAGCCAATTCCTTTTACAGATCAAATTCCCCAAATAATTCAAAATGAATATTTCAATATTTTATGCATTAACGTCACAGTGTTCAGGTATTGTTAATAAATTTCTTAACGCCATGAAGGTTCCAACTTTTACACAGATGATATTTCTCTTAAAATTACATAATGACATACACATGTGGTACTAATGTAAACTGAAGTACTTTGTATCCAGCGGCTACACCGCTAATGATTTCATCTCGATTCCTGTAATTTTGAAAACCCTTCGCATACACAATTGCTATCTTTTTTATATCTTTTATTATTATGTTTTATCTTGAATGAGTTGAATTTGACAACTACTGAAATTCAAATGATTTTACTTTCAAGTAGCATCAACTATCAACCTAGACCTTTATGTTCCTTAAGGTATTAGTGTTTTCTCTTTTTAATAATTTATTCTGTTGATTCAAAACCGTATGTATAATTTATTTGATTATGAGATACCTTATAATAAAAAGTTTATCGGTTTTCATATATCAGGGACAAGGGGAATGTTATTACATTGTCGAACAATGTCCTAGAGTCCTTGACACCGGACAAATATACGATCAGTACCCGCAACTACTCCACCCTAGGTAGGACAAGGAAGGACAAGGCAATGGATGCTGATGATTTAGTTGGTAGATACATACCCCTCACTATATGTAGCTCATATGAACAGTGAAGAAGTTTGTATCAACGAAATATATCAAGCAATAAACGTAGCTTGAATTTAGGATCCAATGATTACGGGTTGTGGTGGCCGATGTGGTAACATCCCTTACTGGTGAACGCTAGACTGGGTTTCGAGTCCCACTGAAACTCGTTAGTTACTTTGGTCGCTGCACCTTCACCATCCTTGTAAGCTAAAGATGGGGGGGGGGGGGGGTTGGAGGAGCCTATAGATCTATCTGTTGATTCATCAGCAGCCATTGCCTGGCCCTCCTTGGTCCTATCTTGGCTGGAGAGGGGGCTTGGGCGCTGGTCATATGTATATATGGTCAGTCTGTAGGGCATTGTCCCGCTTGACAGGGCCCCTTGCCTCTGCCATTCGTGAGCGGCCTTTAAATTTTTAAACAACGATGCCTCAAGGCATCTTTTACAATTACCTTTGATGAACAGAATTCTCCCAGAGATGATGTTCTTCCATTGCTTAACTAATACGTTTCCTTAATATTTATAGATTCAAATAACTTAACATTTAAAGATTTGAAAACAAAGAGACGTGAAAAAATTGGGTAAACGTTTACGGATGAGCAAGACAGAGAGAGAAAAAAAAGGGTGAGGTTGAGGTAAAAGTTTTTACATTGGAAATCAGCGAAACAACGTTCTAGTTTTCCAAGGCCACTGAAACGTTTCCCGTGACTTTGAACAAGACAAATCGTTCAACCAAAAACCAGAATGGGAGACACCAACAAAAAAAAAACGCTTCAGTGATCAGAACGAGATGACCCCCCCCCCTCTCTCTCTCTCTCTCTCTCTCTCTCTCTCTCTCTCTCTCAGAGATTAGAACGGGTAACTGTACAGTAAAATCCAGTGTTTAATTCCAAGGTAAATAGCGCACTGAAGTCTGAATCCCATTCCATTGAAGTGAATATATTACAGAACAATGAAATGAGATGATGACCACTTTCACTGTATTAATA
>NC_090747.1:109670976-109675976 GCF_036898095.1 Palaemon carinicauda | reverse complement strand
TTCATAAGCGACCTTTAAACCTTTATGGTGTATAGAAATACTCTAGAAGTTGATGCTCCAATCATAGTTTTTTAATCAAAGAAAAAATATTGAAAGGTAAGAGATTGATAATTTTTCAGATCATTGAAAAGCTAAATATAAAAGGCTATAACAAAAGTAAAAACTAATAACAGACAATCATAAGGAGTCCAAGAAATAACTGATAAATATCAGAGAATCTGTCTCCAAGTCAACGAAGCACCACTTTCAATAGAAGACGTGGAAACATCCTTATAAAATTTCAAAGATTAAAGGGTCAGCCAGATACGAGACGCCTTGAAGAAATCTCAAAGAACTTTCCCTTCGAAGTTTTTCTTTATCTTGAATACTTTAAATCAAGTTTCTACGGAAGAGGAACAAGTCCTCTTTATACGCTCAACAGATTTTCCTTTGCTCACAAAGTTTCTTTGTAAAGAAGTTTAGATAAAAGTGGTTGATTAAGTCTTATTCTAGTTCGAGGATCGATTTGGTACCTAATTCACTGAAAGAATAGATTGAAGATTGAACAGACTCAAACCTACATATTAGGGTTAGGGACTTACCTCATTTGACTTAAGAAAGATCTGAAAATGTCTTATTCAAATGTCTTCTTTAACTGTCCAATACATTAAGTGTCTGCTTTAATTACATAAGAAAAAACTAAGAGTATAACGTATAAGGATTATTTATATTTCTTATGAGAATAAGAAACTTCAAACCAATCTGATCAACTAATGATATGTTACGTAAGCCACAAAGTAAATGGGATATCAACCTCTATTTCTGTGCCTGCTATCTACTCAACTACCTATTTAAATCTCCATAACATAAAAAGCCACTTAGAAACTTTCATAGCGCTCCATTTTTAATGAATCTCTCTGAATGACTCATTCAGACGTAGTTGAATCAATGGAACTTCAAAAGTTCAAACTTGCAGCAAATGTTTTCATGTTGAACAGGCTTGATCATCAGTCTTATAATGAAATGTCTCTTTTTTTAATGTTATTGTCTTTAAAATATTTAATTTTAAATTGTTCGTTACTTCTTATATCGTTTATTTATTTCCTTATTTCCATTTATCACTGGGCTATTTTTCCTTGTTGGAACCCGTTATAGCATCTTTTTCAACTAGGGTTATAGCTTGGCAAATAATAATCATAATAATAATAATAATAATAATAATAATAATAATAATAACAAAGGTGAATCCCTCTGTTAGATACCAGATCCCGTATTTGTATCTCCTTGGTGTTTAGATAGTAAAACCCTAAACATATCAACATGGATCAATTAAAAAGTTTTTCTTTACACAAAATGAGTCGCTAAAGACAGATGAATTCGCGACACTCCTTTTCCCAAGAAAACATATTCCTTCCCCCTTAACAACCTTCCATCTCATTTCATATGGAATATTCAGATGATTATTTTTAATAGACTCAATCGAAGAGTCAGTCAAGGAAGTTTAATTAATTAAAAATGTGAATGAATAAAGACGGTCTATATGAAAACTAAATGTCACTATAAGTTGTTTTCCTTCAAGTATAGATATTGTCGTTGACATAACCCAATACATTTAATTTAAAAGATCCAATTTTATTCCAATACTCGTTAATTACCAAACCTCTATTTAACCAATATCTGATAGTTATAAATCCCATAAATTTGATTCTCACCTAGGAAGAATATACTCGCTCTCTCTCTCTCTCTCTCTCCTCTCTCTCTCTCTCTCTCCTCTCTCTCTCTCTCTCTCTCTCTCGTAAAGTACATTGCGAGGAAAAAATTTTTTGTAGGAATCTTGCTCAGTTGTAAAAAAGGACCTCTTTATAAATTCTTGCTACTCTCCAGAGGAGGGACCCACCCAACACCACAGCACACAACTTCCCCCCCCCCCCCCCCCCCAGCTCCAACTCCATCCCTCAACACCTTTACTTAACCACCCACCTTTCATTACTGCTCTACTTGTTATTCCGTGGGTGTAACGCCCCCTCCCTCACCCCCTCCAAGGTCTCCAGGTGGAGGGGCCCTTGTTATCTTCCAGATGGAGCGAGAGTTAAGGTGTTAAGGTGACAATGGTAATGGGCGTCTTATGACAGTTAAATTTCCTTCTTATGGAGAGAAAAATAAAAGTTTTTTTTCTTGGGTAAGGAGAAAAAGTTTATTTCTCAGGAGAGGAAAAATAAAAAAAATGGTTTTGTCTATGGCATACAATTCTCCTTTCAGACTCCCAAAGTGTTCAGTATTGTAATATGGAAATAGAACGAAACGCATTGAATGTGTTCGTGAATTTTTTTTCTTTTAAAATATGAAGAGGTTCTAAACTGTTCTCTGTATAGTATACCTGTAGTTAGACATTCCAAATGGAATTTTTCTTCTGAAAGTTATGTAAAATATTTATATGACTTGCTTCAACAGCAGATTGACAATGCTACTCTTCATAAAACAATGGAGAATTTAGGTTTTGTTGACATTAAAATGGGTTTATTGTATATTATACGCATCGAAAATCGTTATATATCTCATTCGGCCTTGGAATATAAGACGTTTTTAGCACCTAATCTCGCACACGTCAGGTCATAAAAAGAGAAACATGAATATCATAAAATATAGTAATTTTACAAAACTATAAAGTATATGGGGTAAATCGTAATTATAAATATTAGATAATGATATACAAGTGAGATTCGCTGAGCAAAGCAACTTCATCATAACATACTATGAATAACACTTGGAAGTATCGTGGGATGCGTGATAGATATTTCAGTAATTAGCTTTGTTTCGATAAGAACACTAGACATAGAATCCCACCGCTAATAGAAAAGGACAGCTCCCAAAATTAGTTATTGTTGCTGCAGTTATAGATTGTTCAACACAGGGTGAAGGCAAAGGTTCTTGTTCTACCCCAAAGAAACTGATATGGAATGAAACAATACCATTATAAAACTCTAGTTTAGACAAGTGGTCGTTGGTAGATTTGTCCTCGGAAAATCTTATATTTTTACATATATATCCTTTAGGTATCGAAATGCTTCACTTAACTATCGATAATATCGAAAAAAAAAATACCAAAATTGTAGAGAGAGAGAGAGAGAGAGATCTTTTGTGACTTTGTACGTATATATCTCCTTTCTTTTTCTTTCTTTCTTGAGAGAGAGAGGAGAGAGAGAGAGAGAGAGAGAGAGAGAGGAGAGGAGGAGAGAGAGAGAGAGAGAGAGGAGAGAGAGAGAGAGAGAGGTTGTCCTTGTAGAACGCAATTAGTTGTGGATTCATGTAACAAAATGTTTACAAGGTTTGGACTATTGTCAATTTAACATTCGAACAAACACGTGTATCTCCCCTTAAATGTAAACACGACATTATCCCGTAAATAGAAAGCTTACAAACATTAAATGATATTTTTTCGCTGTACATTGTCTTTACGAGAAGAGAAGTTGCTTTTTAACTGTGAGTTTTGCACAATTATTCAAAATTTTATTTTGTTCTTTATCATAAATATAGTTTAAAATAACCATTCAACATTGTTTTTTTTTTTTTTTAAATATGTTCATTTTATGAGATTGTTTTTGCGCCAGTTTGGTATACCACCACATCTTCGCTATATTTTCTTTCTATCCTGAAGATAACAAATAGGACATAATTCTTTAATTCCTTTGTTTTGTTCAGTCTTATGCAATGGTGGCACTGAATGAGAGGCAGCAGGGGACAGGGGAAATAGATGTTGTTCTATATGGATAAAATAACGGCACATTTGTTTAGAAGTATGTGTGGAATAGGGCAATAGATTATTGTGTGTTTTAGACTTTGTGTCGCTCGTCAAGTTTACTATATTCTTTACTCGGTACACAAACAGCACCTTTTCTCATAATATTTCTGCTAACGGTGTATATTTATTATACCTTAAATAAAGAATAGTTTAAGACATTCTTCATTTCAGTCAACCGCTATTTCGTCCATGATACTATACAAATAATTAATATGGTTCAGAACATGAATGCACCCTTGAGGGTAAACAATCTATAAAAAACACAGCAACTTACACCAATTTTAATTCAACATTTTAATATTTACGATCATCAATTTCTGATATTAACAGTAGAAAAATGAATTTATAATAGTTCACTAGACATTAGTTTTGATAACTAAAATTGATTACGGGTTATTCAAGTTGCGTAAATGAGAAGTATATCACATAATCATCATAGTTCAAGAAAATTTAACTATTGCCCAGATAACATCTTTTTTTTATTATTATTCCTTGAAAATTAATTGAAATATATTTTTGAAAGAAAACTAAATAATTAAATAAGCATCCATCGAAATATATTTTTGAAAAAAAAAAAATAATTAGTAAAACATCCATTAAAATATATTTTGAAAGAAAACTAAATAATTAGTAAGCATCCATCGAAATATATTTTTGAAAGAAAAATAAATAATTAGTAAACATTCACTGATATATATTTTTGAAAGAAAAATAAATAATTAGTAAACATCTATTGAAATATATTAGAAAAAAAACATAATTAGTAAACATCCATTGAAATATAGTTTTTAAAAAATTATTAGCAAACATCCATCTAATTCTAGTCTTAGTACAGTACAAACTTCACGATTTAATAAAAACTACGCCTTTTATTAAACATTGTTTCTTTATTCTGTTAATCGAAAACAAGAAGAGAATGAAAGCATTTGTTCCCCACAACACCACCAAAAGGATAGTGTCCAATCCCTCCCCTAACCCAGCCAAGGACAAGCGCCCCCTGCCCAGAGGACAAAAATAACCAACTTATTTTTCAATTTTTTTTTCCCAATGACACAGAGAGGACCAGGGACACTCCCCGCATCTCTCTCTCTCTCTCTCTCCTCTCTTCTCTCTCACTCTCTCTCTCTCCTCTCTCTCTCTCTCTCTCTCTCTCTCTCTCTCTCTCTTGGATAAAAATGAAATAAAAATACGAAGGAACCTTCTTTTTTAACAACTCTCTCTC
>NC_090747.1:109655976-109660976 GCF_036898095.1 Palaemon carinicauda | reverse complement strand
TATATATATATATATATATATATATATATATATATATATATATATATATATACTGTATAGTATGATACATATATACATTTATATATATATATATATATATATATATATATATATATATATATATATATATATATATATATATATACATATATATACACACATATATATAAATTTATATATAATTATATACATATATATATTATATATATATATATATTTATATATAAATTTATATATACATCATATATATAAATATATATATATATATATATATATATATATATATATATATATATATATATATATATATATATATATATATATGTGTGTGTGTGTGTGTGTGTGTATTTGCGTTTCTATGATCGTATGGAAAAATGGCTCTTCCCATTGAAATTCAAGTAGAATTCATCTGAATTTGACATTTTCCTATAACTGCTTTGGAAAACACATCACCAAAAAAGTCATGAACAGAGGAATTAAAAATTCATTGTGTCTGGCCACCATATTTACATACACACTCGATAGCATTCATGAATAATATCTCACATAGTAAACAACACGTTCCTATATTGCAGAGGTGATTTCTTTTTTAGAGTAATACAAAATGGTATGCATTTAAATCATGCAGAGGTAAGTAAACAATAAAAAATTTAATTCTATAGTTTTCCCATACTGCATATGGCAATTACCTCATCATAAATCCATATAATGATTATGGTGTTATCATAAAAGACATTCGTCATCTATAATGACCACATGCATATTAATCTAATAACTAGTTGCAGTAAATCACTACCATTAAAAAGTCGTTACGGTTTTTCTCAAATAATCGAAATTGGTGAATAAACATCTTCATCGATCTAGTATTTAAGATTGATAGGAAGTTAGAAAAGGGTACAAATATCAAGTGTTTGGTATTATACAATTTGGGTGGTAATTTTCTAAATGAAATGGAAAAGCTGGGTGGACATTGTACCGCATGTGTTTCATACACGCTCGTTCACTGTAACTATCTTGATATTTTTATCTTTTCCCTCGCTCTTCCTTTCACTGTTGATAGACCGACCTGAGTTATGCTATCTCGTGCTTTTTCATGTTTGAGTTTTTGTGACGTTCTTGCTCGCAAGTCGCTGTATACAGACTGGATAATTGCTTAATAAAGTTAACTTGCATTCACCTCGCCTCTCAGAAAGAACCGTTAGTGGTGGTAAAGGGAGGAGGATGTTGAAAAACATATGGAATGATGAAACAATAAAAGTAGAATATGTGAATGGGTCAAGTGTTTAAATTAGTATAGAGAGAAGGGTGTGTTAAGTCTTCGTGTATGATCACATATCTTTAAAGGTTTAAAGGCCACTCATGAATGGCAGAGGAAAGGGACAGTGACAATGCCCTAGAGACTGACCAGATATGTATATGATCAGCACCGAAGCCCCCTATCCATCCAAGCTAGGACCAAGGTGGGGCAAGCAATGGCTCCTGATGGCTCAGCAGATAGACCAACAGGCTCCCCCAATCCTCCCAACCTTAGCTCACAAGGATGGTGAGGTTGCGGCGACCAAAGAAACATAACGAGTTTGAGCGGGACTTGAACCCCAGACAGGGGCGTTACCAGGGAGGCCAGAAATTAGAGAAAACAATAGATGTCTCTGAAAGGTTTCGAGATATGGAAAAGGTTCGTGCTTGGCGTGAAGGTCTGATATTTGAAGATAATAAGGTACTCATTTGAGATAGTGAAGATACTACTGCAGAGAATAGTAAAAGTGATGTGAGGAGAGCGAACGGAAGAGGGTTGTTCTTAAAATATTTTATTTTTCCTAGTTTCCTTTCCTCACTGGGCTATTTTCCCTGTTAGAGCTCTGGGCTTAAAGCATCCTCCTTTTCCAACTAGGGTTGTAGCTTAGCAAGTAATAATAATAATAATAATAATAATAATAATAATAATAATGATAATAATAACAATAATAATAATAATAATAATAATAATAATAATAATAAAGGAGTATAGAGAGAAGGATGTGTTAAGTCTTCGTGTATGATCATATATTATGAGTAATTTTGACGCCAGAAAACAGATTAAACAGTAGATGTGTCTGAAAAGTTGAGAGGTGTGAAAAGGGGTTCGTGCTTGGAGTGTTGAAGATCTGAAATTATTATTATTACTTGCTAAGCTACAACCCTAGTTGGAAAAGCAGGATGCTATAAGCCCGGGGCTCCAACAAGGAAAATAGCCCAGTGAAGAAAGGAAAAACAAAATAATTTAAGAACAGTAACACCATTAAAATAAATATCTCCTATATGAACTATAAAAACTTTCCAAAAACAAGAGGAAGGGAAATAAGATAGAACAGTGTCCTCGAGTGTACCCTCAAGCAAGGCACTCATTTGGGATAGTGAAGACACTACTACATAGAATAATAATTAGGGGGCCACTCAGTACAGTGCTCGACCTTGACCTTAACCTTTGACCTTAACAAGTATCAATGGGCGTAGATTTTCATACACTCAAATATGAACTAAGTTTGAAGTCTTTGTGACAACGATGTCCAAACTTATAATTGATTATGTGAATTGCACATTTTGCTTGACCGTGACCTTGACCTTCGACCTTGACTAGTATTTCATTGGGGTTTTATGTCAGTATACAACTGTGGTTTTATGCTTTGGATGACCTTCTATCAGATAACACTGTGGATCTACCAGCGCTGTATTGCTAATTTTAGTTTCACAGACTCTGAGATGTACACAAGTGATGTCACTATCATTATTATTGATAACATAGTAATTGTTCTTTATAATGTAAGAAATCATTACCTACTAATACTAATACCACTACTATTACCAACATCATTAATATAATCGATATTATTGTTAATGAATAGAAATAGGTCTTAATGTAAAATTCTTGATAAGTCAATTGTAAAATTACATAAAAAGCAAATTTGCATTTAACATACATATACATAAAAATATATTTATATATGAGTTTGTGCGTTCAAGCCTGTTTGATGAAAGACCATTAAAAATACTTTGAAAAGAGGCAAGAAGAGTTAGCAAATTACGAAACTTACAAACTCCGGAACCAAAACTTGTGAAAATGCTCGTGATTCATCGGCGTGAAATTGAATTTCCAATTTCACCAATCACTTTAATCGGAGATTTCCTTGGGATTTCGTCGCAAAATATTTTCCCAATAGTTAGAAATGAATATTACTCCAATGAACGAGAACATATTCCTATTTTAATATCGCGTTCCGTGAACAAGACAATTTGGGCATTTTATATTTGGGCAGAAAACTCTACCTAAATTATATCCTGGTATCATCAACCAAAGAATGAAATACTTTATAGGCATTGTTCCCTTATCACAGCACTTTAGAATTTAATTATTTTATCCTAATCCAGTTTTTTTCTTTTTCTTTATCAGGATATTTTCTTAAACATCGAGAGCAATACTCCATATTTATGAAACTGACTAAAATAATTAAGGATTATTATTATAAGAGTTTATTACCTGATTTCAGAATCTGGTTTTATTAATCAAGAATTATGATGATAGTATGAGCTATTCGTGAAAAAAAAAAATATGTACGGTAAGCTAATATGCGATTATATTTTGTTTATTATAAAAATTAATTAATTGCTGGTTCTTCTATACTTGGGCAGAGAACGTTACCCAAATTATATACTGGTATCTTCAACTAAAGAGTGAAATACTCGACAGACATCATTCCCTCGTCATAGCACTTTGGAAATTAAATATTTTGCCTCAAACTACTATCGTTTCCAGAGGCCGTGTAATAGTGTTTTTCCCAAATATCTAACAAACCGGCTTATGAATTTCCATGAAACTACAGCAATGAATGTTTCAAACATTGGCCTAATTTTTGGTGGTACAATGAATTGACAGATGTGCTTAATTAACCCGTTTACTCTTAGAAAAAAGAAGAACTTCTTCCCTTCCTTCAGAGCGTTTCGAAGAAGTGTTACTTAATCACGTAACTGTGACGCAGAGGTTCCCCCAACCCTCCTTCGGTGTTTACACCTATGGCTATCCTAGTACTCCCCCACCCCTTTCCTTCTTGCCTTCTTTCCTTCATTTCCATTGTTATTAGGCTACCGAGTAAATCTCTGTTAGGAAAGATTGTGTACTGCACATATAAAATGAGCCGGAAGAGCAATAAAATGTTTTATGGTGGTAGGTAATGATTAGATGGTTAACACAAATTATCAAACATAATAGAAGAGGTTTAAAACAGGGGTGTGGAATCGCACTGAGAGATATTCTACTCGGACGCCTACAAATTTTAGATTTGCGACTAAAAAATAAACTAAAATAAAAAATAAAATAAAAACATTAGTAAAAATAGAAAACAATTTTTTTCCTTGAGAGTGATGATGAGTAAAATGTATAAGTGTCCATTTCTTGCTTTGAATCTATGGTTTCCAGCAATTGGTGATAACATTATTTTGGAAAAGCAAAGCTAATGAATACTTTGATACGAGTATATCAGCTTGGCATGTAGACAATGTCAATGGATTTCTCAAAGTAAGGTTGATTGGTTCATTAATTGAAGTCTGGTATAATTCCAGTGACAAAGTCGCAATGATATTTGTCACATACCTTTTAAGTAACAAAAATAGGTACAGGTACTTATAACGTAAATAAATATATAAAACTATAGGTTGAAATATAATAAATCTTATGTATGTATGAACACACACACACACACACACACACATATATATATATATATATATATATATATATATATATATATATATATATATATATATATATATATATGATTTCAAAATTTATCAAATGGCCGATGTCAATGCCCTTATATGAAACATCTTTTAGAAGTCTACCTCCTAAGGAATTCCAGCTACTCTCTCTCTGGTGAAATTGATATGATAAACTATATCAAACAATGCTATCAGTCGTTTTCTTCCAGCCAATTGATGTATCGAGTAACCTGTGTTGTATGGAAGAATGA
>NC_090747.1:109629534-109647976 GCF_036898095.1 Palaemon carinicauda | reverse complement strand
TTCAGGCACTTTCTTACTATGAGAAACACTCACATGAATTTGAATTATCTGTCAATAAATGGAGCTATGTTTTATAAATGAATGATAAAGGCAAATGCCTACTGAGGCCCAAATTAATATCAATTATATTTAAAAGCCTAAATTATGTTTTTACTTTACAGTCTACACCATGCAAATTATACATACAAAAAACTCGACTTGTTTATTTATATATACATAAAATATATATATATATATATATATATATACTGTATATATATGATATATATAATACATATATATATATATAATATACATATATATAAATTTTCTTTTAGGTTTAACAGTGGATATTTTCGAAAATCTCTCTCTCTCTCTCTCTCTCTCTCTCTCTCTCTCTCTCACAATACCAGTCACCTTTCTTGTGGATGATCCGATAATTCATTTCATCTTTATTCCGGATTGTCGCATTAGAAATTATAATTAAATTCGTAAAATATGACTCACAAGTGGTCACATCACACAGGCAATCAAAGCTTTTAACTTAATTAATTTTATTTCTTATTTCTACAAATATGATTTTTATTATGGAACTGATCAAAATATTTACTTGAATTTCTTTTTTTTTTCGTTTAAGAGAGACAAAGTAAAAATAATGTTCTAAGAACTCACAATATGGGAGATGTTAAGAAAGGTTAAATTAAACCTCTTGTGCACAATTTGCTTAAATAAAAAGAATACTGAAAGCATTTTGATAATTTGTATAAAGTATATACCAAGATTACTATGATTATTATAAGGGCTTACATTATTGGCAACAATACAGTTACTTTGGTAAATTGTGTAAAGTGTAATCTAAGATTATCATGAGGTAATAATTACCTAAAAATATATCAAACCAGAGGGGCACTCAGTAGAGAGCAAACCTCCGCCGAGGCAGCTTATTTCTCGACCTTGACCTTGACATAAACATGTATTAATTAGCGTGGATTTTCATACACTCAAATATGAAACCAAGTATGAAGTCTCTGCCACAAAGATGTCCAAACTTATGGCTGATTACGTGAATTGGACATTTTGCTTGACCATGATCTTGACCTTCCAAAATTTAATCATTTCCAGTTTTTTTTTCTTCTTTTTTTTACACAAAAGTTAATCCATCCAAGTTTTCATTACTCTACGATTAAAATGTGGCCCAGGAAGCTGTTCACAAACTAACACACATATACACACACACACAAACAGGGGTGAAAACCATAGCCTCCTTCCAACTTCGTTGGCGGAGGTAAAGATTACCAATATTTATATCCTTATCTTCCTAAGACTAACAGGAGTTACCTTAATGACTTCCCCCAAAGTATATACCAATTTTACAAAGATATTCGAACATTGAACCCAGATCATAAGCCCCAAGTTATTACAATGAGCCTGGCCTAAGTATACACCTTTTATAAGAAGAAAAAATGAAATCTAAATCATTTCGGATCAAAGACAGAATAGGAGATGATAAACACCCATTGAAGAGACCACCTGGAGTTCCCAAGGACATTAATGATAATTTATGGGACTGTTCCAAGGTATGACTTTCTATTTGGCGAATTTTATTTCCTGGGAAAGGTGTGTACGTTCTCATTTATCTTGTTTTGTTTTCTTCAAAAGTTAGTGTTGTTTATCTTTATGAGCATTATTACGCATTGATAATAATAATAATAATAATAATAATAATAATAATAATAATAATAATAATAATAATAATCATGATCTTCATCATCTACGCCTATTGACACAAAGGGCCTCGACTAGATTTCGCCAGTCATTTCTATCTTGAGCTTTTAATTCAATACTTCTCCATTCATCATCTCCGACTTAACGGTTCATAGTCCTCAGCCATGTAGGCCTGGGTCTTCCAACTCTTCTAGCGCCTTGTGGAGCCCAGTTAAATGTTTGGTGAACTAATCTCTAATGTCATGGTATGACAATGACACAATCTCCAACAGATTTAGTAGATTTGAGAACAAAGCCCTAGAGGAAAATTGGGATTTAACGACTGGACAGGATTAGAAACTATAAGAGAGATACTCGAGTGCCATATGTGGATGAGATCATGGTGAGAGGTAGATGGAGATGTTTTGGGCATGCTCTTCGCACTCCCAAAGAGAGATTAATAATAATAATAATAATAATAATAATAATAATAATAATAATAATAATAATAATTAGTACTATCATTATACACTGAACAGGAATAACAGTGATTATAGTAACAACACTAATGAGAACAATTACAATAAGATGATTATGATATAATCATCATCATCATCAACTACTAACTAGGAATGGTCCTAACCACCCTCATCCCAGCATTCCTTCTTATTTACCTAACAGATATATATCTGAAGAAATAAAGTTTCAGATCAGGGATATGAGCTTGATATGATTTATAATTTAAACCATCAAAGTAATCACGTTCATTTAAGTTTGAAATCAATCTTTTTTTTCTCAAAATATTCCAAACTAGTTAGATAGCCTTTATTGAGCTTGGTGTATTTATGATTACCTCCGCCAACGAAATTGGAAAAAGGTTATGTTTTCGCCCCTGTTTGTGTGTTCGTAGGTGTGTGTATTCATTGGTGAACAGGCTTCCTGGCCCTCCTGGCCACAATTTTGATCGTAGAACAATGAAACTTTCAGAGATTAACTTTAATGTAAAAAGCCGGAGAATTATTAAATTTTGGAAGGTCAAGGTCAAAGGTCAAGGTCACGGTCAAGCAAAATATCCAATTCACGTAAACAGCCATAACTTTTGACATCACTGTCACAGAGATTTTCAAACTTGGTTCATATTTGAGTTTATGAAAAGCCACCACCAATTAATACATGATAAGGTCAAAGGTCATGCTCAAGTTAAGAATAAAGTCGAGAAATAAGCTACCATGGGCGGAGGTCTGCGCTCTACTGAGAGCCCCTCTAGTTTTGCTATTGTAATCAAACTTTTCTATTCCTTTAGCTTTCAAGACACCATAAATGGATGGAATAATTATTTGCTTGGTTAAAAGCCAAGATAACTTCAGTGATAAACCCTGAATAATTAACCCTTTCACCCCCAATGGACGTACCGGTACGTCCTTGTTATTTACATTTTTTTTGCATATTTTTGATAACTTTATGAGAGACTTCAGGCATTTTCCAAAAGAATGAGACCAACCTGACCTCTCTATGACAAAAATTAAGGCTGTTAGAGCAATTTAAAAAAAAAGATAGCAAAAATGTGCTTGTAAGTTCAACACAGCTTGGGGGGTAAAATGATAAATACTTTACATTTAAATTAAAAGCAAGAAATCTCCTAAGGACAATTTTGGTTACCATGGTAACAACCTTGTAGTAAAAGAATGATGTACCTAAATACTTAACAAAACCAAATTGAATAATTAGTAATGTCTATAAAAAAAATAGATTTAGAATATTTGACTTTTATAAATGCCACAGAACACCTCTTTTTTTTGGCTATGTCATACTGAGGCTCAGTTTCGAAAAACGTCACCATTTAGAAAACATTCTGTAAAAAATGAGAAAAAAAAATCACTGGTTCATGAAAAAAAAGAAAAAAAAAAATATTTTGCCGAGCTGGAAAAAGGGTGCAACATGCTCTTACTTTTTAATCACTTTTTATCATTTCTTTTTTCATTTTTTTTTTCTCAGGTCACCCATGTTTTTGTAAATTTTGAACAGAATTTCGTTTCCACTTCTTTTCAATCTTTCCCATTCCTTATATATATATCATTCCGATTAACTTATGTTAATCAATTTCATGAAGATAGAATAACATACACTGTTAAAAATTTGTCGTGAAAAAAAAAAAACTGTAAAAGTCCTGCAATAAATGTTGCCAGGCATTTACCATTTTAAAAACGGATGTATTGACGTTAAAGGAGTTGATACTGCGGTCACCAACCCGTAAGAGATAATAAAAAAGTATGGGTAAAAATTACGGCCGCCTGTATTTTACTGAAATACGTCTGAGGAGCAGTATACTTTTACGGAGAATTTCCGATTAAAATTAGGATTTTTTAAGTGTATTATAAATCAATCATATAAATTAAGTAAATCTTCCTTTTAAAATGGAAAGGATGAAGATATATCTTATGGTATTATGAAATAATCAAGTATGCCTTATATCCAGAAAATAAAAAGAACTATAAATTAAAAATATCAAAGAAATAAAAGCAAACTGAGAATTCCTGTACGATCCACAAAAGGTAAAAATATTCTGTTCTCAGCCGTATTTCAGTAAAATACAGGCGACCGTATTTTTTTACCCTACTTTGTTATTATCTTTTACGGGTTGGTGGCCGAATATCACTCCTTTTCGTCAATATACCCGTTTTTAAAACAGTAAATGCTTGGACACATTTATTCCAGGATTTGTACAGTTTTTTACGCAAATTTTTAACAGTGTACATAAGTTAATTTATTGGGGGTAAAAATAATAAACCATTATAAATTAATATGTGATGTAAAATCGTCCTCATAAGCTAAGGTTGGGGGGGTTTTGGGAACCTAGAGGTCTATCTGTTGAGTAATCAGCAGCCATTGTCTGACCCTCCCTGGTCCTAGCTTGGGTGGAAAGAGAGCTTGGCCGCTGATCATATATATATGGTCAGTCTCTAGGGCATTGTCCTGCTTGCTAGGGCAATGTCACTGTCCCTTGCCTCTGCTATTCATGAGTGAGCTTTAACCTTTAAAAGGAAAGGATTTTGAAAAATCGTTTAGATATAATGAAAACTTCAAGTAGGACTCATCACCAAAGACTATATTTAATAGAAATATCAATGAAATAAAAGCGAACTCCAAGAATTCCTGTAGGATTCACAAGCGGAGATGAGCCAGCGAGGAAGCTGTCATTGCAGTACCTGGAAACTGAATCACCTGGAATGGCAGGTGATTGCACACCAGTGGCTGGATTGACACTGAAGGAAGGATACGTCTGGAATCTTAATCTGGAATCGAATATCGATTTAGCTTTCAATCGGCTGCATTCTGCTACGCGACATTTATGAAAACAATTCCGAATTCATTACTTGGGAGAGATGTGATATCAAGCAAGGACGAACACAATTTACTGGATTTGAGAGCTATTAATATTCAGCGGGGATACCTTGCCGTGGGTAAAAGGGTTTGGGTATCGACATGTTCAACAAAACTGTACTAATTTAGTTTATTTGTGAAAGATTTGATTTGATGCTGTTGTTCTTAAAACATTTTATTTTATTTGTTAATTGCTTGTAATTTCCTTTTTTACTTTCCTCACTGGCTATTTCCGCTGTGGAACTCTCAGGCTTATAACATTCTGCTTTTCCAACTAAAGTTGTAGCTTAGCAGGTAATAATAATAATAATAATAATAATAATAATAATAATAATAATAATAATAATAATAATAATATAATGTCAGAACCACCCGTACTTGATTGGTTTGCTGTAAGCTATCTGACTAAAGTCTTCCACCATCACCCAATCAGCATTGGCCAGCGTTGTGATAAAAACTGGTCAAACCCCAGGCATGAATAAAGACATGCGTAAGGTATTTGTCCTGCAGTGGACTAGAAACGCAGCATTTGTTGTTTTTGTTGTTGTTGTATATTCACGAAACATATACTTTGATTCAGAGATAAAACTCATCTCTGTCATCAGAAAAAAAAATATTAATCTTTTGGAACTCTTCATCGTCTTTTATCAGCGTTACGTATGTTGTTTGAGGAAGCTTAATAGAATGAAATCAGTAAGTGTGAAGATTGTTAGGTTACTAAGCCTGGCGCTCGCATAGAAAATGGGAATCCTATCACCATAACGGTCGTCACCCATAATTGATTATTATTATTATTATTATTATTATTATTATTATCATTATTATTATTATCATTATTATTATTATTATTATTATTATCACTATTATTATTAGCCAAGCTACAACCCTAGTTGAAAAAGCAGGATTCTATAACCGCAAGGGCTTAACTAACCCTTTTTATTCATTTACTGGTCTTTGCTCAGCCGTGGCTCGCTTCGCTCTCAATTGAACATCATCTCCTTACTCTTCTGTTCCAGTGTGCACCCTATTCAAGTTACAAGTTCTCTTATACACATATAACGCTCTACAATTCAAATTACATTCTTTTCCGGGCTGCCCACAGGCAAGAGCCCGGGTCTTACACAAGGTAAGGCAATCTATACAGACAGGACAGACCAGTGTGTAGCCCCGCCCACCACCTCCGCCATCTCTCCTCATACTATATGTTTGATTACTCGTCGCGCAGTAAGGGGGTGAAAGGATGCACTTCCTCAAAACGAGGTGTACCAGGAATCCCTGTGTCCATCTGTACATGCTGCCTATGAGCGTTAGCAAGTATTTTGTTAGTCATAAATTGTGTGACAACTATTTACACATTCCCAAAATAACGAAATAGAGAGATAATCTATAACCTATCACCATAACCAACGACAATAAAACTTAATGGAACAACAAGATTGCCGTTATTCAGCACATGGAAACTCAAGTCATCTGGAAAGACAGGTGATTGTGCAATGACGGGTTGATGGAAATTGAAGGAATCTGGGTCCTTAGACGAAAATCACGTAACGATTTAGCTGTCACTTCGAATGCATCCTGTTATGTGAAATTCATGGAGTCAGTTCTTGGCTTGATATACAATATATATATATATATATATATATAAATACATATATATGTATTATATATATATTATACATACATATATATACTATGTATGTATGTATATATATATATATATATATATATATAGAATTTCGCATACAAATATAATTATTTAGATTGTATTAATTCTATAGCAGATTTTATTTGATTTAGAGCTAAACCCAAATATAATTCAATTTGAGTTTTACTAATTATTTTCAATCACCCTTAAGGTACAAACTGAATTACTGCTGGCCATTGCTAGCATTTGTCAAAATTTACATGATAAAAGTATAATTAAAGAAAATATACTAGTGTATAAGATATTAACACAAAACACATCAAGATTAAAAAAATTAAATCTAATTATTTGAGTGAAAAAAAAGCAACTTATGGTTTTGTATCCGATGTTTCTAAAGGAGATAAATGGCTCAATTATGAAAAATGATATGAATGTATAATGACTTCATTATTTCCAGCATATTCAGCAACTAGACACCCCTCTCTCTCTCTCTCTCTCTCTCTCTCTCTCTCTCTCTCTCTCCTCTCTCTTCTCTCTCTCTCTCTCTCTCTGAGGATAAGCAAGCCACGGTCGTATTCAACTAGACACCATCTCTCTCTCTCTCTCTCTAGGGGAGGATAAGCAAGCCATGGTCGTATAATTAGAAATTCTCATTCATTTGGGGAATGTAATTCCGAAATGCTGGCATTTGTCTTTTTTTTAGGGTAAACAAGGGTGATGTATTTGCTCCAAAAGGAAAATCACTATTTTCGCCTTATTGAGAATTTCAGGTTAAATTCCACGGGTACTTTTCTCTTCTCTCTCTCTCTCTCTCTCTCTCTCTCCTCTCTCTCTCACTCTCTCTCTCTCTCTCTCTCTCTCTCTCTCTATATGGTATTATCCGCTTGTATTTTGAATTAATCATATTAGGCCCATTAAGCTGTACTCTCTCTCTCTCTCTCTCTCTCTCTCTCCTCTCTCTCTCTCTCATAGCATAATTCTTTCTATTTCAAACTAATCCTACAAGATTCATCAGATATATATCACTAAAAACTTCATTATAATTTATGTGATGTAAAGTAAATATAAAATAGCATTGTGTTGGTTGTAACTAAACTAGACAAGCTCACTTAATTTCAATATGTCCAAAATCTATAAAATTTTCCAAGAAATAAAGAACAGTTTACAAACCATAGTGATATCACCAATTGCTTTCAGATACACCTTAATTCATCTCAAAAGACTGACTTTCATGGGACAAAAAAAAAGAAAAAAAAATATTAAAACCTTATCCTAATTTCTCTATAAACGAAAGGGATACAACACTTACTCCCCAAGTGTTCTAAAGCAGTAGAAGGTATAAAACAACCTTGTTCCAGTTTGTTGGAGAAAATAAAAGCTACAATGGTAGTATGGGTGGGTCAAAGATAAGGGTAAATCTCAAACTTGATTGCCATACCAACAATGTCAGCTTAAGGATAAGGATAAGGATAGGAAAGTGGGGAATATGGGGAAAGGATAAGTACCCCTGGATACAATCCCAGTTTATAGCCCGAAGGCAGGTACTCGGGGATGGGAAAGTATAAGGAAAAAGGGAGAAAGAGAAGTACAGGAGAAGAATAAAAGAGAGGGGCAGACCCTCATGCGATATTAGATAGTAGTAGAATCAGTCTGAGAAAAGAAAAGACAGGCAGGAAAAGGAAAGGTTTTTTGGTTGATGTCAAGCCCTTGCTACAGGAGTCCGTTCGTCTAACACTAATTGGATGATTAAAAAAGGTAAGATTGTTTAAAAATTATGATGATTAATGTCAGCTTATTTCACCTTATTCCTGTTGGTTGATTTATATGTTGGCAGCAAAGAAATTAAATGATTTCGCTCCAAAATGGAAATAATTCCGTTGCAAGTGCATAGTGATTTAGTGTTTTTCTTTTTTTTTTCGTGTCATTATTTAAACTGGCAACTTTTAATATCATCATCATTATCTCCTCCTACGCCTATTGACGCAAAAAGTCTTGGTTAGATTTAGCCAGTCGTCTCTATCTTGAGCTTTTAATTCAATACTTTGAAGAACCAGACCTATATGGCTAAGGACTATGAAGAGTGAAGTAGATGATGAATGGAGAAGTACTTATAATACGAGTCACTTAAATTATGGGAAATAGTTTGTATAATGGTTTGATGTATTTATTTTGCATTTGTTACTGGATACAAAAAAAAAAAAAATAAAAAAATAAAAAATAAAAAAAAAGCATAAAGAAATATCCTGTTCAAGGACATAGCAAGATTCTTATTGTTTTTGCTTCGTTTTTAATAGATAACGAATGGTTTCGGTTTCAGCAATTGAGCTAATCCCTCGCTCTGATCCTATAGATAGCCACGCCCTCTATTGCAGGATTAATAGTGTACTCTTTTAATCCTGCTCTATTGTACCTTGCCTAAGGATATCTCCTTATTATCTTGACATATGATATCTACTACCTTGTCCTCGACTATCGTTTATTATCCTCATTATATCTATATTTATCTTAAATGACTTTGCTTATATAAACGCTTCATCCACGTATCCTACTTTCACATAAAACATGATACGCAGAAAATATTACCCATAATAGTTCCGAGAATATATTTGAGTGTTTCTGTATTTAGATTTAGGTTATTGGTCAAATCATAAGTTAGAATTGTAGATTGAGTTCATTAAAGATGTCGAGATGATTTTATATAATTTAACAAGCAATAGAAAGAGATACAGAAGTGAAACAGACCATGAAGGCATTAACTATACAGAGGGTCCCCAATATTGAAACATTCGATTTACAAACATTCGAAGATACAAACACAAATCAAACTGAAAATAACAAAGATAATATAAATAAATACTGTAATAAAACAATATTATATAATTTTTATACAGTAATCAAAACATTTGTGATACCTTGATATCTATTTCATATGAAACCTGACTATTTGTTGACTTTTGTAGCTGGAAATAACAGGCATGGGATTCAGGTTAGGCCTACCCTAGGACAAAATTTAATGAAATTCGACTTGCAAACAATTCGACTTACAAACAATTTCTTGGAACCAATTAAGTTTGTAAGTTGGGGACTTTATGTACTTAAAAGAACACACAATTTTTGCCAATATAATATTCCATTTTGAATGACACAAAGAACAAAATACTTGAGTCCAACAAATTGAATAATATGTTAACTTAAGCTAAAGTTGATGATATGTGGTTTGGTATTACACTTATTAATTTCTTTATTATTGAATATATAAATATTTGCTATGCATCAGAATCGAGCCTAAAATTCTTTTGTGAAAGGAAAAACCGATAATTACCTAAGAGTTATGATTAACAATTTTACTGCTCTTTTTGTCGTTTTTTAACATTGATAATATCATTCTGAATTCGAAATGAAAAAAAAAATCTAAAGGAATAAACTAAAGAAACAACATTCTACTAAGAGCTTAAATACGAAGGAGTAGAACTTAGATCTTCGACCTCAATTAACGTTAACCTCTCGTTTCAGTAGTTGGCTTTAACACGAAGTTAACTTTTTGGGTGTTTTGGAATTAACCCACTAATAGTAGTAAGGCAGTCTCTCTCTCTCTCTCTCCTCTCTCTCCTCTCTCTCTCTCTCTCCAAGTTTTAAATAACAATGCTTATAAACCATCAGCCAAATAAAAGGCCCATTTAGATGTACGCACTCTCTCTCTCTCTCTCTCTCCTCTCTCTCTCTCTCTCTCCAAGTTTTGACTAAAATAACGATGGCTTATTAAACAACCTACCAAATATAAGGCCCATTAAGAGTACTCTCTCTCTCTCTCTCTCTCTCTCCTCTCTCTCTCTCTCTCTCTCTCTCTCACCAAGTTTTGACTAAAATAACGATGCTTATTAAACAACCTGCCAAATAAAAGGCCCATTAAGATACTCTCTCTCTCTCTCCTCTCTCTCTCTCTCTCTCTCTCTCTCTCCAAGTTTTAAATAACAATGCTTATAAACCATCAGCCCAAATAAAAGGCCCAGCCATTGCCGCCACTCTTGCTCCCCTCTACGCCTCCCTCAAGGGCAAGCCAAAGGACCTGAAGTGGGGTCCCCTTCAAGAAGCGGCCTTCTGCAATGCAAAGAAGCCCTATCAACTGCTGCGGCTCTCACTTTTCCTATCCCACACGCCCCTCTCCTTCTCTCCACCGATGCCAGCGACGTCGCTATTGGTGCAGTACTCGAGCAGGTGGTCAAAGGCTCGCCCCGCCCATTGGCCTTCTTCAGCAGAAAACTGTCCCAAGGCAGAATCGGGTTATTCTACCTTCGATCGAGAATTGCTGGCGGTGCACTTGGCTGTCCATCACTTTCGCCATTTCTTAGAAGGTAACGCCCTTCGTCATTCGCACAGACCACATGCCTCTGGTGCACGCCTTCCACTCGACAGTCTGACGCCTGGTCCGCCGTCAACCGCCGACATCTCTCCGCCGTGGCTGAATACAATTGCACCCTCCAATACGTCCCTGGGAAAATTGCCGATGCCCTGTCAAGAAACACGTTGGCTGCCGTTTCAACTGGGATTGGATTACAACGCCCTGGCTGAAGCCCAACGACAGGATCCAGAGTATCAAGCTTGTAGGACATCCTGCACGTCCCTCCGTTGGGAAGATTTTCCCCCTCGAAGACTCCAACACCACCCTCCCTCTGTGACGTCAGTACTGGTAGACCGTGACCTTGGATTCCTGCTCCCATGCGCCGACAGGTGTTTGATTTCATTCACGGCCTTTCACATCCCTCGTGCCGTTCTACTGCACAGCTGCTGAAGGCAAAGTTCATTTGGCACGACATTTCTAAGGATGCTAAGGATTGGGTCCGCGCCTGTACTTCTTGCCAAACTTCCAAAGTACATCGACACACTGATTCAGGAGTGGGCACCTTTCCTCAACCTCAGCGTCGTTTCGCACACTTTCACGTCGACGTTGTAGGCCCCTCCTACCCACATCACAAGGACATCGTTACCTGTTTACCGTCATTGACCGCTCCACTCGTTGGCCTGAAGCCATTCCCATGGAAAATGCAACGTCCGCCTCATGTACATCTGCCTTACTCTCTGGATGGATTTCAAGATTCGGTATCCCTGAGCATATTACTTCTGACAGGGGAACCACTTTCACCTCTCAATTGTGGACGTCATTAGCGAATCTCCTGGGCATCACCCTACATCAGACAACGGCCTACAACCCCGCTGCCAATGGAATGGTTGAACGTTTTCATCGCACCCTCAAAGCAGCCTTTGATGTCCCGCTGCAAGGATTGCAAACTGGTTTTACTCAGCTTCCCTGGGTCCTCCTGGGGACTAAGGACCATTCTAAAGACGGCCCTCGACGTCTCGGCAGCTGAAATGGTGTTATGGCGACCCGTTGGTCGTCCCTGCCCGAATTTTTTCCTTCTACAACCTCCTCCGACGATCTCCACGCATACGTCACGTCCATGGGAAAATTTACTCCGTGCCGCCAGACTTGCAAGCCCCCAGCGAAGCATCACATACCAACAGACTTGCACTCTGCAACGCACGTTTTCCTGCGCGACGACACTACCAAGCCACCACTAACGCCCCCTTACACGGGCCCTTTCCTTGTGATCCGACGCAGTCCGAAAGCATTCCTACTAAACATTCGGGGCAAAGAAGACTGGGGTCTCCATTGATCATCTAAAACCTGCTTATCTTCTGCCAGATGACCTGCCTACAGTTCGCCTCTCCAGATCAGGGCGCCCTATTTAACATATACAGTATGTCATTTTTAGGGGGGGGAGCCATGTACCAACCGTGTGTCACACAATTGTACATAATTCCTTTTGCATATATTATGCTTGTATCTTCGCTCTTCCCCTCGCACTAAACGAACATGAAAATTCATGTCTCGTGTTTCCTCTGTAACATTGTCTGTCTTGTTAACCTTGTTATGTCCTGTTGCCTTGAGGTTTTGTATATAAAGGAGAGTGTTCTATAACAATATAACTCAGTTGATTGCATCCTGCCTTTGAGTTCACAACCCTCTCTCGGCCGTCACAGTTAATTACTTGTCTTGTAGTTTATATATATATGCATATGCATATATATATATATATATATATATATACATACATATATATATATACATATATATACATATATATATGTATATATGTGTGTGTGTGTGTGTGTGTGTGTGTGTTTGTATGTGTGTGTGTGTTTGTGTGTGTGTGTGTGTTTGTATGTGTGTGTACTACTGTAGTTTGTAATAAAATTCAGAGGGGAGTTTCTAGCAAATTGAATAAAAGAGAAAGCTGATAGATTAAATTTCACTTTCTAGCACTAACCCTCGGTGAAATTTTCCCATTTTTTATCCGAGATTTCCCCTCAAATGGGACGAGGGGAAAAGTTTAATATTCTCCAGAACTCTCTGATAGCACACAAGGGGAAAGTCCACCTTCCTTGTGTATTCTTCAAGTTGACGTTGATTTGGTTGCGATAAAACAAAAAAATCATTTTACTTCGTAAGTTGAACTCTTATATTTAGATGAAAAATAAGATGATATTTGAGAGAGAGAGAGAGAGAGAGAGAGAGAGAGAGAGAGAGAGAGAGGGAATTTCTGTCGAACTTCATGAGAGGAGAGAGAGAGAGAGATTATTATTTCTGTTTAATGATACAGAATATCAAACTACATCGAAATGTATGAAAGTACTCATTGATATTTTTCTTTATCACAATTACCTTTATATACTTTCTTAATCGTTTCTGTATCGCAATTACCTTTATGTACTCTTTTAATAGTTTCTGTACCAAAATCACTTTTATGTACTTTTTGTAATAGTTTTTGTATCACAATCACCTTTATGTATTTTTCAATAGTTTAGGAAATATATCTGAAGAATACTATAGTTGAATTTATCTTTCGAAAGCAATTGTAGTATATTTGTGTATCATATTATTCAATGCTATAACTATAAAACTCTACAGAGACAGAATAAAAAAGAATTTGACATTTGGGTCATAGAGATGTGTCACCTATACAGTAAGAAGAAAATCCACCACTTTCCCCCATCCTAGAATTTCATAATCTATTGATATTTACTATACCATTTCATTCTGAACGTTGGAAAACTACTGCAATTTTCTCACAGAACAGAATTCTTTCCTATACATTTACTAGGAAGCGTTTCTCAAGTGTTCTGAATGGAGGGAAATTTTTGTTCTCACTAATATTAGCTCTTGCTTTATTGTGTCAGCATCTAATGGGAGAGGGTATTGTCAGTGGATTATCCCATGCAAATGACTATTGAATGTCTAATTCATCACACTGAAAGGAGGGAGAATTTCCTTTAAACTGACCGATAGTTCTCTCTCTCTCTCTCTCTCCTCTCCTCTCTCTCTCTCTCTCTCTCTCTCTCTCTTGATTACGTAGGAATAAATGGGATAAATTAATAGAAATAGCACGAATAACTGATGAAGATTATTTGAATATCACCTAGCTATACTTAAAAAATATAACATGTCCCTGAATATTTTATGGAGAACATAAAACCTTTATTACTCCCTTCTCGGAAAAACAATATGTATGTCATACCTTTCTGCATTTAACCCTTGAGTACCAAACCCTCATACAATAATTCACCACTTAATCCCTAGTCCCTTTTAGAGGGCATTTTACTTAGCACACCTAAGTACAGAATCTATCATAGACAGAATCATACAATAATATGTTTTTCTACGAGCTGATGAAAAATTATATGACAAACCTTATTACCTATACGGATTCAGATGTTTTTTTTCCAGAAAAAGAAATTCTGTGAAAAGGGGAGAATTCGACACAATTCTGTGTGATTATGAAAGTATCAAAAATCTCTCTTTCATAAGAAGACATCTGAAGAGGATTTACTCAGAAAGGGAGTATTTCTAGAGACAACTTTAGTAGTGGGATTTCTTTTTTTTATATTTTTCCCTCAGTAATGATAGAAGCAGGAAGAGGAGAGAGACAAATAACTATCATTTAAAAAATTAAACCTTTCATTTAATTTTATGCGTAAAATGAATTAATTTCTTATAACAGAGTTATGAGACAAATGAAAAATATAGCGTTTATTATTTTCTTAAATAATTTTCCTATCCTTTAAATCCTAATTCAAAGAACACTCACATATAAAATGTGTTTTTTTTCCTGTCTTATAGACTAATATTTTCAATAAAATTGCTTTGAGAAGTATATTGTCAACAAAATCAATTACTTTGAAAAGTAAAATTCTATTAACAAAGAAATACGTTACAACCGGTTACTAGATCACCAAAATATTGTGGCCTTTTATTTATCATTTTATTCAGATTCATAAAACAATGAAATATATTTTTCGATTAATTTGATGAAAATAAACTTCCTGTAAACATCTGAAGGATCAGAATTACTGAACGTTAGTTTGATCATATCTTGGATTACATATGATCTTTATTCCTATTCCCTTTATAATTTTTCAGATCAGAGAGAGAGAGAGAGAGAGAGAGAGAGAGAGAGAGAGACACATATGATCTTTATTCCTATTCCTTTATAATTTTCAGATGAGAGAGAGAGAGAGAGAGAGAGAGAGAGAGAGAGAGACTATGATCTTTATTCCTATTCCCTTTATAATTTTCAGATCAGAGGAGAGAGAGGAGAGAGAGAGAGAGAGAGAGAGAGAGAGAGCTATTCCAGAATCATAGATTAACCTAAAGATTTTTTATATCATCGATAAAAATATTTTATTGTAGTTAAAATATATCAAATCAAAGAGTGCCTTCAAAGGCTCAGAAACTGTTATTCAACTGCAACAGATTAATCTGAAAACAGAGTTTTGTGTTTGGAGTACAAAAAGATTATGTAAAAATCGTGACACTTATCATGAAATTGATTTTACAAAGGTTGATAGTATTTAATGATATCATTTTCCATACATCTTTATTGACACTGTTTTCTTAAATTCAGTTATGAATTATTCTGTGAAACGCATTTTGAATATTTAAGGTAATACACTCACACACACTATATACATACAGTATATACATACATATACCATGCATGTATGTAATAGTACAGGTACGTTTGTGTTTATGTGCATGCATGAATGCATACATACATATATATATATATATATATATATACACACATATATATATATGTATGTATATATATATATATATATATATGTATATATATACAGTAAATATATAAATATATATATATATATATATATATATATGTATATATATATACAGTATATATATATATATATATATATATAAAATGGTCAAAAAGCAATAAACCCAATGAAATCATTTATGAAAAAATGAACGACATTTGTTTTCGAAAAAAAAATAAAAATCCGTGATGCTAAATCATTCGGTCGTGGAATTCGCCATGTAAATAATGCATAATATTTCCCAGTGACTGATATGAGATTTTTACCATACTAAATATAAAAATATTTTAATTTTAATACGGATGCATCAATCAAAATTGAAATGTGTCCCTCTCCACAATAGAATATGAATACAATTGAATAAAAATACATCGGTTAATTATTACAGTACTGTGATTCATTTATTTTTCCTTATTTCCTTTCCTCGCTGGGCTATTTTGCCTGTTGGAGCCACTGGGCTTATAGCATCCTGCTTTCCCAACTAGGGTTGTAGCTTGGCAATTAATAATAATAATAATAATAATAATAATAATAATAATAATAATAATAATAATAATAATAATAAAACGTCCTCAAAATTTCATGAAATTTGTAATGTTTTGTGCATTTTCGTGTACGATTATAATTAGTTTAAAAATGGATAATTACATATTACCTCCTTGTGGAAATCAAAGAATGAAAAAAGGTCCTCTCTCTCTCTCTCTCTCTCTCTTCTCTCACTCTCTCTCTCTCTGTAATAAAACCTCTCGATTCTTGAATAAGCAGTCAGGTTTAATCCAAAGAGGAACAATTATTGTTGTTTTAGTCAATAAGATAAGATTCTTAAGGGATTCATTTAGAAAGAATATCTGAAACAACAACAACAACAACAAACAACAACAACTACAATAATAATAACAATAATTTTCTTAAACTTCCACCTTAATTTAAAACGATTTCAGGTACGTTTTCCTAACCTGAGAAATTAATTTTATTAGTATGTAATAAAAATCCTTATAGACAAGAAAATCATATCCGTTTGAAAATGAAATCAGTTTTTGTAATTACATCAAAAGGAAAATATTGCCCCAAAAAATAAAATAAATAAATAAATACATATATCAGTCAACTACGCTGTATTCATGAAGACTTTTGAATGTAAATAAGAATAAAAATAAGCAAAGATGACAAGAGTTACATAGCTGTGTAACATAAAGCATATATAGCAACGCCAAAATTGCTTTGTTATTGAGAAAAAATACTAAGGTCTACAGAAAACAAACTTTTATGATATCGTTACTTAAGCGATTTAATTAAGAGTTCTAAGGATGGCATCAGGTATAATCTAATATACATCACAAACTGAATTAATTTACTTCAAAACGAGAAGAGTCAACACATTTACCCAGGTCTTTCATCTTGCACAGTTCCAATGAGCACGCTCGCCTGCCATTGATCAAGAGAGAATTTAATTTGCAATTGAATTTATGAACAATGAAAACTGAACCTAAGGATGAACACTAATCATGGCCAGGATTAAGAGAAGGTATAAGATAATCATACTTCTCTCAGTTATAATCTCATAACTTAATCGTACCTCTCTCAGTTATAATATCACTTAGACTTTGGGGGTAATTCTACCGTCTTTGCTTTTAGCCGCGTTGCAATAGCAGGAGATGCATTAAGTAGTAATAACGAAAACGAGTAGTGCTTGAAAAGAATTATAGATTAAAGCACAAATTCCGGAAATAACTGTTCTTATATTTCTTATTACTTATTCTAGTGGCATCGTAGGTCCTCTTTGACTCGCCAAGAACTAGTCAACTATAAAAATGTCGTCATTACTCAACTATTAGTGGACGAGCTAGTGCCTAGCACATTAATACTTAGTTATAGGTAATTTCGTGTATATGTATATATATATATATATATATACATATATATACATATACATATATATATATATATATATATATACAGTATATATATATATATATATATATATAAAAAACTTGATTTTTAATTATCAATTAATATCTAATAATAACATCCACTCGTTTGTTGTAATTAGGTGACTCCTATTTTCAATGAAAGAAAAAACAATTTCGACAATGAGCATCCATACCAAAATATCTAATCCTAGCATTAAACAAACGATTTCCTCCAGTCATTATCCTTAGTGAACAGAAAATCTACTCCAATAGTATCAATGTACAAAGTTGTGCAAATTCAGTTAGATTAAATTAGCTCAGAAAATTCCTTAAAGATAATTTCCTTTAGGAAAAGGAACAACAATCGTAACCAGACGGAATTTCTTGAAACGCGTTGATAATCAAATGGTTACTCCCGTTTAATCTTTCGTGCAATAGGGAACCGAAGTCATAACGCCAGTTACCATGGCAACGGCCAAACTGGTTAAAATGTAAACATTGATAGATAGTTGGTTTACTAATTGTCTGATAACAAATAATACATAAAGCGTGTTTAAAAATCTCTACAATTCAAATAACATACTGTCCCTTTCCTATTCAAATGGGACAATGACTGGAAATATCCATTTAAATGGTGGCAGTGTTACAA
>NC_090747.1:109617034-109624534 GCF_036898095.1 Palaemon carinicauda | reverse complement strand
AAAAGCTGTTCAAACAAACGAACATTATTGAAAATGAATTATTATTTAGTGTACAAAACACATTTTAAATTAAATACATACAATATTAATTGTTTTCTTAAGCAATGGATGATGGAGTATATCAACGCATCATTAATTCTGCCTTTATAATAAGACGTGATTATCAAACGAATTTCTCCAAAGCCCAAATTTATTATTGCAATCGAGAATCGAGTCTATTATTAGTATTCATATGAAGTTTCCAAACAACAAAGAGCTTTGCTGTTTAAATACTTCCACAACCAGAACGATTGCACATCGAACTGTTAATAATTTCAATTTATGGATTTTATTTGGATTCAGTTAATTGAAATGTACGACTCTCATGAAAGGCTTTTGTTCAAATGAGGCTTTTAATGTATGGAAGATGGAGAGAGAGAGAGAGAGAGAGAGAGAGAGAGAGAGAGAGAGAGAGAAATCGTGGTTATCTAAAGAATTAAACAATTTACACAATTTATTGTTTAATTAATCCGAGACAATTTTTCCTTCCTGAACACCGAGAGAGAGAGAGAGAGAGAGAGAGAGATTCAAATTACCATATTTAAAATATATTGTATGGTCTCATAGTAACTCCCTTTAATTCCAAAAACCTAATTTGGTTAATTTTCAATTATTGTGAGAATCGAAAGACTTCTAATCTCGGTGTCGCTAAAGTCTATAATTGGCAGCATCTATAATGCATTTCTCATATGCTTCTTCAATAGGACACAAGAAAGGGGAAAGCCTGATTTGCCATTCGAAATGAAATGGAAGGGGGGTGTACAAACCGTGTGTCACACAATTGTACATAATTCCTTTTGTATATAATATGCTTGTATCTTCGCTCTTCCCTCGCACTCAAACGAACATGAAAATTCATGTCTGCTGTTTTGCTCTGAATATTGTCTGTCTTGTGAACTTGTTATGTCCTGTTGCCTTGAGGTTTTGTATATAAGGAGAGTGTTCCACAATAATATAACTCAGTCGTTTCCAATCTGCCTTTGAGTTCACACCCTCTCTCGGCACCGTCACATTGGTCACTCCGGGGGTCACCAATGTGACGGTGCCGAGGCCCGAGAGAGGGTGTGAACTCAAAGGCAGATTGGAAACGACTGAGTTATATTATTGTGGAACACTCTCCTTATATACAAAACCTCAAGGCAACAGGACATAACAAGTTCACAAGACAGACAATATTCAGAGCAAAACAGCAGACATGAATTTTCATGTTCGTTTGAGTGCGAGGGAAGAGCGAAGATACAAGCATATTATATACAAAAGGAATTATGTACAATTGTGTGACACACGGTTGGTACAGGGGGGAAGATAGGGATGATAAGGGGAGAGGGATGGGTAGGGGGAGGGGGGGAGAGGGAAAGGGAGAGAGGGAGGGGAGGAGATAAGGTGGAGATAAATGAAGGAAAGGAAACAAGCATCGACTTCTCCCCGGAAAGAAATGCTTTCAGGTGTCATATTTATGATTAAAAAAAGCAACAACAGAAAAATTGGAATTTTGTATAAATCTTTATAGCTGAAAAAGTAGTAATCATCAGCAACATTATTATTATTATTATCATTATTATTATTATTATTATTATTATTATTATTATTATTACTTGCTAAGCTAGAACCCTAGCTGGTAAAGCAGGATGCTATAAGCCCAAGGGCTCCTACAGGGAAAATAGCACAGTGAGGAAAGGAAATAAGGAAATAAACCACAAGAAGGGTAATTAACAATTAAAAGAACAGTAACAACATTAATACATCTTCGTATAAGGAGCCTTTTACATCTGATGTCCATTCAAATGTTGAGTAATATGCGAAATTCCATTGTGATGAATTAAAACAAAGCTATTAATATTCTGTTCATGGACTATACAAGTTCAAAACTCACGAACAAAAAATTAATAAAACATCATTTATAAGCAAACTCTTTTAATCATGAAATGGAACAAGATATAATCACTGTCTGAATTTCAATAAAATAGGATTACTCTAGAACAAAGAGAATGGATTTCTTAAAGTAATGCAAAATTTGATTTGGCAAAACTGAAGCTAACTTGTAACGAATGACTTTGACTGATAAAAGTTTATCTGATAATAGGAACACAAATTCGTTATATGATCCCATTGGCGAATCAAATAAAAAAAAAAAACATTGTGTAACTATACATACGAAAAGTAAGATTAAGTTACGGTTCATAAAACATCGATATAAATTTAATGACTGATATTTACCGATGTAGACAATTGCAGTGCCAAATATAAGCGTTCACAGATATGAGAATATTCACTTGAATAGAGACAATGCAAGAAAACTCATATTATCTCTTCCGCTGCATTGGGTATGTTGGTCGGGCTGCATTCATCCCATGATGGACAGTATTAACAAGTTGAATGTTTAGTAATTGATATATTATCAATAACCTTTTTATTTTATCGTTGCTTTGAGTTGGGGGAACGAATCCAATCAACGGAATAAATGACGAACAATTGTTATTTCAAAAGTTAAAAATACATTTCGAGTCTTCTGTTGTTGGATCACAACATTCAAAAATGTGTGGCAAAGCGATTGAAACATCGAACATATTGAATGTTTAGATGTTTAAGCGATGTTTAAGCGAGAGAGATCTGAATTATGCACAAAGAGAGGTAGGAACAATTAGACACCTATTTGTTAATTTGCGAAACTTTTTTGTGTCTTGTTGGGATTTTGATTGCTTCTGATTATCTATGTATCCATCTAGCTATCTGTTTACAAACACAAAAAAATACGAGTGGACGTACGTACACACACACAATATATATATATATATATATATATATGCATATATACAGTATATATAGAGAGAGAGAGGGAGAGAGGCATATGAATATGCATATATAAAGGTATGATTTATGTATACGCACAGATACACACACAGGTATATATATATATATATATATATACATGTATATATATGTATGTATGTATGTATATATATATATATATATATATATACACAAACAAAGGGTTTACACAAAATCTTACAAGCTAAACTAGTCTACAGTATTTCTGTTATCCCCAACCGAAGCTGAATTTTCTCTCCTCTCATGAGGCTTTACTTCCTCTCTCTTCCTATCTCCTTTTCATCACAATGCTTCTTCCTATCTTTATCCTTTAGCCTTTTCCTCCTCTAAGTCCTGATTTAACCGAAAACTTCAAGTTCCCAAGACAAGGTCTTAACTTAATTAGCCTCTGTGTCACCATCATCAACCTCATTATCATTATCATCGTCATCATCTTCAGCAGCGTCGTTCTTAGTGTAAGAGCTGCCCTTCTCCAGAAACATGAACAATTTTTAAATATTTACTCAAGATATGAATTGTTTTATTTGGTTTTCGGGAAAATAGGCTTAGAACTCCATAAAGAATCCATCAGCCTCTCTCTCTCTCTCTCTCTCTCTCTCTCTCTCTCTCTCCATCATATATATATATATATATATATATGCATACATATACACACATGCATATATATGTATATATATATATATATATATACAGTATATATACTGTATATATATATATATATATATATGCATACATCTACACACATGCATATATGTATAAATAAATTTATATATATATATATATATATATATATTGTTCACAATGCATATTGCTGCTCCTATTCAATCTTTACTTCCTACAAAAGACACTGCCTTTTTCAGGTCGACATTCAAATGTATTTTAGAAATTGTGTTTTGACCAAATAATCCTCCTCTCATAATCTTATAATTGGACTAGTAGATTAACACACACACACACACACACACACACACATATATATATATATATATATATACACTGTATATATGTATATATATATATATTCATATATATATATATATATATATATGTGTGTGTGTGTGTGTGTGTGTGTGTGTACGTGTATTATGCACAGCAGGCTAAGTAAAAAATGAACAAACATTTAGGCATGATTGCTCATAGTGAGAAATGTCGTCTAAGAGACTTATGCGATTAGGTCTTTGTGTTATTTTCCTATTCCAAAGGAATGACGATTCTATTAGAGAAAAAAAAACTTTCTTCTGACGAGGTTACCAAGGTAGACTATAGCATATAACAACGCTCTCTCTCTCTCTCTCTCTCTCTCTCTCTCTCTCTCTCTCTCTCTCTCCACACTTGTTAATTCGCCCAGCCCTGCCCAGAGCCCATTATGCTAGCCATCAATGTCACACTAAATGGCCCTAAATAAGCGAGAGAGCAGTTGGAGGGTTCGCAGAGCTTTGAGGGGAAAAGGGAGACTCAAGTTAATCCAGGATTTAGGGAGTTAAGGGATACTGAATACATCTACATAAATACACTTTAAGGAACTCTATTTTTCAGTTCATGTGGAAGTATATTGCAAAAGCTCTTCTCTAATTTTCTGTCACTATATTCTTAAATAATATTGAGGAACTTAATGACGAAATTTTAATGATTATAAGTAAACGTTATGTAAAGGTTCGTGATAATTTTTTTTCCGGTGTGAAAAGAGCTTCAAATGGAAATATGTCATGAGAGAGAGAGAGAGAGAGAGAGAGAGAGAGAGAGAGAGAGAGAGATTTTATTACATTGAACGTGCTAAGACTCCAATGTTAATCCCTTAACTACCATACACAACAAGATTATCCCTGAATTACTACCAACCCCTTTATATTACACAGAGGCGAATACATTCAAGGTGAGCTTAAAATATTAAATATAAAAAATAATTTAAAATATTAAATGGAAATATTTATCAAGTTTTTATTTCGATACCTCTAGAATCAATTCTATTTGAGTCTGCTTATTTTAAAATCGAATAATCTTTCAGTGAATTATATAAAAATTTTCAAGGCTCAAAATCGCCTTTTTAAACCTCAAATCAAATATGCATTTGTAAACAAAAATATTGATAATGAACTTGCAGTAGAGGAGAATGGTATGAAATGGAAATAAATTAGTATAGATACAGAAAATAAATTTCGAGTCATTTCCATATTCTATACATGAGAGATGTATTTTAATATTGTTACTGTTCTTAAAATATTTTATCTTATTGTCAATTACTTCTCTTGTAGTTTACATATTTCCTTATTTCCTTTCCTAACTGGGCTATTTTCCCTGTTGGAGGCTTTCGGCTTATAACATCCAGCTTTCCCAACTAGGGTTGTAGCTTAGCAAGTAATAATAATAATAATAATAATAATAATAATAATAATAATAATAATAATAATAATAATAATAATAATAATAATGATAAATATAAACATAATAATAATAATAATAATAGTGATAATAATAATAATAATAATAATAATAATAATAATAATATCGTCCTGGAATTATTGAATATTGTTGACGTGAGAGATGCTTCGAAAAGTGTAAAGCGAGAGATGAAAGGAAATGCCATTCATTATTCGAATTTGAAATAGAGTGACATGGAATAAAAAAAAAGGTCTTTTGTATTCGTGGCATGGCAAGAATTATTATTTTTTCTTTTTTTAGATAGGAGAAACAGAAGGATGTTGATTCCTGTTGAAGCGTTGGGGGGTCTCCGAAGAATATTAAAAATTTCTATTTTTTCTGTTTTTTTTTTTTTTAAGTTACTTTTTATTTTCAACCGACATGAAATACTACGGTGAAGCACATCATAAGTTTTATTTGATATTCAATATTTCATACAGGCTCATACACTGTAATGCTATTGTTCTTTTCTATTATCAGTGCGGGAGAGAGCGAGAGATTAAAAAGCAATTTATGTGGTAATAAAAAAACAGTCAAACTTGGATTTTATTTATATTACAAAATCTAAATATAATCTAGACCTAACTCTTTAACATCCCCTAAGGAGAGAGAGAGAGAGAGAGAGAGAGAGAGGAGAGAGAGAGAGAGAGAGATAAAGGAGCACTTCCTGTGGTAATAGAGAAATGTTAAACTCAGATTTTACTTATGTTAAAAATCAAAATATGATCTAGACCTAACTCTTTAACATCCCATAAGGAGAGAGAGAGAGAGAGAGAGAGAGAGAGAGAGAGAGAGATTCAAGGATTAATCTAGACATTTTCGTCGATCCGTTTAGCAAAATTATCATGCATTAAAATTCCCTTCAATAGAATTCGTTTTCTCTAACAGGGTTCAATTCCGAAGCGCTGTGAGGTAATTCAGGAAATAAAGGCAATAAACGATCCAAATAGCAATGGAAAGCTGAACGTTAAGTGTTTCGATTCTTGCATTCCCCAATACAATGGGTTCATGGCGTAGTTTCATATTGTCACAAGTCCTGAATTGGGTCGGTAATTGGCGATTACGCTCAGTCCTAATAGGAATTATAGTTTCTCGTCGACGATGAAATGCAATTTCGGAATTTGAGAAACTTTTTGGAAACTATTGATTTTTTAGGGGGGGGGGGGAGAATGCAAGTCAAGTTTGATTTTAACAGCGATGCAAACCACAAACAAAAGCAGGGATACTATTTTTAAAAATTTGTTTTTTCTTTATAAGATACAAACTCATTATACAAAAGATATTGTCTCAGATAGAAAGCAGAAAGGAAAAGTCCTCCTCAAACATCAATCAAATTTATATCCTTTGAACCTAACGAATCCTTCCATTGCATATCCGTGTCCAGAGAATCTTCCTCATCACGTATCCCCATCATCAAGAGACTCCAAAGGTTTACATTTTCTTAATTAAGTCGTTACCTTTGACTAATGAATGACTAAAAGACTTTCAATGGGGAAGTTATTTAGCTTTGGGAATCTTTATGAGGCTGAGTAATTGGATGAAGGAGATAACACGTTATTGGAGGAAAGCTCGAATGGAGATGAATGGAAAGGAGGGAATATCAAAACCGCCCATAATACAGGTAGATTTGCCCATTAAGAAGAGCCCTGAAGGGGAGCAGGCGAGAATAGCAGACGATGAAGGCTTTAGGAAAATTATTGTTGTTAACAGAACTTTGTGATGGAAGAGATATTAAGAACCTGTCTGGGACAGTAACAACTGGTAGTTTAGCCGTGATGGATTGTGCAGAGGTTTACAGTTGTTAAAAGAATGGGAAGCAACTCCTGAATTAACTCTAGTCCCTCTAGTGAGGGAATCAAAACTTATTCAAAGTTGTGAGTGGAACAAGTATTTTGGGGGAGGGAACATTTCTGAAAGACTGTTTGTCCAAGCAGTAAACTTACATACCACTAGAACCAGCTTCCCTTTAAAACCATTCTAATTGATGACATGTTAAAGAAGACACCGTTATTGCTCCAGCAGAAGCAGATCGCTGTGATCCTTATCCTCCCGAGGAGGTAAGTCTGTTCAGGCAGACCACTGATGCACAAGTTAACATAACGTGGAGGGCTGTCTCCCTGGATTTACATTCTTGCATTATGGTATCTATTTGTACCAAATTTGAATGAAAATCCTTCAACCATTTGAAAAGAGTTGCAGTGACAAAGTAAGTGC
>NC_090747.1:109611239-109616534 GCF_036898095.1 Palaemon carinicauda | reverse complement strand
TAATAATAATAATAATAATAATAATAATAATATTGATAATAATTTTTCTTAAACTTACAACTTAATTTACATTATTTCAGAAACGTTATCCTAACCTAAGAAATATATTTCATTAGGATGTAAATAACAACTCTCATAGACTAAAAAATCATATCCGTAAGAAAATGAAATCATTTTTTTTCTTAATTACATAAAAAAACAAAATACTGCAAAAAATCAAACTTAATATGTATCAGTCACCTATGCTGCGTTTATAAAGACTTTAGAGTGTAAATAAGAATAGAAATTAGTAAAAATGACAAGAGTAACATATCCGTGTAACGTAAACATATATAGCAACAACAAAAATGCTTTGTTATTGAGAAACAATATTAAGGTCTACAGAAAACAAACTTTATGATATCGTTACTTAAGCGAAATAATTATGAGTTATACGGATGGCATCAGGTATACTCTAATATACATCACAAACTGAATTAATTTACTTCAAACGAGACGAAGAGTCAACACATTACCAAGGTCTTTCATCTAACACCGTTCAATGAGCACGCTCGCCTGCCATTGATCAAAAGAAAATTTAATTTTCTCTTAAATTTATGAACAATGAAAACTAAACCTAAGGATGAACACTACTCAAGGTCTGGATTAACAGAACGTATATAATAATCATACTTCTCTCAGTTATAATCTCATAACTTAATCATACCTCTCTCAGTTATAATATCACTTAGACTTTGGGGGTAATTCTACCCGAATCTACCGTCTTTGCTTTTAGCCGCGTTACAATAGCAGGAGATGCATTAAGTAGTAATAACGAAAACGAGCAGTGCTTGAAAAGATTTATACATAAAAGCACAAATTCCGGAAATAACTGTTATTATATTTCTTATTACTTATTATTGTGGCATTGTAGGTCCTATTTGACTAGCCTGGAACTATTTAACTATAAAAATGTCGTCATTACTCAATTATTAGTGGACGAGCTAGTTGCCCAACACATTAATACTTAATTGATTATTAGTAATTTCGTGTATATGTATGTATATATATATGTATATATATGTATATATATATATATATATATATATATATATATATATATATATATATATATATATATATATATATATATATATATATATAAAACTTGATTTTTAATCATCAATTAACATCTAATAATAATATCCACTCGCTTGTTGTAATAAGGTGACTCCTATTTTCAATCAAAGAAAAATTAATTTCGATAATGAGCATCCATACCACAATACCTAATCCTAGCATTACACGAAGGATTTCCTCCAGTCATAATCCTTAGTAAACAGAAAATCTACTCCAATAGTAATAATGTCCAAAGTTGTGCAAATTCAGTTAGATTAAATTGGCTCAGAAAATTCCGAAAAGATACATCGTCAGCACTTCACAACAATCGTAACCAGACGGAGTTTCTTAAAAAGCCTTGATAAGCATATGGTTACCCTGTTTAATCTTTCGTGCAATAGGGAGCCGAAGTCATAACGTCAGTTACCATGGCAACGGCCAAAATGATTGAAATGTAAACTAATTTTCTGATGAAAAATTATATATAATATATAAAGCGTGTTAAAAATCTCTACAGTTCAAATAACATACTGTCCCTTTCCTATTCAAATGAGATAATGACTGGAAATATAAATTTAAATGGTGGCAGTATTAGAACACAGGCAAGTTCCCAGGTCTGTAAGCGACTGAAGCAGTTGTGAACCGGCACGTGGTAATTTGACCTCAGACTTCGGTTCTCTATACTCGTTCTTTGGTGCCTTCACAATGTAGCAATTTTCTTGACGTCTACGCACTTTCAAGAAATCATATTCCCTGGTTGACAATTAGATATAATAATTGCTAACTAATGACAAAATATAAAAGTTTAAAATGCAACTTACCTTATAATGTCTTTGGGATATCATCAGGTGACATGATTCAGGGTTTTGCAGGATTTTTTCGAAATCACTTCAGCTATCAAAATATCTTGAGATATTATTGAAATGTCTGGAGACCTCAAGTTTGAGGAAGCACCGTTACCTGAAATAATGCAATTCATTTGGTGTGCATACGTCAAAATATGTGAAATTATAACTTCATAGGATTACAGTTAAAAAGGTCAACCATAAGTTTTAGTATATTTTTAAAGTTTGAGTAAGTTTACAGTTAGCCTTATGGAATAGATATAATCAGTACAAGCTACTGTTTAAACAAGAAATTTATAAGGAAATGAAAAGATGAAACACTGAAAATAGGGGATTTATACAGAAGGAAGAATTCAAATATAGATTTGTCATTTTATAACAATGAGGAATTTCATCCAGGCGCATCTTTCACGAGATTTATGCTGCTATTATTCAGAAAATACACATTAATCGTACATATATGAATAGAGAATTGAATACATTGATACATAGATAGATGAATAATTAATCATCTAGTGAATAACTAGACAAAAACGATATGTAAATGAATAAATGAGTAAAATTTAAACTCACGCGTTACTTACGTAGCAAAAGTTCTCTGGAAATTCTTCTTTGTTTGGAAGTGCAAAGCTTCAACAAAGATATATACCAAATAAGATCAGCACTTCGGTGTTACAAGGGTCAAACTGCCCTCACCCCCAACCCCCCTTCAAATTTGGATTTACGGCCAAGGGTATAATTCCTTTTTTTTTTTTTTTTTTTTTACAGATATTTCCAATTTTTTTTACAGATATTTCCAATTTTTTTTTTACAGATATTTCCATTTTTTTTCTTTTTTATTTCCAAGAAAGTTGAAATGTTGAATCAAATAATTTTTTCTTTCCTTCATTAACAGAGTCCAGAGTTCAATCTCAATATAGAGTCAAGATTAATTTATATCGTATACGATATTGTATTTATTTGCTTCGTATATTCACTCAATGTTTACAGTTTTAATTTTCGTAAAATGAGATTCAATTATAATTATAAATACAACGATTGTGAACGAGAACAACTAAATCCAAATTTCTTCCCGTCATCATATCTAATTTGTCGTCTTTATCTTTCAATTCTAATCGAGCAATGTACTTTCTATTACGGTTTTATTCAGGAAGCCTTGCTAGTAATTGCTTGAAAGGTATTTTGACTAATGAAGGAAATAGTGTTACAAATAAACAAAAGAGAAATATCCCTTCCAATAACATTTTTAAGATATCCATTCTAAGGGTTTGAACTTGTTTATGAGAGAGAGAGAGAGAGAGAGAGAGAGAGAGAGAGAGAGAGAGGAGAGAGAGAGAGAGAGAGAGAGAGAGAGAGAGAGAGCGTTTTATTTTGCGTTCAAAGAACATTGTACTAATTATTCAAAGAGGGGAAGTAGAATCGACAAAGTTAGAGGTGAATAATAATGACCGAACATTGATTGATCAGAGAACAGATGAAAGTTATTAAAAGTTTATTAAAAGACAAATTAATAGAACATAATTGACTTTTAATAAATACGATTTCATTTAAACTTTATCATCAGTCTTTTGCTGTTAAATCCAGTTTACATTCATGACCAATGTGGTATGTATGAATGCACATGAAGAAAAAAACGCAACTTAATATACGAATACTGTTAAAAGTAAATCTGTGTAATGTTTGTTGTTTATAATATATTTTTTAACAGAGAACAATTAAGATATATTTTGATATCACTCTCATTTTTCATAGTTCATTGGTTGTCTAACGTCATCTAGTGACCTAACTAAAATTATTAGAACCATAAGCATATGCGAAATAACTTCGATAAGAATAAGTAATCGATCGTAAAAGAACACTAACAAATAATCTGAACTCAATATTTCCATTAAGAACTGAGGAACAACGTGAGGTAGAAGTGCACTCAATTACTCCAGGGGAATTTATTCCAATAATCAAACCTTCAAATGACCTCCATAAGACCTAGAATCAAGTTCATTTCCTTCCTGTGATTCCCTTGCGTAACGCTATGGTTTATTTAGTCTGTATGGGCCATAGACTGTATGGAGGGGCTGGTAATGGAGATTATATAGGTATTGACCTTAGCTTTAATCTGGTGGTTCTACGTTGTGTAGCCATTAGACATTTTTGTGAATACCACACTGTGTTGGTTATTTTCCATTATCAACAAATGACTGGACATACTGTAGTCAACGTTTCTGTTATTTACTTGTGTGTTCACTTATCTACCAGAGCATATAGAGTAAGTGGTCGAAAGTAATGCTAGATGCACACTCCTTGTATACATATGTACATAGAGACACACACACACACACATATATATATATATATATATATATATATATATATATATATATATATATATATATATATTACATACATATATATATATATATATATGTATATATATATATATATATATATATATATATATATATATATATATATATATATATATATATATATATACATATTATACATTCCTCTAGGACTAAGCACTAACACTCATTATTATCATTACTTCAAATTAACACAAAGTATCTCTTAATATCCAATTTGCTCTGCATCGGGATAAAAAATCCAAGGACAAAAATAAATATTCTTACATCTTCTGCCCCATGACGAGTCTAAATCGAAGTGCCAATGGACATCATAAGCGCACACACACATATATATATGTATATTATATATATATATATATATATATATATATATATATATATATATATATATATATATATATATAGCATTTAAAATATACACTTATGTATATGCACACACATATCTATATCTCAATATATAGCCTAGCCTAAATATATATAAAATGTAAATATTTATATATTTATACATTAATATACTTTCAGTCTTTTCAATCAAGCCACGAGACTCACTATCACTATCCTTCCAAACACAATCGACACCAAACATAATTACAGAAATCCATAGTTGAATGAAGACATGAAAACCCAAAAAACTGTCCAATCAAACTCATCTAATAATTCGGTTTCTATTATCATTGACCTAATATAATTGGCCAGCCTTACCTCAGGAATTTTTCTCATTAATAAATATGATTGACCTTTAGAATGAGGATGCCGACCTGCTCGCTTATCAATATCTAGGGAATGTCGGTGTGTTATTGGGATCCCCGTTCGAAATAGAAATTATTCTCTGCGATTATTGGAGTAATCATACAAATCATCTACAACACATAACACATTTTCTATCTCTCTCTCTCTCTCTCTCTCTCTCTCTCTCTCTCTCTCTCTCTCTCTCTCTCTCTCTCTCTCTCCAGAGAGAGAGAGGGAGAGAGAGATTCAAATTACCATAT
>NC_090747.1:109603739-109606239 GCF_036898095.1 Palaemon carinicauda | reverse complement strand
AGAGAAACCAGAGAGGTCCTCCTCAAATATCAATCAAATTTATATCCTTTGAACCTAACAAATCCTTCCATTGCATATCCGTGTCTAGAGAATCTTCCTCATCACGTATCCCCATCATCAAGAGACTCCAAAGGTTTACGTTTTCTTAATTAAGTCGTTACCTTTGACTAATGAATGGCTAAAAGACTTTCAATGGGGGAGTTATTTAGCTTTGGAATCTTTATGAGGCTGAGTAATTGGATGAAGGAGATAACACGTTATTGAAGGAAAGCTCGAATGGAGATGAATGGAAGGGAGGGAATATCAAAACCGCCCATAATACAGGTAGATTTGCTCATTAAGAAGAGCCCTGAAGGGGAGCAGGCGAGAATAGCAGACGATGAAGGCTTTAGGAAAATTGTCGTTTAACAGAACTTTGTGATGGAAGAGATATTAAGAACCTGTCTGGGACAGTAACAACTGGTAGTTTAGCCGTGATGTATTGTGCAGAGGTTTACAGTTGTTAAAAGAATGGGAAGCAACTCCTGAATTAACTCTAGTCCCTCTAGTGAGGGAATCAAAACTTATTCAAAGTTGTGAGTGGAACACGTATTTTGGGGGGAGGGGGGGGGGGAACTTTCTGAAAGACTGTTTGTCTAAGCAGTAGACTTTCATACCAATAGAACCAGCTTCCCTTTAAAACCATTCTAACTGATGACATGTTAAAGAAGACACCGTTATTGCTCCAGCAGAAGCAAATCGCTGTGATCCTTATTCTCCCGGAGGTAAGTCTGTTCAGGCAGACCACTGATGAACAAGTTAACGTAACGTGGAGGGCTGTCTCCCTGGATTTACATTCTTGCATTATGGTATCTATTTGTACCAAATTTGAATGAAAATCCTTCAACCATTTGAAAAGAGTTGCAGTGACAAAGTAAGTGCCACACTCACATAGAGGGAATAATAGAAAGATAAATGGAATAGTTATGTGGCCCTAACTTTATCATTCATCATCATCATCATCTCCTCCTACGCCTTTTGACGCAAGGGGCCTCAGTTAGATTTCATTAGTCGTCTCTATCTTGAGCTTTTAATTAAATACTTCTCTATTCATCATTTCTGACTTCACGCTTCATAGTCCTCAACCATGTAGGCCTGTGTTTTCCAACTCTTCTAGTGCCTTGTGGTGCCTAGTTGAATGTTTGGTGAACTAATCTCCCATGGGGAGTGCGAAGAGCATACCCAAACCATCTCCATCTACCCTTCAACATGATCTCTTCCACATATGGCACTTGAGTAATCTCCCTTATAGTTTAATTTCTAATCCTGTCTTGCCATTTAACTCCCAATATTCTTTTGAGAACTTTGTTCTTTTATGTTTAGGAATATTATTTTCTATAGACGAGGATTGATCAAATAAGGTCTTATTTAAAAGAATTCAAGATATTCTAAGGATGGACTACTGAACACACAACTTTCAAAGACAAAGGAAGTTCTGAATAATTAACACTTCAAAAACCGTGTAAAGCACAAGGCTTCTACCAGGATTTCTCCCAAACATCACTGATTGAAGCTCGCTCGAGTAATCAATCACAGATTGAGTCCATATAATCTTCTCTAAGGATTAAGCTGATATACTAGAAACACTTTACAGATTAGGAACACGAAAGCTTAACAAAATTATCATTAAATAATAACATAAACCAATAAAAAGCATATGAAAAAGACAATTTCTAGGTTTTCTAGTATTTGATCAAAAGAGAGAGAATTAGAACATTGTTCTTTTTTTTTTTTAGATAAAAGAGTATTGAACTCGCAAAGGAAACTTCTCGATGTATGGAACAACATAAAATAGGGGAAATCTTACATCCCGCTGGTTTTCAGCAATAGAGAGAGAGAGAGAGAGAGAGAGAGAGAGAGAGAGAGAGAGAGAGAGAGAGAGAGAGAGAGCGAGTGAGACTGGTACTGAATAAAAGAGAATATGATTTGAAAGCACGTGCACTTGAAAATGTTTTGCTCACAATTGCAAGAAAGGAAATAATTTAATTGCTATTATTTTATTTACAAGTAAATTGACTGGGTAAATGCAACGTATCTACAATGAGTTTATTGTGTACTTTATAGTAGGTGTCATGAAACAAACTTAATGATACTTCGAGAAATTCTCAGCTTGATTTACCAAAATTAAAACTCACATCATTTGGTCTTACTGATAATAGTCAAGTGGTAACTCTTGTGATTTGATTTACTTTGTCAAGAACTAACAAATATACTTTTATTGTGATGAGAAGATCAAATGGATAATAATATCCTCATGCAACAAACATCAAAATGGATTTATTTGTATTGTTGATTGATTGGATAATGATCAACAGTTAGGTAATCAAATTAATTCCTTTAATAATCTATATTTTTCTCAAAAAACTGTTACTTATAAAATTAATATCGGACAGAAAGAAACAAGGATTGATTCGACGACTGATGAATTTCTTTTAATGTAATATGCAACGATACCTTGTTA
>NC_090747.1:109593739-109596239 GCF_036898095.1 Palaemon carinicauda | reverse complement strand
CAAAAAAAAAAAAAAAAACATACATACATTTTAATATTTATAAATCATGTCTCAATTTATCTTGGTACTTAAAAAAAAAAACCATACATTTTAATATATATAGATCGTGTCTCGATTTATCTTGGTACTTCAAAAATAAAAAACATACATTTTAATATATATATATATATATATATATATATATATATATATATATATATATATATATATATATATATATAAATCGTGTCTTGATTCATCTTGGTACTTCAAAAAAAAAAATAATATATATAAATCCCCAACAAAAATACAAAATAACCTGAACTCCAAAAACGATAATATTTCGGGACGTTGAACCTCATTATATATTCAAATGTGATTCGAGTTTTTATTCAAAAAAGAGTTCGAACTTCGAATACGTTACAGGATGTTGTTTGACATCAATGCCATCAGTAAAATCCCTGAACGTTTAGGAATATTTGATGATAAAAATGATCCACCTTTTGATGGATCTCTTGAATTTGAGTGTTTTCGCTGGGAGACAACAGAGAAACAATCCAGGTACACTTGAAATTTACCGTAAGAAACGGTAAAAATCCTGGCATATATGTTACCAGACATTTGCCCTAATAAAAACGAACATATTGACGTAAAGGAGTGATGTTTCGGTTAGCAACCTGCAAATGATAATAACGTAGTAGAGTAAAAATTACGGTCACCTACATTTTACTGAAATACTGTTAAAATTTGCCGAAAAAAAAAAAAAAAAAACGGTAAAAATCCTGGCATAAATGTTGCCAGACATTTACCGTTTTAAAAACTGATATATTGACGTTAAGGAGTGATATTGCGGTCACTATCCCGTAAAAGATAATAACGAAGTAGGGTAAAAATTACGGTCACCTATATTTTACTGAAATACTGATAAAATTTGCCGTAAAAACAGTAAAAATCCTGGCATAAATGTTGCCAGACATTTATCGTTTTAAAAACGGATATGTTGACGTTAAAGAGTGATGTTACGGTCAGCAACCCGCAAAAGATAATAACGAAGTAGGGGAAAAATTACGGTCACCTATATTTTACTGAAATACTGTTAAAATTTGCCGTAAAAACTGTAAAAATCATGGCATAAATGTTGCCAGAAATTTACCGTTTTAAAAATGATATATTGACGTTAAGGAGTGATATTGCGGTCACCAATGGTCACCTATATTTTACTGAAATGCTGTTAAAATTGCCGTAAAATAACGGTAAATATCCTGGCATAAATGTTGCCAGACAATTATCATTTTAAAAACAGATATATTGACGTTAAGGAGTGATATTGCGGTCACTAACCTGCAAAAGATAATAACGAAGGAGGGTAAAAATTACGGTCACCTATATTTTACTGAAATACTTTTAAAATTTGCCGTAAAAAAAACGGTAAAAATCTTGGAATATATGTTGCCAGACATTTACCGTTTCAAAATCTGATATTTTGACGTTAAGGAGGGATATTTCGGTCAGCAACCCGTAAAAGATAATAACTAAGTATGGTAAAAATTACGGTCACCTATGTTTTACTGAAATACGGCGGAGAACAGTATATTTTTACGAAGAATTTCCGATTGACATAAAGGTTTTTTTTTAGTGAGTGTTTTATCCAATATCTGGAGGTTCGGAGAATTTTGGATTTATTTACGAACCTCTGAATGGTATACGCGAAATGAGGATATCTTATGTATTCATTTATTTATTTCTTTGCTTGTTTGTTGTCAGGGGTAAATATATTTGATCTTATTCCATATTAAAAAGACTTTCAGGTCGACTGAACTATTGAAAAATTTTCATTTATTTATTTGTGTGCTTGTTCGTTGTTATAGGTAAATATATTTTATTTTATTCCATCAAAAAAAAAAAAAAAGAAAAAAAAAATAGGTCGACTGAACTATTGAAAAATTTGCATTTATTTATTTGTGTTCTTGTTCGTTGTTATAGGTAAATATATTTTATTTTATTCCATCAAAAAAAAAAGAAAAAAAAATAGGTCGACTGAACAATTGAAAAATTTTCATTTATTTATTTGTTTGCTTGTTCGCTGTTATAGGTAAATATATTTTATCTTATTCCATATTAAAAAAAATATTCAGGTCTACTGACCTATTGAAAAATTTATGACAAGAAAGTAATGTTTTCAAGTTCTGAAAACATACGTCGTGATGTTACAAATATTATTATGAAATTAATACCTTTCCTTTGAATGCATAGCCAAAAAGGATTGCCATGTATAAAGTGAGTGAGAAACGATTATTGGAAATATATCATCCGAATCAATTTGCTTAAAAAAAAGAGAGAAAAATAAATAACTACCATCCTGGAACCTGAAAAAAAAAGTAAAATAAAAAGATTGTCTGATTTTCTTAGATAACTGAGAGGGAAAATGAGGTCCCTTGATATTGCAACAAGCTTATCTAAAAGAAAATGGTTTTATGACAAGATCAGCAGTTTATGTATGGTAAAAAAGTTTATCCAAACA
>NC_090747.1:109578739-109588739 GCF_036898095.1 Palaemon carinicauda | reverse complement strand
TTACTGAAATACGGCTGAGAGCAGTATACTTTTACGGAGAATTTCCGATCAAAATTGGGATGTTTTAACAGTGTATTATAAATCAATCGTATAAATTAAGTAAATATTCCTTTAAAATGGAAAGGATGAAGATATATCTTTATGGTATTATGAAATATTCAAGTATACCTCATCTCCAGAAAATAAAAAGAACTATGAATTAAAAATATCAAAGAAATAAAAGCGAACTCTGAGAATTCCTGTACGATCAACAAATGGTAAAAATATACGATTCTCAGCCGTATTTCAGTAAAATACAGCGACCGTAATTTTACCCTACTTTGTTATTATCTTTTACAGGCTGGTGACTGGAATGTCGCTCATTTACGTCAATATATTATCTGTTTTTAAAACAGTAAATGCTTGACAACATTCATTCCAGGATTTTTACTGTTTTTTACAGCAAATTTTTAGCAGTGTACATAAGTCAATTTACTGTTTTTTACAGCAAATTTTTAGCAGTGTACATAAGTTAATTTATAGGGGGCAAAAATAATAAACCGTAATAAATTAATATGTCTGATGTAAATTGTCCTCATAAGCTAAGATTGGGGGTTTGGGGGAACCTTTAGGTGTTTCTGTTGAGTAATCAGCAGCCATTGCCTGACCTTCCCTGGTCCTAGCTTGAGTGGAAAGGGAGCTTGGGCGCTGATCATATAATATATGGTCAGCCTCTAGGGCATTGTCCTGCTTGCTAGGGCAATGTCACTGTCCCTTGCCTCTGCTATTCATAAGTGGCCTTTAAACCTTTAAAAGGAAAGAATTTTGAAAAATCGTTTAGATGTAATGAAAGCATCAAGTACGGCTCATCACCAAAGATTATATTTGATGAGAATATCAAAGAAATAAAAGCGAACTCCGAGAATTCCTGTGGGATCCACAAGCGGAGATGAGCCAGCGAGGAAGCTGTCATTGCAGCGCCTGGAAACTCAATCACCTGGAATGGCAGGTGATTGCCCACCAGTGGCTGGATTGACACTGAAGGAAGGATACGTCTGGAATCTTAATCTGGAAATCGAATATCGATTTAGCTTTCAATCGGCTGCATTCTGCTATGCGACATTTATGAAAACAATTCCGAATTCATTACTTGAAGGGATGTGATATCAAGCAAGGACGAACACAAATTTACTGGATTTGAGAGCTATTAATATTCACGACCTATTCTCAGCGGGGATACCTTGCCGTGGTAAAGGGTTTGTGTATTGATATGTTCAGCAAAACTGTAATAGTTTATATGTGAAAGATTTGATTTGATGCTATTTTTCTTAAAACATTTTATTTTAATTGTTAATTTCTTGTAATTTCTTTTTTTCCTTTCCTCTCTGGGCTATTTCCGCTGTGGAGCTCTCAGGCTTATATCATTCTGCTTTTCCAACTAAAGTTGTAGCTTAGCAGGTAATAATAATAATAATAATAATAATAATAATAATAATAATAATAATAATAATAATAATGTCAGGACCACCCGTACTTGGTTGGTTTTCGGTGAATGATTAGACTAAAGTCTCCCACCATCACCAATCAGCAGTGGGCAGAGTAGTGATAAAAACTGGTTAAACCCCAGGCATGAATAAGGCATGCGTAAGGCCTTTGTCCCGCAGTGGACTAGAAACGACTACATTTTTTTTTTTCTTTTTTGTGTATATTCACGAAACATATACTTTGATTCAGAGATAAAACTCATCAACTGTCATCAGAAAAATAAAAATTAATCTTTTGGAACTCTTCATCGTCTTTTATCAGCGTTACTTACGTTGTTTGAGGAAGCTTAATAGATTGAAATCAGTTTTACAAATTACGTCAAGCATTTGTCTGCATTTGTGAAGATTGTTAGGTTACCAAGCCTGCCGCTCGCATAGAAAATGGGAATCCTATACCATATCAGTCGTCACCCATTATTATTATTATTATTATTATTAGCCAAGCTACAACCCTAGTTGGAAAAGCAGGATGCTATAACCGCATTTACTGGTCTTTACTCAGCCGCGGCTCGCTTCGCTCGCAATTCATCATAATCTCCTTACTCCTCTGTTCCTGTGTGTAGCCCCACCCACCACCCCCGCCATCTCTCCTCATACTATATGTTTGATTACTCGTTACACAGGAGGGGCATGACTGGATGCACTTCCTCAGAAGGAGGTGTACCAGGAATCCCTGTGTCCATCTGTACATGCTGCCTATGAGCGTTAGCAAGTATTTTGTTAGTCATAAATTGTGTGACAACTATTTACACATTCACAAAATAACGAAATAGACAGATAATCTATAACCTATCACCTTAACCAACGACAATAAAACTTAATGGAACAACAAGATTGCCGTTATTCCAGCACATGGAAACTGAAGTCATCTGGAAAGACAGGTGATTGTGCAATGACAGGTTGATGGACATTGAAGGAATCTGGGTCCTTAGACGAAAATCACGAAACGATTTAGCTGTCACTTCGAATGCATCCTGTTATGTGACATTCATGGAATCAATTCTTGGTTTAATACTATTATATATATATATATATATATATATATATAAACTGTATATATTTATGTATGCATGTATATGTATATGTGTATATACATATATATATATATATATATATACATACATATACATGCATACATAAATATATACAGTTTATATATATATATATGCATATATATATTTATTTATATATATATACATATATATATATATATATATATATACATATATATATATATAATTATTTAGGTTGTATTAATTCCATAGCAGATTTTATTTGATTTAGAGCAAAAACCAAAATATAATTCAATTTGAGTTTTACCAATTATTTTCAATTACCCTCAAGGTACAAACTGAATTACTTGCGCCCCATTGCTAGCGTTTATCAAGAATTACATGATAAAAGTATAAATAAAGAAATAGACTAGTGCATAAGAATATTAATACAAAGTACATCATGAGAAAGAAAAAAATCAAATTATTTGAGAGAAAAAAAGCAACTTATGGATTTGTATCAGATTTTTCTAAAGGAGGATAAATGGCTCAATTATGAAAAATTATATGAACGTATAATGACTTCATTATTTCCAGCATATTCAGCAACTAGACCCTCCCCCCCTCTCTCTCTCTCTCTCTCTCTCTCTCTGGGAGGATAAGCAAGCCACGGTCGTATTCAACTAGACCCCCCCCTCTCTCTCTCTCTCTCTGGGAGGATAAGCAAGCCACGGTCGTATTCAACTAGACCACCCCCCCCCCTCTCTCTCTCTCTCTCTCTCTCTCTCTCTCTCTCTCTCTAGGGGAGGATAAGCAAGCCACGGTCGTATTCAACTAGACTCCCTCTCTCTCTCTCTCTCTCTCTCTCTCTCTCTCTCTCTCTGGGAGGATAAGCAAGCCACGGTCGTATTCAACTAGACCCTCTCTCTCTCTCTCTCTCTCTCTCTCTCTAGGGGACGATAAGCAAGCCATGGTCGTATAATTAGAAATTCTCATTCATTTTGGGAATGTAATTCCGAAATGCTGGCATTTGTTTTATTTTTAGGTAAACAAGGGTGATGTATTTGCTCCAAAAGGAAAATTACTATTTTCGCCTTATTGAGAATTTCAGGTTAAATTCCACGGGCACTTTCTCTCTCTCTCTCTCTCTCTCTCTCTCTCTCTCTCTCTCTCTCTCTCTAGGGGACGATAAGCAAGCCATGGTCGTATAATTAGAAATTCTCATTCATTTTGGGAATGTAATTCCGAAATGCTGGCATTTGTTTTATTTTTAGGTAAACAAGGGTGATGTATTTGCTCCAAAAGGAAAATTACTATTTTCGCCTTATTGAGAATTTCAGGTTAAATTCCACGGGCACTTTCTCTCTCTCTCTCTCTCTCTCTCTCTCTCTCTCTCTCTCTCTCATTATATGGTATTATCCGCTTGTATTTTGAATTAATCATATTAGGCCATTAAGTTGTACTCTCTCTCTCTCTCTCTCTCTCTCTCTCTCTCTCTCTCTCTCTCTCTTATAGCATCATTCTTTTCTATTACATCAGATACATATCACTAAAAACTTCATTATAATTTATATGATGTAAAGTAAATATAAAATAGCATTGTGTTGGTTGTAACTAAACTAGACAAGCTCACTTAATTTCAATATGTCCAAAATCAATAACATTTCCAAGAAATAAAGAAAGAACAGTTTGCAAACCATAATGATATCACCAATTGTTTTCAGATACACCTTGATTCATCATCAAAAGACTGACTTTCATGGGACAAAAAAAAAATATATCAAAACCTTATCCCAATTTCTCTATAAACGCAAGGGATACAACACTTACTCCCCAAGTCTTCTAAAGCAGTAGAAGGTATACAACAACCTTATTCCAGTTTGCTGGAGAAAATAAAAGCTACAATGGTAGTAAGGGGAGGGTCAAAGATAAGGGTAAATCTCAAACTTGATTGCCATACCAACAATGTCAGCTTAAGGATAGGGATAAGGATAGGGAAGTGGGGAATATGGGGAAAAGGATAAGTACCCCTGGATACAATCCAGTTTATAGCCCGAAGGCAGGTACTCGGGATGGAAAGTTTAAGGAAAAAGGGAGAAAGAGAAGTACAGGAGAAGAATAAAAGAGAGGGCAGACCCTCATGCGATATTAGATAGTAGTAGAATCAGTCTGAGAAAAGAAAAGACAGGCAGGAAAAGGAAAGGTTTTTTGGTTGATGTCAAGCCCTTGCTACAGGAGTCCGTCATCTAACACCAATTTGATGATTAAAAAAGGTAAGATTGTTAAAAAAATTATGATGATTAATGTCAGCTTATTTCACCTTATTCCTGTTGGTTGATTTATATGTTGGCAGCGAAGAAATTAAATGATTTCGCTCCAAGATTGAGATAATTCCGTTGCAAGTGCATAGTGATTTAGTGTTTTACTTTTTTTTTCGTGTCATTATTTAAACTGGCCACTTTTAATATCATCATCATCATCATGTCCTCCTACGCCTATTGACGCAAGGGGCATTGGTTAGATTTTGCCAGTCGTCTCTATCTTGAGCTTTTAATTCAATACTTTGAAGAACCAGACCTATATGGCTAAGGACTATGAAGAGCGAAGTAGATGATGAATGGAGAAGTACTTTCAATATGAGTCACTTAAATTATGGGAAATAGCTTGTATAATGGTTTGATGTATTTATTTTGCATTTGTTACCGATACAAAAAAAAAAAAAGCATAAAGGAATATCCTGTTCAAGGACATAGCAAGATTCTTAATGCTTTGCATTGTTTTTAATAGATAACGAATAGTATCGGTTTCAACAATTGAACTAATCACTCGCTTGATCCTGTGGATGGGCACGCCATCTATTGCAGGATTAATAGTGTACTCTAATGTAGTTTGCATAAGGATGTCTCCTCATTATCTTGTCATATGATATCTACTACCTTGTCCTCGACTATCGTTTATTATCCTCATTATATCTATATTTATCTTAAATGACTTCATCCACGTATCCTACTTTTACATAAAACATATGTAGAAAATATTTCTCATAATAGTTCCAGAGAATATATTTGAGTGTGTTTCTGTATTTAGATTTAGGTTGTTTGTCAAATCAAAAGTTAGAATTGGAGATTGAGTCCATTAAAGATGTCGAGATGATTCTATATAATTTAACAAGCAGTACAAAGAGATACAGAAGTAAAACAGACATGAAGGCATTAAATATAAAGAGGGTCCCCAATATTGAAACATTCACAAAAGAAAATAACGAGTTTTAGCAGGACTCGAACCCCAGTCTTGCGTTCACCAGTCAGGGACGTTACCAAATCGACCACGACTTACAAACATTCGGAGATGTAATCACAAATCCAACTGAGAATAACAAAGATAATATAAAAAAATAATGTAATAAAACAATATTATATCATTTAGTACAGTAAGCAAACCAACTTTTGTAATCCCTTGATATCTATGTCATATGAAACCTAACTATTTGTTGATTTTTGTAGCTGGAAATCATAGTCATGGAATTCAGGTAGGCCTACCCTAGGACAAAATTTAATAAAATTCGACTTACAAACAGTTTCTTGGAACCAATTAAGTTTGTAATTTGGGGACTTTATGTACTTGAAGGAACACGAATTTTTGCCATTGTAATATTCCATTTTGAATGACACAAAGAACAAAACACTTGAGTCCAACAAATTGAATAATATGTTAACTTAAGCTAAAGTTGATGATATATGTTTAGATATCACACATATTATTAATTTCTTAATTATTGATTATACAAATTTCTACTAAGCATGAGAATCGAACCTATATTTTTTTGTGAAAGGAAAAACCGATAATTACTTAAGAGTTATGATTAACAATTTTACTGCTCTTTTTGTTGTTTTTAACATTAATAATATCATTATTCTGAATTCGAAATGAAAAAAAACAGCTAAAGGAATAAAATAAAAGAAAAAACGTTCCACTAACAGCTTAAGTACGAAGGAATAGAACTTAGCTCTTCGACCTCAATTAAGGTTAACCTCTCGTTTCAGTAGTTGGCTTTAACACTAAGTTAACTTTTTGGGTGTTTTGGAATTAACCACTAAGAGTAACAAGGCAGTCTCTCTCTCTCTCTCTCTCTCTCTCTCTCTCTCTCTCTCTCTCCAAGTTTTGAATAACAATGCTTATAAACCAACCTACCATATAAGAGGACCATTAAGATGTACTCTCTCTCTCTCTCTCTCTCTCTCTCTCTCTCTCTAAGTTTTGAATAACAATGCTTATAAACCAACTTGCCACATAAGGCCCATTAAGATGTTCTCTCTCTCTCTCTCTCTCCTCTCTCTCTCTCTCTCTCTTTGAATAAAATAACGATGCCTATTAAACAACCTGCCAAATAAAAAGCCCATTAAGATGTACTCTCTCTCTCTCTCTCTCTCTCTCTCTCTCTTTGAATAAAATAACGATGCCTATTAAACAACCTGCCAAATAAAAAGCCCATTAAGATGTACTCTCTCTCTCTCTCTCTCTCTCTCTCTCTCTCTCTCCTCCTCTCTCTCTTCAAGTTTTAAATAACAATGCTTATAAAACTACCTACCAAATACAAGGCCCATTTAGATGCACTCTCTCTCTCTCTCTCCTCTCTCTCTCTCTCTCTCTCTCTCTAAAAAAAATTAATTAAATAATGAGAGAAATTTCTTGATAAGAAATAAAAAAAAAACAATGTCATGAAGTGTTATATCGCCAGCTCTCTTTATAAATATAAGCTAAACTTTACAAAATAGCTTAAAAAAAAGAAAAAAAAATGATAGATAGGCAAGATAAATTAGTAAGATAAAACCCAACTAAACCCTTCATCAAACAGATCAAGAGGGAAAATATTTAGCAATCTATAGATAAAGCGCTTTTGGTCACTAAGAAAAATTATTAAATAGAAACTCGTGAACCACGTGATAACGAGACGCTGAAAATATGCAGAGAAAAGAAAAAGTCTCATTACTTGACACATAATCCCTTGTCTCTCCTTGCAGCAAGGAGGTGGAAGGTTACATTAGCCAGATGGAAATTATTGCCTGGAACAAAGACACGGAAGAAACAGCTACGAAGTTACGAACTAGAGGGGCACTCAGTAGAGCATAGACCTCCGCCTTGGCAGCTTATTTCTCGACTTTATGCTCGACTTTGACCTTGACCTTTGACCTGAACATATATTAATTGGCATGGATTTTTATACACTCATATATGAACCAAGTTTCAAGTCTTCTGAAACAAGGTCCAAACTTATGGGTGATTACATGAATTGGACATTATACTTGAGCGTGACCTTGACCTTTGACCTTGAGCTTACAAAATTGAATAATTTCCTGCATTTTACATAGCAGTTAATCCCTCCAAGTTTCATCACTCTACCATTAAAATTGTGGCCAAGAAGCCGTTCATAAACAAACACACACACACAAACAGGTGGTAAAACATAAGCTCCTTCCAACTTCGTTGGCAGAGGTAACAGACGCAAGAAAGAACTGGAACGGCCACTTGGTAGAGCACATGCATACCTTCGCCTATATCATGTTGTATATCAAAGATAGGCAATTGAATTATGCACAATTTGACACTAGTTTCATGCAAATCAGATAAAAATTGGTCACGATATGCCAAAAAAGACGTTTTTTACATTTTCGTTACCTTGGCCTTGACTTTTGCCCTAATCGCTTCCAAAATCTATTTACATTGTCTTTGGATCATGGCCAAGCATCCCACCATATTTCATGAAATTCGGTTAAATAGCTTTTGAGTTATGCGATTCACAAACGCAGAGACAGACATACAAACAAATACACTCCTCTCTCTCTCTCTCTCTCTCTCTCTCTCTCTCTCTCGCTCAAAATTCATTAATAGAGAAATATTTCACGAGATTTAGTTAAAATGTTTTTGAGTTATGTTATTTACAAACGCACATATTAAAGGTAGAGATGAAATTATCATTGACATCTAGGAATGGGAGATAAAAAATATCGATAAAAGAGAGGTAAAAGACAGCCTTAAAAATCATGCAATCAAGCATTTGCCAAAGGATGAAAAGCATATAATGGTAATGATTCTTCTTGCTTAAAGACGCTCCAAATGAAGCATCTTGCTTAAGGATGCAACATAGGAAGTTAATGACATATAAATGCAGTTTTCAATGGGTGCATTCATTTAAATAATTTACGATTACAGAATATAAGGTCAAGTTTCTTCAGATTTGAGTGGAAGATGACAGTGAGAGGTTGATTGCAATAATAATCCCAAAGAGGATTTTTACCCAGATTAATCTTAAGTATCCAGACTCATCATTATTACCAACAAAAGAAGATTTAACGGGTTGGGGTCATCTCAGAAATGTTGGATTAATTAGCTAAAATGAGCATTTCGGAGAATCTCAAAATTATATATCAGTGGAGAGATTATCCTATTGGATTTTCTCATTTCGATTTATTAACAGAGACGAAGTTATCACCTGGAAAGTGTTTAAACGAGTTCATGTTTTTTAATGAAAAATACAGCCCAGCTATTTTAAATGTAGAACTGCTATTTCATGCACACACACACACACACACACACACACATATATATATATATATATATATATAGCCGAGGGATTATGTTCATTAGGCTGACCTTAGCAGAAGACCACAAGACTTGCAAAGCTTGCTTACCAGTATGCATGAAATATCACATGAGGTCAGACTCAAGATAAACAGGACAGAGAGGATGAGACCAGAATATGCTTTGGAAGATGAAATATCATTGGTTGAAGAAAGGATCATCTAAGTATTTAGGAACTATGACCTCTAATACAATATCTTTAGAATTTGAGTTTAATGAAAGATTGAAAAAAAAAATAATACAATGGATAGGTTAAGTAAAATTTGGAAATCAAATCTGAAATTACATATAAAATAAGGCTACATACCAGTTTAGTGAGATCGGTGTTACTCTATGGGCATTAGTCGCGGTATGACAATGAAACAATATCCTACAGATTTTGTTGATATGAGAATAAAGGCCTCCGAAGAATATTGGGAGTTAAATGGCAGGGCAGGATGAGAAATGAAACTATAAGAGAGATTACTCGAGCGTTATATGTTGAGATCATGGTGACAGGTAGATGCTGATGGTTTGGGCACGCTCTTCGTATCGTACTCCCCAAGAGAGATTAGTTCACCAAACTTTCAACTGGGCTCCACAAGGCACTAGAAGAGATAGAAGACCCAGGTCTATATGGCTGAGGACAACGAACATGAAGTAAGAGATGATGAATGGAGAAGTATTGATTTAAAAGCTTAAGATAGAGACGACTAGCAAAATCTAACCGAGGCCCTTTGCGCCAATAGGCGTAGAAGATGATGCTGGTGATGATGATGATGATGATGATGAAGGAGTTAGGAAAGGGTCATCATTTCTTTGCTTTTACGCTTTTTCGTCAATAATTTCTCCCTGATATTCCGTTTT
>NC_090747.1:109571239-109573739 GCF_036898095.1 Palaemon carinicauda | reverse complement strand
AATGGATTACACATGATTACCCGTTACAATAAATTCAAGAGATTTTAATTTCAGGCTCGAGAAAATGTATTAATTTCTATGCATATTGGCAACATGAAAACAACATGAGGTTCCCTCAAAACTTTTGGGTAGGGATAGGTAAATTTGTACCATTCAAACACTCATCCATTTCTTCAAGGCCAACAATTTAAATGAAAATTGAATGTTAACCAAAACTAGTAAAAAATGGGTCTAACGTGAATACATAAGAATATAGTAGAAAAGTACAGTTTAACCAATGCTCAGGGAAGCGGAGTAATGATAAACTTGCTAATATACATGTAACTTTGCAATACGCAAACGTAACTTGGCAACACACATGAGTAACTTGGCAATACAAATGTGAAACTTTGCAACACGCACGTGAAATTTGGCAAAACGCACGATTAACTTGCAAAACACGATTAACTTGGCAACACACATGTGAAACTTAACAGGATGCACGCATAACTTGGCAACACGCATATGAAACTTGGCAACACGCATATGAAACTTGGCAACTCGCATATTTAACTTGACACTTGCCTGATCAATTTGGCAATACGAACGTAAAACTTGCCACAACACACATAACTTGGCAACACGCAAGTGAAACTTGGCAACTCGCACGCTTAACTTGGCAACTAGCACGATTAAAGTGGGAACTCACACGCTTAACTTGGCAACTAGCACGATTAAAGTGGGAACTCACACGCTTAACTTGGCAACTAGCACGATTAAAGTGGGAACTCACACGCTTAACTTGGCAACTAGCACGATTAACGTTGGAACTCGCACGCTTAACTTGGCAACTAGCTCGATTAACGTGGGAACTCACACGCTTAACTTGGCAACTAGCACGAATAAAGTGGGAACTCACACGCTTAACTTGGCAACTAGCACGATTAACGTTGGAACTCGCACGCTTAACTTGGCAACTAGCACGATTAACGTGGGAACTCGCACGCTTAACTTGGCAACTAGCACGATTAAAGTGGGAACTCACACGCTTAACTTGGCAACTAGCACGATTAACGTTGGAACTCGCACGCTTAACTTGGCAACTAGCTCGATTAACGTGGGAACTCGCACGCTTAACTTGGCAACTAGCACGATTAACGTTGGAACTCGCACGCTTAACTTGGCAACTAGCTCGATTAACGTGGGAACTCGCACGCTTAACTTGGCAACTAGCACGATTAAAGTGGGAACTCACACGCTTAACTTGGCAACTAGCACGATTAAAGTGGGAACTCACACGCTTAACTTGGCAACTAGCACGATTAACGTTGGAACTCGCACGCTTAACTTGGCAACTAGCTCGATTAACGTGGGAACTCGCACGCTTAACTTGGCAACTAGCACGATTAACGTGGGAACTCGCACGCTCAACTTGGTAACTAGCACGATTAACGTGGGAACTCGCACGCTTAACTTAGCAACTAGCACGATTAATGTGGGAACTCCCACGCTTAACTTGGCAATTAGCACGATTACCGTGGGAACTCGTACGCTTAACTTGGCTACTAGCACGATTAACTTGGGAACTCGCACGCTTAACTTGGCAACTAGCACGATTAACGCGGAAACTCACACGCTTGACTTGGCAACTAGCACGATTAACGTGGGAACTCGCACGCTCAACTTGGTAACTAGCACGATTAACTTGGGAACTCGCACGCTTAACTTAGCAACTAGCAAGATTAACGTGGGAACTCGCACGCTTAACTTGGCAACTAGCACGATTAACGTGAGAACTCGCACGCTTAACTTGGCAACTAGCAAGATTAACGTGAGAACTCACACGCTTAACTTGGCAACTAGCAAGATTAACGTGGGAACTCGCACGCTTAACTTGGCAACTAGCACGATTAACGTGAGAACTCACACGCTAAACTTGGCAACTAGCAAGATTAACGTGAGAACTCACACGCTTAACTTGGCAACTAGCATGATTATCTTGGGAACTCGCATGCAAAACTGCAACAAGCACGAATAACTTGGCAACATGCACACAAAACTTGGCACATGCATACGAAACTTGGCACCATGTACGCAAAACTTGGCAATGCACACAAATATCTTTAAAAGATCAAAAAGACATTCACAACATACATACACAAATATTAGAAGTTCATCATGGCAATCCACGTGCAAGCAAAGATAATCATCAAGATAATGCAAACTAATTAATAAAAACCATCAGCTGGGAATTACCATTGTACGAGAAAAATCAATTTATCAACAAAACTAGAAAGACTACTCTGGTATTATGTATGTAAAAATCACGTTTTGAAACGTTCCATCGCCAAACTATACTATAGATACAGCAGCAGTTAACCATATCTAATATATATATATATATATATATATATATATATATATATATATATATATATATATATATATGTATATATATATATATAGGCTATATCTATCTATCTATATATATATATATATATATATATATATATATATATAT
>NC_090747.1:109561239-109566239 GCF_036898095.1 Palaemon carinicauda | reverse complement strand
GTAACCCCAATTCCTAGTCTCTCTGATGTCGTTTTCTCTACCTTTTCTGTAACCTGTTATATTTGTTAATAACTGATAGAATGGATATGTTGGATTCTTGTTATAATTCTTATTAATATTTCATGATATTGCTGTATTTCGTCTGGGTGTATAAGGAGTTTATAGTCTTTAGCCTGTTTATCCAACTTGATAAACCTGTAAACCTGCCTTGAGGGCTTCCTAAATCCTGAAAGTTTCGTGCGACATACAGCTACGATTTGGAAAGATAACCAAAACTCAATTTCATAATACAGCTCAAGACCCATCATACAATTACAAGAGATTCAAATATCTAAAGCCAAGCTTTATTTCCTTTTAAGGGCAGGTTCATCAAGTTGGATAAATAGGCTAAATTAGGCTAGAAATTCCTTATAAACTAGGACGAAATACAACAATATCATGAAATACAGTATTAACTAGGTCTAGACCTTGCCTCGTATAGTCTCGTGTAACGGTACCAAACTGGAAGATTGTTGATATTAGATTGCTGGGCAAACGAGCCACATTGATTAACGACCATTATTTAATGAGCCTTTATAATCAAACCATACATAGCTTCCAATCTTGGCTGTCGTCGTCACTCGGAGTAGGAAACTGGACCTTAAAACATGAAAAGTAAAATAAATACTAACTCGTAGCAACTCCTAGTGACATCAATCTGCCGAATTTTCAGTTTCGTAACTCAAATTAGTTTTGTTGCAAGTTATATTTTAAGTGTCTGGGTGTTCATTAAAAAGAAAAAAAACTTTAACCTTACAAATTAAGAGATGCTTTTAGATGCTTGGACTATGGCTAAAATAAAAAATAAAAAATTTGCTCTACTGGTCAACATTTCTGCAATAAGAGCGTGAATTGGATATTTTTTTTTCCTCATACAGACTCCTTTTTTTTTTCTTAGCTTGAGTAGAAAGTACAGACTGTGCATAGGAAAGTAGACTGCGAATTGCAGTGGACTATTAGTTGTATGAACTGAAATTTCTCTACAAATGCTAAATTATCCGTGGCATTAAAGTCTGCCCTATGTAAAATTTAGTTATTTGACTGTAATTTGAGTTGACGCAGCCAATATTTTCTTATTGAAAGGGCTGATATCACTTTAAACAAATGCTAACGAAACTTTGTGGTAATTCCTGCACATTAGTCTGGTTTTGTCTACCGAATTCTCTAACAAACATCAAGTGTTAACAGTAATCCATATGGATGGGCACTGTGCATGATGCACGGCAAAAGTCTATATCAACAAAGCTCATTAAGATTGTAAAAAGGTCACATACACAATTATCCAAAACCAAACTATTCTAAGCAATGTTTTTACAACTTAAGCTATATTTTAATATACAAAATTGACTATTCCCTTTTCGATTTCCAGGTATTTCGAACGAATTGTCTTCTATGGTTTGGGCATGTTTTTTCGCACTCCCCAAGAGAGATTAGTTCACTGAACGTTCCGCTGGGCTCCACAAGACACTAGAAGAGTTGGGAGACCTAGGCCTACATGGCTGAGGACTATGAAGCGCGAAGTAGATGATGAATGGAGAAGTATCGAATTTAAAGCTTAAGATAGAGACGACTGGGGAAATCTAACCGAGGCCCTTTGTGTCAACAGACGTAGGAGGAGATGATGATGTCGTCTACGCAAGTGTATGACTATCTGAACACCCTTGAAAATCAAACTATGGCAACAATTTACCACGGTTGAACCGAGGTGCAAGGAAGAGTCGCTAATTGACTAGATTTAGCGAATATTCCGAGAATGTGTGTGTACTGGAACATTATTCCTAAACAGTCTTATAAAACTTACTTGTATATACCGAATATACCCAAGTTAATTTGTTTAGGCTCATTTAGTAGTGATGAAATGGTCAAACCTTAGACATGAATAAGGAAATGCCTGAGGATATAATCGGCTGCATTTGTAAGCTTTACTACATGTGAACTATCGCAAGCAGTTTCATATTAGGTAAGAATTCTTCAGATAAATGGATGCAAACTTTCATATAAATGTATCTATGAAAAGCGTAGTCTACTATTGTATATTTTATATATTATTAATTCCCAATAAATGTTAGCCTACCTCTGAATTTTCAATAAATGCTAGTCTACCTATGTGCATGTTATAAATGTGTTCATTTCCAATTAAGATACTTCGGTATTGTTGCCTGCTTACCTTCAGATACTGCTTTCTCAATGAAGACCAATACATTGACTTGTAAGTTTCAGGTAGTGTAATTTAACCCAAAAATTTCGGTTCCTCTTATCTTGATTTTATCCTAGTGTGGCTTTTGCTTGTGAAAGTATATTCCCAATGGCATCTAGTTGATGTTTTAGTTGATATAGGCCTAGTTACTCGTAGGTATGTTCCTCAACTTTTTCAGCGTATGTCACTGTATCATTTTTTGGGGACCAACAGAGGTTGGAGGGTTAAACTTCATAGATTTCTTATTTTTCGTTAGATTATCTATCCTCTCAGTGAGCTAGTTTGTTTTCGAATCCGTAGACTGGGTGAAACTTGCTGCATCCGCCGTAAACACAGGAATTTTCGGTAAGGCTATTCTCCCTTTGTGTACACCTATGGTGATTTTCTCTTTAGTTTCTCTATTTATTACATATTCATCACTATTCTGACTTCATCTGCACACAGGTAAAAGCAGTTTCAACTCTCCTCAAATTTCATCACTGATTTGCACACAGGTAAAAGTTGTTTCAACTCAACTAAAATTTCATCACTGATCTGCACACAGGTAAAAGCAATATCAATTTTCCTGAAATCTAATCACAGATCTGCACACAGGTAAAAGCAGTTTCAACCCAACTAAAATTTCATCTCTGATCTGCACACAGATAAAAGCTGTTTAAATTTTCCTAAAATTTCATCACTGATCTGCACACAGGTAAAAGCAGTTTCAGCCCAACTAAAATTTCATCTCTGATCTGCACACAGGTAAAAGCAGTTTCAACTCTCCTAAAATTTCATCACTGATCTGCACACAGGTAAAAGCAGTTTCATCTCAACTAAGATTTCATCACAGATCTGCACACAGGTAAAAGCAGTTTCAGTTTTCCAAAAATTTTATCACAGATCTGCACACAGGTAAAAGTTGTTTCAATTTTCCTAAAATTTCATCACTGATCTGCACACAGGTAAAAGCAGTTTCATCTCAACTAAGATTTCATCACAGATCTGCACACAGGTAAAAGCAGTTTCAATTTTCCTAAAATTTCATCACTGATCTGCACACAGGTAAAAGCAGTATCAATTTTCCTAAAATTTCATCACTGATCTGCTCACAGGTAAAAGCAGTTTCAACTCAAAACTAAAATTCCATCACTGATCTGCACACAGGTAAAAGCAGTTTCAACTCTCCTAAAATTTCATCACTGATCTGCACACAGGTAAAAGCAGTTTCAACTCAACTAAAATTTCATCACAGATCTGCACACTGGTAAAAGCAGTTTAAATTTTCCTAAAATTTCATCACATATCAGCACACAGGTAAAAGCAGTTTCAATATTCCTAAAATTTCATCTCTGATCTGCACACAGGTAAAAGCAGTTTCAATTTTCCTAAAATTTCATCACATATCAGCACACAGGTAAAAGCAGTTTCAACTCAACTAAAATTTCATCACTGATCTGCACACAGGTAAAAGCAGTTTTTATTTTCCTAAAATTTCATCACTGATTTGCACACAGGTAAAAGCAGTTTCAACTTAACTAAAATTTCATCACAGATCTGCACACAAGTAAAAGCAGTTTCAACTCCTGAAATTTCATCACAGATCTGCACACAGGTAAAAGCAGTTTCAACTCTCCTAAAATTTCATCAATGATGTTGGCGTCTATACAAATACTTCTTGTGGTAGTACCACGCACAAAAATCACATCGTATCCACTTTTCTATTTCCCTCCGAAGAAGGCAACTGTCCGCCATGATGTTTTATTTTTCAGTTAGATTTTAACTATTTTCAAAATTTCATCACAGAAATTTTGCGAGAACTAAACTAGGGCAAAGAAAGAGAGAGCCTTAAAAATACGTCGTCACTCGACCACAGTCAAATGTTAACTAAATATCTAATGTAAAGTTTTAAAATTATCTAAAGAAGGAAGTGTTGCGAGTTCATAAACGTGGAAGATAGAAGATGATGGCAAGTAAGCTGAAGTAATATTACTTATATTTAGTTTTATTGACATAAAAAAGGCTAGAATTCATTACGGTTTGAAAGTATATATAATAATAATTCCACTATTACATACAGTTGTTATAAAACCGTTGGGTTCTATTAAGATCTCCTTGCAGTAGAAATTTAGTTTAAAGTCAAAACCGAAAATAAAAATGAATTCCCAATCGGTTAAATCTTGCAGACATAAAGTCTATCAGTGTCGTAATACCCAGGACCCACTAAGATCTCTTAGTGTGTCCTGGTAATACCGTACATCCACCTCTTTCAAAACGAGGCGTCCGAAAGCAACGAACATTTAATTTAAATAAACCATTGATAGTTGCCAGGTTTTACTATTGTATCTGGGTGCATTGACTGAATAAATCGTTAAATTTCAATTATTATGATGTGGATTAATCGTACTATAGAAGCTTTAAGAATCTTAAACAATTTATAGCACTTATATGGAACCGGTATTTTTAAACACAGCTTTGCCGGCTAAGAATAACCGTTAGGCCGGAAACAACTTAACTAGGCAGTTGAGGCGGGGCTTGGATCTCTGATTTTCACATGTAAACATTGCAAGCTGCCAGCTGGTAACTTAGTCTCGCGTGGGCGCTGATCAAGTGTATGTGAATTAGTGGTGCTATTGAAATTAACGTTTAAATAAGTGTTAAATTAGCGTTGTGGGTGAAAGGAGGCCTAAAAATTTCGAAGGGAAAGAAGAGGAATCTATTTGAGCACTTGGCAACTGCAGGAGAGCTTCCCGCACCCGGATATCAAAGTAGGTTAAAACGGTAT
>NC_090747.1:109553739-109558739 GCF_036898095.1 Palaemon carinicauda | reverse complement strand
TTCGAATATGAAAATGATTGTATACTCATATCAACAAAATTCAGGTGTATTTTTTGTTTTTAACAAATTAGCTCTAGTCCAGCATGGGTTCTTGGTTCTTAAGCAGCCCGTGTAAAACGTATGTTCGCTCATTTCAAGTTTACCTTTGTGTTTAAGCTATCAAAACTCGTAAGTTGTTACGTGATATAGAAATAATATTTGTTTAAATCTGACTTGAAAATTGTTGCGTCATGCATTGTCGTATACTTTTTCTATTTTACCTTTTTAAAACTTTTGATTATTTAAAAATGGCGTGATGGTTTAGAATCAAATTGTTTTGTATTTTGCAATGTGCGGAATAATGTGGAACTTATTGTTGAATGCATGTCATATTGCATGAGAAGAGGCAATATGGGAAGAGAGAGAGAGAGAGAGAGAGAGAGAGAGAGAGAGAGAGAGGAGAGAGAGAGAGAGAGAGAGAGAGAAGCGTGTTTTATGGTGGTTAAATGAATAGGTATATACCAACTACGCGAGTTACTCTCTCAATTCGACGTTTTAGTGTGGGGTCAGATAAAAAAATGAGTTAATGTGATGTGGTCTGAAAGTATAGAATAATTTCGAAGACTCAGAGGCAGTGGGTAACTTTTCCTCTTGATTCATATGAACAGAGGTTTCTCAGTCATAACGGGGTACAGCAAATGTCATACACAAGAGACATTGAGCGCTGGCTGTCAGAAACTGATGTGAATTTTCAATTCAATACCTTCTAAACGAGTTCCTAGCTGTGTGTATGTGTGTGTGTGTGTGTGTGTGTGAGAGAGAGAGAGAGAGAGAGAGAGAGAGAGAGAGAGAGAGAGAGAGAGAGAGAGAGAGAGAATATTGATTAATGCTAGAATGTTAAATATTTCACTAGGATTCCTGGTCTTTTATCAAATCGTGTTTTTTATATATACAAATGATAAACAATTTGGTTTCTTCACATTTTTCAGCTTTTTTGAACTGTCATTTGGTAGGATACAAGCTACATTTTTTTTAAATACCATGGTAGAATGTATACCATACTATAAGAGCATGGCAGGCTGCAAACTAGACTCATAAAAACACGGTACGCTGCAAGCTACTCCAAAAGCACGGTAGGCTGCAAGCTAGACTCATAAACACACGATAGGCTGCAAGCTACACCAGCACCTTACGTACGGTTGTCGTCCTCAATTTTTATTATGTAGTTAATGAAATTCAACGTATACTTTCTTTAATTTGTGTCATTTAAAAGTAAAAATTGTCCACCCGTGTGATAGGTGCATGGGTATTATGTAAACTTAGCTAGGGTGACATTTCCTCACACTTGCGGTTCAGGATTTTAGTCGATTGGTTAAGATTCGAATAAGTATTTGTACTTTTGTTAGTACTCACTTACGTACCTGAAGATGGTGTTTTTACTATCGCTTACGGGCTGCCCTAGTGCAAGCGCCCGAGTCTTGCTGGCAAGGCGTTCATAAACGAACGGACGAACGGACGGTGTTTTTACTTATATACATACAAATTAAACTTATTTTTGTATTTCCACATAAAATTAGAATCGTGGTACACTGAAATGTTTACATCCATTTTGGATAATCAATTTCCTCAATAACTCTTCAACATCAAGTGAAATCTGGATTTGTTTAACCTCGTTTTCTCTATTTTGGTTTGCTTGTGATTATGACAGTTGGCTTCATTAATTCCAGTACAGTTCATGAAAACCTAAAATGATGTCAATGTCCCGGAATTAATGAAGCCAACTTTACCTTACATTTCACTCGGTAAATTCTATGGGTTTTTTTTTACGGAAATATTTCTCTGATTTGATAATTTTCTATTACAATAATAGTAAATCATTGCAAGTATAGTCCTATCCCTTTTGAATTAATTTAAGCTTTAGAATTGATTTAATCATACGAACAATGTTGATTTAGATATATCCAATATTTTTCACTCGTTATTAAGTCAAAATGAAAAGACTGCGGATATTATTATTATTATTATTATTGTTGTTGTTGTTGTTGTTGTTGTTGCCATAAAAAAACAAGTAGAAGAAAACGAAACTTCATTTATAGAAAATTAAATTCTTGCAATTACCATCAGCCAATTAAGTCACATGTCACGTAGGCCTATTCTATCTTTTCCAAATAAACGAAATAATAAAAACCCTTCTATTTTTAGTAAAGTTTGACTCCACTGTCTCATGCACACCTTCCTCGTGAAATTAAATCATAAGATTAGACATTATCAACATGGGATAGTTTCTGCCTTTACAGACAGGTCTGTTTTACCTTATAGTTAGTCTCGCTTTCATTCGCATTTAGCCAAAATTGCTTCGCTGTCAGTGATACTTAATCGATCAAGAAATGAGCGAGTGACGTTAATTGAGACATAAATAATCCTTAACTTTTAGAGTTGGTCTGGAATAGTTAATGGTCTTTAATTTTAGGAATACTTTGTTAGATCATTTAAGAGTAATACTTGTAATTTGGTGCCAAGATATGTAACTATATGTATATCGATACATATGCGTGAATCGTTACTTACACTGTGTGTGTGTGTGTGTGTGTGTTGAAGAGTTTGTGTGTATAGGCTAGTAGGTCTGTGTATTCTAGATGTATGATTTACATATTTTATATAAGAAATTCATCAGGTAATGAATGCAATATATGGTACTTAACCATAAAATTCATATATCTAAATATTCTCTTATTAATACTAGTAATCGAATATCCTCTTAATTTGAAATATATATATATATATATATATATATATATATATATATATATATATATAATATGCATATATATATACACACACACATATATATATATATATATATATATATATATATATATATATATATATATATATATATATATATATATATATAAAGGTCAAATAAACCATTAACCTCTTGATATAAATTTACCAAAGGCAGATAGGCCTATAGGCTACCCTCCCCCTTTCTTCTTAGCTTATTAGGATGATGAGGTTACACCGACTAAAGGAACTAACGAGTTTGTGTGGGGCTCTAACCCCAGTCTGGCGATCACCAGGCAAGGACGCTACCTCCAATTTTTGATTGGTTTGACTAAGTGACGACTTATCAAAATTAAATAGCATTTGCAAGGTTGTATATTGAAAATTGTACTTACCATAAATATTTGTAGTGAAATTAAAAGTTTATATGCAATTTGCTCGCAGCCTTTAGTTCTAATTAGACCAATAAACATAACCAGTTTGATACTATCAATCATTAGGAATTTTTTTTTTTTTTTTTACATATATTGGTTTACCTTTCTAAATCTACCAAATGATGTGTATTAAGTAAAAGGTAAACGGAACCAGTTTGATGTTATCAATCAGTTGGATTATTTTTATATTTATTGGATTACATATCTAAATCTAGCCAACAATGTATATTAAGTAAAATGTAAACAAGAGTAAAATGCATCTAAATTGAAGTTAAAGATTTTTCCATATAAAGAGACCAAGTAATTACAAACATCGTATTTCACATTACTTGACGAGAGAGAGAGAGAGAGAGAGAGAGAGAGAGAGAGAGAGAGAGAGAGAGAGAGAGAGAGAGAGAGAGATGGGGGCTGGGAGAGGGAGAGAGGCAGAGACTGGGGGCTGGGAGAGGGAGAGAGACAGACAGGGAGATCCAGCTGAACTAGTACTTAGATCTTGCAATAGCTAATCTAATTCCTTTTCATAATCAGACTTATGATTTGAATATATGGCAACTGAATTGGAAGAGCTGAGGAGTTGATGTTTGAATTAAAGCAGAAGTTTCAGAAGCAACAAAACTGGAGACACGTTCCTTTTCCTTTTGTTGTAACTGCTACTTGAACGGAAAGCAACCGTTTGTCCTTCAAGTAGCAGTTATAGCAAAAGGCTCGTTCCGTGACTTCTTGTTCCAAAACGCTCCGTCTGTCTCCGTTTTGAATGTTGCTTTTCAAAGGGAAAATTGTTGTACGTTTTTCATTTAATATATATTCATCTTAAGGGCTACGTTCCTTTCCTTTACTTCCTATTTAATAAGCGATTATCATTTTCTTTCATTTTTTTTTCCAAACTTAAACGCCTCTGACCGTTGAGAGAGTTTTGGTAAAAACAGTTGGAACGTCTAGTCATTTATTATGAACTTGTAAGGTCCATATGTTAATTTTAAATTTCTCTCTCTCTCTCTCTCTCTCTCTCTCTCTCTCTCTCTCTCTCTCTCTCTCTCTCTCTCTCTCTCTCTCTCTCATATATATATATATATATATATATATATATATATATACTATATATATATACTATATATATATATATATATATATATATATATATCTTACGTATTCCTCCCACGTTAATGTTTAGAAGGGTGTTTTTTCATAAGATGAAAGTTCGAACCTTAAATCCAGTCTCATATCCTCAATACACGCGTGGCATGAATGAAAGTTTAAATAATGAACTTTTCATGTTGCTGGCCATGAGTTATTTCCTGAACTAAAAACTTGAATGTGAAGAAGTGGTTACCCCAAAAAGTCTTTTACTTTATATCTTAAGCGCAATACTTAACCTTTTCGATAATTCGCTTTAAAATGCTTTATCAATTATAATTAAAGATATGATTACATCTCCGTCAACGAAGTAGAAGGAGGTTATGTTTTTACCCCCGTTTGTGTGAGTTTGTTTGTGAACAGCTTTCTGACCACAATTTTATCGTAGAGTAATTGAACTTGCAGGGATTAACTGTTATGTAAAAATGAAAAAAATATGTAGGGTTAAAGGTCAAGTTCACGTAATCAGCCATAAATTTGAACATCATTGTCATAGAGACTTCAAACTTGGTTCATATTTGATTGTCGAAATCCACGCCGATTAATACATAAGGTCAAAGATCAAGGTCAAGGTCGAACAGAAGGTCGAGAAATAAGCTGCCGCGTTGGAGGTTTGGGCTCTACTGAGTGCGCCTCTAGTTAATTGGTGTTATTACATCTTCTTATACA
>NC_090747.1:109546239-109548739 GCF_036898095.1 Palaemon carinicauda | reverse complement strand
CCACAATTTTAATCGTAGATTAATGAAACCATGAAACTTAAAGGGGTTAACCTATGTGAAAAGCTGGAAATCATTAAATATTGAAAGGTCAAGGTCACAACAATAATAATAATAACAATCACGCGCAGATGTAAAGTAGATAGCCCTACACGTAAATATATGCATCAATACGCATGTGTTTGTTCGTGTGTATATTCGTAAGGAATCCCACATATAAATTGTAATTAAGAAAGTTATAATTTATTCGCCCATACATTTCAACTTCCCGAATGTATATTACTATTATATGTAAACAATTTCAATTTATATTGAAATTATATACGCATTTCCTTCCTTGACTTGAACACTAGGCAAGTGGCAGGAAAATTTTCCTTGTAGTCCCTAAAGAATTATTATTATTATTATTATTATTATTATTATTATTATTATTATTATTATTATTATTATTATTATTAGCAGCTAAACTGCAACCATAGTTGTAAAAGCAAGATTCTATAACCCCGAGGGCTCCAATAGGGAAAAATAGCTCTCTCTCTCTCTCTCTCTCTCTCTCTCTCTCTCTCTCTCTCTCTCTATATATATATATATATATATATGTGTGTGTGTGTGTATACGTGCATATGTTTGTATATACATACATACATACACACATATACTCTACGTATGTGTGTGTTTTCTTGGTAGTACAGTAGTTACATAGATCAAATCATTCCACATATACGAATAAAAAAATACATTGTCAGATTACTACACTACACTTTTGAATCTCATTCATCAACATACCTAAAAACTTTAATGAAAGGAATTTTATGCCTCAAAATACTTAGTCACACCACCGACCAAATCATCTTAGGCCTACTATCACTTCGTCTTATTGTCCCTGGATATACTGGTGAAGACTCGTCCTAGAAATTCTGTAGAATAGTTATGGGATCTTGATGGCGTATGATTGAGATGCCTATGAAATTCCACAATGGCTTAAGGCAAAGCCGTCAATATTCATATTCGTTAATGGGTGTATCTCCATTGGCCCAAGGAAGGCTCAAGGGGAGGAATGCCTCGGGTGTTTCCTCGGGTGTTCCCGAGGAATTTGTCGTGGTTACGTCGTTTGTGGAATGAAACGTTGGGTGTTTTGAAGCTGTTATTATTATTATTATTATTATTATTATTATTATTATTATTATTATTATTATTTTAAATGTTATCACTGTTCTTAAAACATTTTATTTCTCTTGTAGTTTATTTATTTCCTTATTTAATTTCCTCACCTGGCTATTTTTCCCCTTGTTGGAGCCCTAGGGCTTATAGCATCGTGATTTTTCAACTATGTTTGTAGCTTGGCTAATAATAATGATAATAATAATAATAATAATAATAATAATAATAAGAGCAAACCTACAACCTTAGTTAGAAAAGCAGGGGATCCAACAGGAAAAATAGCCCAGTGAGGAATGGAAATAAGGAAACATATAGAATAGTGAAGGCTACCTGGGTACCCTCAAGCAAGAAAACTCCAACCCAAGACCGTGGAAGACCATGGTACAGGTTTAGATCTACCACGCATGAGTAATCTGATCAGACATGCAATTCTTGCTCATTGTCTTCCGCGTTTTTACTTCTATTCTATATCTTGGCTTTCTTTTATTCGATTTTTTCAAGCATATAATTTCCATTTGATATTTGATCTCCAAAAATGATAACATACTACAATCGGTAAGCATGACGCCGGTGACCTGTTTATCATTATTATGGTCTCATTATACTTTAGACTACAGTTTGAGAGAAATTCATACACATATAGGTAGTAGGTTGACCAGAGCACCAGCCACCCGTTGAGATACTACCGCTAGAGAGTTATGTGGTCCTTTGACTGACCAGACAGTACTACGTTGAATACTTCTCTCTGGTTATGGCTTATTTTCCCTTGGCCTATACACACCGAATAGTTTGGCCTATTCTTTACATATTCTCCTTTGTCCTCAAACACCTAACAGCACTGAGATTACCAAACAATTCTTCTTCTCTCGAGGGGTTAACTACTGCAATGTATTTGTTAAGTGGCCACTTATCTCTTGGCACGGGTAGAAGAGACTGTTTTAGCTTTGGTAAGAGCTCTTCTAGGAGACGGACACTCCAACATCAAACCATTGTTCTCTAGTCTTGGGTAGTGCCATAGCCTCTGTACCATGGTCTTTCACAGTCTTAGGTTAGTTTTCTTGCTTGAGGGTACACCCGGGCACACTGTTCTCTCTTATATCCCTTCCCCTTGTTCCGTTAAAGTTCTTATAGGTGTTACTCTTCTTAGGATATTTTATTTTTCCTTGTTTCCTTTCCTCACTGGGTTATTTTCCCTGTTGGAGCCCCTAGGCTTATAGCATCCTGCTTTGCCAACTAGGATTGTAGCTTAGCAAGTAATAATAATAATAATATTTATTTGTTGATAGAAATACAAAACTTTTCATGTGACTAAAGTAAACAAACAAATGATCAGGCTGAGCAA
>NC_090747.1:109543766-109545739 GCF_036898095.1 Palaemon carinicauda | reverse complement strand
TTTTTAAAGTTTCTATAGAATTAATGTTTTAGTATTCTTTACCTTCCCAGTTTCCGGAGATTCGGGTTTTTTATTTTTTTTATCTTTTATTATGAAATACACATTTACAATCTTACAGTTTATAACATATATATATCATAGTATATTTTAAATAAATATTGTTTTATTTTACGTATAGTGTATTTACAATTGAGTTTTTTACTATTTGTCTAAATATGTTTTTAATTCATATCCGCGGTTACGTAAAGCATAAATTTGTGATTTTTTGCGAAAAAATTGGCTAAAGTTAGGCCTTGTAATTTGCAACAAATGAGTTGGATTTTGGAGAATGGGGAGTGAACTTATATGTAGGCAAATTTCTCAACCTTATCAGAAGTTCTCGGTCTTGGAATATATTTTTGTTTTTTACCTAGGAGTTGTAGTGAAAAAATAAGCTTTTGCAAGAGAAGGATATAGAATAAAATAATTAGATCATAATACACACATATACATACTTGTGGTAGCCTATCGGAAACGCCCTGTATGGCATTGTGTTGGACTGGAGTGAGACTCGCTCAAGCTGTATAATTTCTAGTAAGTGTCTGCAACCTCACCATCAATGTGAGGTGTAGATGGGATATTTGGGGGAGCCTGTAGGTCTACTTAAAAGAGAGGAGAGAGAAGAGAGGAGAGAGAGAGAGAGAGAGAGAGAGAGAGAGAGGAGAGAGAGAGAGAGAGAGATGTGGAAATCGTATCAAGAAAGACATCTGAGGATCCTTATGTTAGCACTTAGATTCAAATTTCTTTCAGTGCCTATGCTGGCATGATTCATGCCGACCTTGCCTTTCATTTGAAGAGACTAGCGTTCGATTCCCATTTTACTTCTATTGATACGACATTTTGTTGATTTTCATCATATACAATATATATATATATATATATATATATATATGTTATATATTATATATATATATACTGTATATATATACATATATACTATACATATCTCTCTCTCTCTCTCTCTCTCTCCTCTCTCTCTCTCTCTCCCTCTCTCTCTCTCTCTCTCTCTCTCTTATATATTATATATATATATATTATGTATATGTATATTATATATTGTATATATATATATATATATATATTTATATTTATATATATATATATATATATATATATATTTATATATATATTAGTATGTGTGTGTGTGGTGTGGTGTGTGTGTGAGTAATTTTCATTGAAGGCGATAGCCTTTGTGGCATCAATATGATTCCTGCATGACTCATCACATTTCACTCAGCTTATTCAAGTTCGAGATATAATCCTTCGGTTTAATGAACGATAATTATTTATTTTCTTCATACTTTATTCACTGCAGCACTGTTTCGACAAAACTTTGTCTTTATCAAGTGATTGACGGTTTCCATAATTTTACAATTCCTTTTATACATCAGCTTCTAGAAATATTACGATTAATTATGTTGAGATTATTCGAAAGAAATTAAAATGTGTGTGTGTCAGTGTGTTAAATTTGATAACGAAGTCCCTCATCCGTGGGGATAAAGTATGCAAATGGGGGATCCTTTAAATAAGCGATTTTGCTCGGCCTAGAATTCGAACCTATGCCTCGCAATTCGAAACAAATCCACACAGACTTTAACCTTTGACCTGTCAATATGTGAACTCCTCTCCCTTAACGTTGATTATTGTTATTATTATTATTATTATTATTATTATTATTATTATTATTATTACAATATTGGTTATATCACTAATAGGAAAAGCAAGATGCTATACGCCCAGAATACATAATACATTGCGGGTGTGTGAAAGATACATAAATTTCAACCGATTAATATATAAAGCCAAAAAAATATATTCGCATTATATACTCTCACTTATCAGATATAGTGGTGAGTAGGTCAGCTCCCCTTCCATTTAGCTAATGACCTCCCTCTAAAATAGCAATTATATTCTTTAGTGATTAAAAATTACCA
>NC_090747.1:109531266-109541266 GCF_036898095.1 Palaemon carinicauda | reverse complement strand
TCAAAATCGATGACTTCTCAGAAGGATTTTTTTTTCTTTAAAGATTTTTTCTCGTTTTTTTATGGTTAATATGTTTAAATGAAAGGTCTTTTTATATAATGGAAAATATTCAATGTAGAGATATCTTATATGAAAACTAAATACTTAATCTTTTTCTTACAAGAAATGCTTTACAATGGCAGTGTTCTTTGCAAATTAAAACGTGTTTTGTAAAGAAAAATAATCAAGATTTTATAGCCTGCTTCACTTTTTCGGTCCAGTACAACATCAAGGAATCAATCTATGAATCGGCTTTACATTTTTACCTCCGCCAACGAAGTTGGAAGGAGGTTATGTTTTCACCCCGTTTGTGTTTGTTTGTGAACAGCTTCTTGGCCACAATTTTAACCGTAGAGTAATTAAACTTGCAAGAATTAACTGTTATGTAAAAAGCTGGAAATATCAAATTTTTGGAAGGTCTTGGTCAAAGGTCAAGGTCACGCAAAATGTCCAATTCACGTAATCAGCCATATGGACCCGCCCGAGAAATAGTTCACTCGACTTCAGTGGAGGGTTGGATTTAAACCCAAAACAAGTAAACAAGTAAACCAAGTTCCCAGAAAAGTTTTATTGGTATATTGTATCTAACTTTAAATCAATTTCTGTCGTTCAACTGAATTGGGTATACACAAGTTGAAGACAAAGCTGTTTCATATAATTTTCACAGCTTGACCTTTTAATAGATGCTTCCATTTACAATTTATTCATCTAGTTTAATCGTCCAGCCTTTCGTTTTGAAGAGACATTAATCTACTTGTATATTTGTTTTCCGTAATGATGTTAACCTTGTTTGTTTTTACATAGAAAATGTGAGCATTAGGGTGATTATAGGCAGAGTCCTTAATTTGAATAATAATCGGGTAATTTACTTCATATTTAAATAATGATAATTTTTCTCAATACCAAATTGAAGTTATTTCCGAAATTTTAAAGCTATTAATCAAAGGAAGTTATAAAACCTGTACAATATTCAACAGGAAATGCAGCCGTTTCTAGTTCACTGCAGGACGAAGGCCTCAGATATGTCAATTCATGTTTGGGGTTTGGCCAGTTTTTAATACCACGCTGGCCAGTGCGGATTGGTAATAGGAGATTTTCGTCTGATCCCTCACTACAAACCAACCGAGTATGGATGGCCCTGACTAGTACTGCTTTGGTGATCATGGAGATAAGCAAACCCTTTCACCACGTTAAGATATTCCCCACTTAGAAAGGAAAAATATTCAGATGTCATTAAATTATCATCAAATATTTATAACAGATAAATACCAATCATTTTATATATATATATATATATATATATATATATTAATACAACTATCTCTTGCTATGAAGACTCATTTTGGACTTCAGATGCAAAGATTATAGTCGTCAGATTTCATTTTATTGGAGGCATCTTTCGATAATCCAGTAGTTCACTTCTATTAAACTAACCTGAACTAGAGAGGCACTCAGTAGAGCGCAGATCCCCGCCGCAGCAGCTTATTTCTTGACCTTTTGCTCAACTTTGACCTTGACCTTTGACCTTAACATGTATTAATTGGCGTAGATTTTCATGCACTCAGATATGAACCAAGTTTGAAAATCTGATATCGATATCAAAACTTATGGCTGATTACGGGAGTTGCATATTTAGTTTGACCGTGACCTCGACCTTTGATCTTCGACTTTCCAAAACTTAATAATTTCCAACTTTTTATTTAACAGTTAATCCCGGCAAGTTTCATTACTCTACGATTAAAATAGTGGCCAGGAAGCTGTTCATAAACAAGCACACACACAAACTGGAGAGAAAAAAACATAAACTCCTTCCAACTTCGTTGGCGGAGGTAATAACTATAAATATCAGCATCTGGCTTACCGTATTTTATAGAAGCCATGAAAAAAAATCACTTCTAAAATTTAAAAAATTAACTTATTTGATAATTTCGAATGACGTTCATTGCAAGATTTCTTCATATCTATTCAGAGCAGGCTTTCTTAAAATGAAAATTTTGTTGAAAATATTCATTCATATTCAAATATTAAACTTACACGCTGAACAGAGTATTAATGATAGATTTGCATTTGTTCATCTTAATACAGAGGGTAATAGAATTATTATATTACCTCACTTGCATCATTGAATGAATTTAGAAATTTAGGGCCAATAAAACCCAACTACTCTCGATAGCCACTCAATTATTCAGAAAACTTACAGTATCGAAGTTAGGAAACTTTTCGGAGTTTAGTAATTTTTGACTGTTAAAAGTCACTTCGAATAATTCTCAACATTTAAAGGTTAGCCAGTAAATCGACATTTATCAAAACTTTATTCATAAGATTGTATTGCGTGCTAAAGAAAATTCAATGGACAATATGACTATTAAAGTTGATTATACTGATAACTAATAAATTCATGCCAATCTATATTTTAAAATTTTGGATTTCAAACCTTGAATCACTGGCTACTACACCATATACACTAAATGCAGAAACTCTATAACGTTTATAACGCTTCCAGAAGGTTCAAATCACTGGCGGTTCTTTCCTTAGACAGCTTCTACAGCGTTTATAATGCTCCCAGAAGGCTCAAAGCACTGGCGGTTCTTTCCTTTGACAGCCTCTACAGCATTTATAATGCTTCCAGAGAGCTCAAATCAATGGCGGTTCTTTCCTTTGAGAGCCTCTACAGCGTTTACAATGCACCTAGAAGGTTCAAATCACTGGCGGTTCTTTCCTTTGACAGCTTCTACAGCGTTTACAATGCTCCCAGAAGGCTCAAATCACTGGCGGTTCTTTCCTTTGACAGCATCTACAGCGTTTACAATGCTCCCAGAAGGCTCAAATCACTGGCGGTTCTTTCCTTTGACAGCATCTACAGCGTTTACAATGCTCCCAGAAGGCTCAAATCACTGGCGGTTCTTTCCTTTGACAGCATCTACAGCGTTTACAATGCTCCCAGAAGGCTCAAATCACTGGCGGTTCTTTCCTTTGACAGCATCTACAGCGTTTACAATGCTCCCAGAAGGCTCAAATCACTGGCGGTTCTTTCCTTTGACAGCATCTACAGCATTTACAATGCTCCCAGAAGGCTCAAATCACTGGCGGTTCTTTCCTTTGACAGCATCTACAGCGTTTACAATGCTCCCAGAAGGCTCAAATCACTGGCGGTTCTTTCCTTTGACAGCATCTACAGCGTTTACAATGCTCCCAGAAGGCTCAAATCACTGGCGGTTCTTTCCTTTGACAGCATCTACAGCGTTTACAATGCTCCCAGAAGGCTCAAATCACTGGCGGTTCTTTCCTTTGACAGCATCTACAGCGTTTACAATGCTCCCAGAAGGCTCAAATCACTGGCGGTTCTTTCCTTTGACAGCATCTACAGCGTTTACAATGCTCCCAGAAGGCTCAAATCACTGGCGGTTCTTTCCTTTGACAGCATCTACAGCGTTTACAATGCTCCCAGAAGGCTCAAATCACTGGCGGTTCTTTCCTTTGACAGCATCTACAGCGTTTATAATGCTCCCAGAAGGCTCAAATCACTGGCGGTTCTTTCCTTTGACAGCATCTACAGCGTTTACAATGCTCCCAGAAGGCTCAAATCACTGGCGGTTCTTTCCTTTGACAGCTTCTACAGTGTTTATAATGCTCCCAGAAGGCTCAAATCACTGACGGTTCTTTCCTTTGACAGCAACTACAGCGTTTACAATGCTTCCAGAAGGCTCAAATCACTGGCGGTTCTTTCCTTTGACAGCATCTACAGCGTTTACAACGCTTCTAGAACGCTCAAATCACTAGCGGTTCTTTCCTGTGGCAGCTTCTACAGCGTTTACAATGCTCAAATCACTAGCGGTTCTTTCCTGTGGCAGCTTCTACAGCGTTTACAATGCTCAAATCACTGGCGGTTCTTTCCTGTGGCAGCTTCTACAGCGTTTACAATGCTCAAATCACTAGCGGTTCTTTCCTGTGGCAGCTTCTACAGCGTTTACAATGCTCAAATCACTGGCGGTTCTTTCCTTTGACAGCTTCTACAGCGTTTACAATGCTCAAATCACTGGCGGTTCTTTCCTTTGACAGCTTTTACATCGTTTACAATGTTTCCAGAAGGCTAAAATCACTGGTTATAACACCACATGCACAGTAATATTCCATAGCCCTTAATTAATTTTATACTCTTTACTTTACAATCAGATGTTACAGAATATTCAAATACTTATGAGCGTATTTAAAAATAGATTTTGGCGCCATTATTGCCCCATGATTTATGCAAATTTCCTTCTTAAGATTTTCTCTATTGGATACGGATATGAAAACCTTAACAAAGAATGATTATAAATAATCTTTGAAACTTTTAATTTGTGTTTCCATGAATAATTCTACCAGTCATATTCTTGTGATTATATCGTATATGCACATTCTTAAATACATAAGACACATTTACCGTTACATTTCATATTCATATACTATTCATCCATATCATATCCTTTTCCCTCTGGGCCTTCCAACAGCAGCTCTTAATATGTATGTATATATATATATATATATATATATATATATATATATATATATATATACATATATATATATATATATATATATATATATATATATATATATATATATATATCAGTATATACTGCTCATCAAATAGGATCAAAAGCCAACAGTCTCTCTCTCTCTCTCTCTCTCTCTCTCTCTCTCTCTCTCTCTCTCAGAAATGAAACGTTCCCTAGATAACAACATAATTGAAACACCACAGGTAGACAGCACAGTGCCTTATCACTCGTATGAAATGATTCTACGTCACAGACTTTGTCGCGAGAATGGCAAAGAGAAGCGTTCCCTTCTTTCCCTGATGGGTGGAAGACTTCAAAGAAATACGTCCCATCCGGAGTTCCCTTTGAAATCTGGTCGTGTTGAAAGTTATTATTCTTTTCCCATAAAGGGAAGGAGAGACTTAGGACAGAACAAAGGATATCTATCATCCGGTCTCTCGTAAATCACTGATTTGATTCCTCAAATTTTCGTTTTCCAAAAATGCTCAGATTCTTTTCCGGAATTCTTAGACGGATTTCATGCGGAAAGGAATCTCGCTTATCCATTTGGACATATGAGTACTTTCTTCTCAGTAATTTAGATTTTTGTTTCTTCTTTTTTATATTTGATTTCTTTTTCGTATATTCACTTATTTTATCATAGTTTTTTCTCTTAGCCATTGTAGAATCTTAATTGTTTTAAGACCTCTTATCAAGAATTTTCACTAATGTATTCCTCTTTCTTGATCTATTATTACCCGTACAACATACACAATACATAAAAACACACACAAACACACAGGCAAGGGATGCAGTAAAAGGTTTGCGTGTCGCTATGATCAGCAAAGCTGTACTAGTCAAGGCTACCCATACCATTACCATTACCAATCCGCAATGGCCAGCCTGGTGAATAAAACTGGCCAAACCCCAGACATAAATTGACATGTCTGTGGTCTTTGTCCTGCAGTGGATTGGAAACAGCGGCTGCATTTGTTAGTAGCTTTTCTCCAAAGACAATTCATCTAAACACATTCACGCATGAAAATGAAAATGTAAAAAATAAAAAAAATCATAGATGTCTTTTTCCTGAGGAAAGGTTATTGCTTAATTGGTACGGAAGAGGTGGAATTGTTTTTAATACATCATATGAATCTTATAAACTAATATCATTGTTACACGAGTTTTTTTGAGGGGACAGAATTTAAAGGATTTTGAGACGTTGTTTAATGAAATGAAGGAAAAAAAAACTTTTCAACATTGGTGGAGCGTACAATATAAAGCTTTGTATAAGACTACCTAATAACGCCAAGGAAATAATTTAACAAAGAATGTAAATGATATACTGTATATACACACACACATACACCCATATATTTTATATATATATATATATATATATATATATACATATATATATATATATGTATATACATATATACAGTATATATATATATATATATATATACACATACACACACACACAACAATAAATGCAGCCGTTTCTAGTTTACTACAGGACAAAAGCCTCAGACATGGTCAATTCATGTCTGGCATTTGGCCAGTGCGGATTGGTGATATTGGGAGATTTTCGTCTGATTGCTCACAACAAACAAACCTAGTATTGGTGGCCCTGACTAGTACATCTTTGCTGAACTTGTCGATACGCAAACCCCTTAGCCAGGTTAAGGTATCCCCAGAGAGAGAGAGAGAGAGAGAGAGAGAGAGAGAGAGAGAGAGAGAGAGAGAGATTTTCACATTTCAAATTCTTAAATTTAAAATAATATTTAAATGACGTACATAAACATTCGTAGGAATTCTCCATCTCAAAATTCCTCTCGGTTCGTCATTAACTTAAAAGCTAATTCGGTCGCAAGATCCCCCGTCGTAATCCTTACTTGGGAAACTTTAATTTCAAAGGACACATTGGAAGAAGTTGGATCGGCTAATTGGAGGTCAGGTCTGCCTCTAATTGCACCTGTCGCTTATCTGCCCTTTACGAATTAAGCCAACTTTTACTTTTATTAAAAGCTCTTTTACAAGAAGTGTTTTACTTAACGATGAGTGTTTGAGGGTTTAAAGGTTTAAAGGCTGCTCATGAGTGGCAGAGGCAAGGGACAGTGACAATGCCCATAAGACTGTTTTATTCCAATCATTTGAATGAATATTTACATAATCATATAAGTTATGATGAATGATTCCAGGTTAGACGCGTCTTCAATGCCAATATTGGTTCTTTGTGTACTAATAGTGTACGCAACCCTTAAAAAAAGACTGGTAAATATATATATATATATATATATATGTGTGTGTGTGTGTGTGTGTGTATATATATATATGTGTATATATATATATGCACACACGCACCCCCTTTTTACAAAGGTATGACTACTTCCTCTCCTCCTACCCGAGGGACGAGGAGAGCTTAGAGTGACAAACACACACACACACACACACACACACACAAATGAATTCCAGTGGATATACATTCCCAAATGTAGAATTCGATATCAAATGCCATTGTGGTTGATATTTACATGGATTAAAATCATGAGTGTTAGTGATATATATTAAAAAATGTGTATATGTTTTTTTCTAACTTTCACCCCAACGCCTCCATGAAGGTTTAGGTACAAAAACAAAGGTTTAATCCAACGCCTGACTGCCTGGGGCCTTTGATGATCCAGTGAATTGGTGATTTCGGGGGAACACCTTCGACCTAGATCGGAAAAATAAAGCTTATAAACTTACACAGTTTTTGTTTTGAGTTTTTTCTAATAACGCTTGACTTTTTAGTCTGGTTTTATTAGAGGAATTCATTTATAAATAGTATCTTTACGTTTAATATGTCTGGTGTAACTGTTTTACCCAAGTTTCCATCACTTTTAAAGCAAAGTTATATAAAATTGAAGGACCACTAGTATTGTAGGTGGAAAATTATGACAAAATATGCTATAACATTTCCTTAGTCTAGAAGAATGTCGAAATAATGTAAATAAGAAAAAGAAAGAAAATAACAGTAGGAAACTGGACCTTAAAACATGAAAAATAACTACTAACTCATGGCAACTCCTCGTGACGTCAATTAGCCTTTTTTCAGTTTCGTATCTTGAATTAGTTTTGTTGTAAGTTATATTTTAAGTGTTCGGGTGCTCATTAAAAAGAAACTGTAACCTAACAAATTAACAGATGCTTTTTTATGCTTGGACTATGACTAAAGTAAAAAAAATAATCTTTGCTGTACTGGTCCAGTCCACATGGCTGTACTTTCAACGTAAGTTAAATCTTTTAATATTCACGTGGGCTCCTTTTTATCCTAGCTTGAGTAGAAAGTGCAGACTTGAATAGCAGTGGATTATTAGTTGAGAACTGAAGTTTCTCTACAAATGCTAAATTACCCTTGGATTTAAAATCAAAGTACATTTAATAATAGTTCCACTATTACATAGTGTTGTTACAAAACCGTCGGGTTCTATTAAGATCTTGCAGTGGAAAATTAGTTTAAAGTCCAAACCAAAAATAAAAATGAGTTCCCCATCGGTTAAATCTTGCAGACCTAAAGTCTGTCACCGTCGTAATACCCAGGACCCACTATGATCTCTTAGTGGGTCCCGGTAATACCGTACATCCACCGCTTTCAACGAGGCGTCCGAAATCAACGAAACACTTAATTTAAATAAACTATCGGTAGTTACCAGGTTTTACTGTTGTATCTGGGTGCATTTACAAAATAATCCTTACAGTTTAATTATTATGATATGGATCAATCGTACCATAGAAGCTTTAAGAATCTTAAACAATTTATAGCGCTTTTATGTAACTCGTATTTTTAAACACAATTTGTCTGACAAAGGAAAACCGTTAAGATAGGTAGAAGAGGCAGTTGAGGCAGGGCTTGAATCTCTGCTTTTCACAACTAAACAAGCTGGTAACTTATTCTCGCGTGGGCGCTGAGCAAGTGTATATCAATTGGTGGTGCTATTGAAATTTAACGTTTATATAAGTGTTAAATTAGCGTTGTGCTTGAAAGGAGGCTCTAAGAATTTCGAAGAGCTGGAAGAGGATTCTATTTAAGCACTTGGCAACTGCAGGAGCTCCCCTCACCCGGATATCGAAGTAGGTTAAAATTGTATTGGTCCATTGTGTATTGCATAAATATTGTATGCCGATCAACCATATTTGTTGTCTATTTAACTATTTTCTAGATAGTTTATAGAATCTTATTATTCTTGGTCGACGGGATAATAGTTTTGAAATTTGATGTGTTATAAGCGATTTCGTGGCTTCGCTGGACACTAGAAAGAGAAGTGCATTATTTTTCTTTGTTAATAACTGATGAGTAATTTTCATTTTTACTTCTTCCCTCTGATGTCCGAAACCTAAAATTTCTCGAACTATATTTACTTACAAAAACATGTTTGCGTTAAACGAAAAATCTAACGGACACAGCCTGTTGAATGTTTACAAACGTAATGCCATAAATCTATCGTTAAGTCTTTGATATTTCGTGCTATAAATCACGCTACTTTCTTTTCAGTATAGTAAATGTGTAATTTGGATTTTTAATTGGTATGACACGTGAAATAAATGGGGAATGATTTCAAGTAATTTTAACCTGCTATTGATGTTGGGTCTTTTTAGCTTTGAAAATTAAGAAAAAAAATCTTGAAAGAAAAAATCTAGTAAAACTAACTAAATTAGTAGGTGAAATAAAGCAAGTGAAAATAAAACGCAAAGTAATGGTTAGCTAAAACGATAAAAAGCTAAAATTGACATCTTTATAAAACCAATGTCAACGATCAAATTCCCCTCCCACCAAAAAAAAAATTCCCATATGTTCAATATCAGGTCTTTAGGTCGATTTCATAGAACTTCCTTCCGTTATCTTGTTTATTCTTAAGATTATTTGCGCTCCTTGTCATATGTTATTCACATAGATTCGGTTCTATTAGAATTTTAAATTTCCCTTCTCCTGTTCAGGTTTTCTTTTGGAGTAGTGTAATTTTGCCTGTTCCTTTTTTTTATTTTAAGAAAATAATTTGATTGAAATCATAGGTTTTGTATTGGTTAATATTTGACATTAAAATTTATGGATGTTATTAGATAATGACTTGAAACTTAATACTCTCTCTCTCTCTCTCTCTCTCTCTCTCTCTCTCTCTCTCTCTCTCTCAACCAATCAATGAAACATCGAAGGTATCTCTTGCATCAGTTATATTGTTGCCTTTGTCAATGTGACGTCGACCAATATTCTATGGAAGGGAATTCTCAATTATTTCGTGTCCAGCATTCAACAGACACTTCAGAGACCTTAAGCTAAAAGCCTTTGAGATGTTCAAACCAAGATGTAAAGGGTTATGGTTGTGGCTGTGAGTGTAAACGCAATCAATTGCGCATAAGCAACATATATGCATGTTTATAATATATATATGTGTATATATATATAT
>NC_090747.1:109526266-109528766 GCF_036898095.1 Palaemon carinicauda | reverse complement strand
TAATAATAATAATAATAATAATAATAATACAAATTAAACTTTCATTTTTGTATTTCCGTTTAAAATTAGAACCGTGGTACACTGAATTGTTTACATCCATTTTGGATACTCAATTTCCTCAACTGTTCAGCTTAAAATGTCTGGATTGTTTAATCTCGTTTGCTTGTGATTGGTACAGTTGGCTTCATTAATTCCAGTACAGTTCATAAAAACCTAAGATGATGTCAGTGTCCCGGAATTAATGAAGCCAACTGTACCTTACATTACATTCAATAAATTCTATGGTATTTTTTCACGGAAATTCTCTGGTTTGATAATTTTCTATTACAATAATAGTAAATCATTGCAAGTATATTCCTAACCCTATTGAATTAATTTAAACTTTAGAATGGATTTAATCATACGCACAATGTTGATTTAGATATATCCAATATTTTTCACTCGTTATAAAGTCAAAATGAAACGACTGCGGATATTACCATCATCATCATTATAATTAGCACTATTATTATTATTATTATTATTATTATTATTAATGTTGTTGTTGTTGCCATAAAAACAGGTAGAAGAAAACTAAACGTCATTTATAGAAAATTAAATTCTTGCTATAATCATCAGACAAATACTTAACATGTCACGTAGGCCTACTCTATATCTTTTCCAAATTGACGAAATGATAAAACCGCTTCTATTTTTAGTAAATTTTTTGCTCTCCTCTCTCATGTGCATTTTCCTCGTGAAATTAAATCATAAGATTAGACATTATCAACATGGGAAAGTCTTTGCTTTACAGACAGGTCTGTTTTACCTTATAGTTAGTCTCGCTTACATTCGCATTTAGCTAAAATTGCTTCGCTGTCAGTGATACTTAATCGATCAAGAAAAGAGCGAGGGACTTTAATTGAGACATAAATAATCCTTAACTTTTAGAGTTGGTCTGGAATAGTTAATGGTCTTTAATTTTAGGAATACTCTGTTAGATCAAGTGAGAGTAACACTTGTAATTTGGTGCCAAGATAAGTAACTATACGTATATCGATACACACGTGTGAATAGTTACTTACACTGTGTGCGTGTTTGTGTGTGTGTGTGGTGAAGAGTCTGTGTGTATAGTAGGTCTATGTATATTCTAGATGTATGATTTACATGTTTTATATAAGAACTTAATTAGGTATCGAATACAATATATGGTATTTAATCATAAAATTCATATATAAAAATACTCGCTTATTACTCGTAATCGAATATCTTCTTAATATATATATATATATATATATATATATATACATATATATATATATCCTATGAATATATAAATATATATATATATATATGTATATATATAGAGCCTATAAATATATAAATAAATATATATATATATATATATATATATATGTAAAAATGTCAAATAACCCATTAACCTTTTGATATAAATTCATCAAAGGCCGATAGACCTATAGCCCCCCCCCCCACCCCCTTTCTTCTTAGCTCACTCCTTAGTTCCTAAGGAGTTTGGGTGGGACTCCAACCCCAGTCTGGCAATCACCAGGCAAGGACCCTACCACCAATTTTTTGATCGGTTTGACTAAGTGACGAATTATCAAATTTAAATAGTATTTACAATGTTGTATATTGAAAATTGTACTTACCATAGCTGTATTTGTTGTGAAATTACAAGTTTATATGCAATTTGCACGCAGCCTTTAAATTTAATTAGAGCAGTAAACAAACAGTTTGTCACTATCAATCATTAGGATATTTGTTTTTACATTTATTGGTTTACCTTTATAAAGCTAGTAAACAAATGTCTATTAAGTAAAAGGTAAACGGCACCAGTTTGATGCTATCAATCAGTTGGATGTTTTTTATTTATTGGATTACATATCTAATTTTAGCAAGCAATGTGTATTAAGTAAAGGGTAAAAAAAAAGAGTAAAATGCATCTAAATTGAAGTTGAAAATTTTCGCAACAGAGTGACCAAAATAACTACAAACATCGTATTTCACATTACTTGAAAAGTGAAGAGAGAGAGAGAGAGAGAGAGGAGAGAGAGGAGAGAGAGAGATTCCGCTTAGCCGTCTGTACCTAGCCTTGCAATAGCTGATCTAATTCTTTCTCATAATCAGGCTTAAATCTGATTCGTTTTCATAATCAGACTTATGAGTTTAAGATTGGCGACTTGGAAGAGCTGATGTTAATGTTTGAATTAAAGCAGAAGTTTGATAAGTTACAAAACCGGAGACACGTTCCTTTGTCTTTTGAAAGCAACCGTTAGTCCTTCAAGTAGCAGTTACAGCAAAAGGCTCGTTCCATGACTTCTTGTTCCAAACGCTCCGTCTGTCTCCCCATTTGAACGTTACTTTTCAAAGGGAAAATAATTGTACGTTTTTCATTTGATATATATTATCTAAGGGTTACGTTCCCTTCCTTCACTTCCACTTCCCAGTTAATAAATTTGAACGTCTGACCGCTGAGAGGGTTTTGGTAAAAACAGTTGGA
>NC_090747.1:109513766-109518766 GCF_036898095.1 Palaemon carinicauda | reverse complement strand
TCTCTCTCTCTCCTCTCTCTCTCTCTCTCTCTCTCTCTCTCTCTCTCTTTTCTCTCTCTCTCTCTCTTATATATATATATATATATGTGTGTGTGTGTGTGTATATATATGTGTGTGTGTACGTGCATATGTTTGTATATACATATATACATACACACATATACTGTACGTATGTGTGTATTTTCTTGGTAGTACAGTAGTTTCATAGATCAAATCATTCCACCTATACGAATTAAAAAAACACATTGCCAGATTATTACGCTACGCATTTGAATATCATTCATCAACATACCTAAAACTTTAATGAAAGGAATTTTATGCCTCAAAATACTTAGTCGCACGACCAAATCATCTTAGGCCTACTATCACTTCGTCTTATTGTCCCTGGATATACTGGTGGGGACTTGTCCTAGAATTTCTGTAGAATAGTTATGGGATCTTGATGGCGTATGATTGAGATGCCTATGAAATTCCACAATGGCTTAAGGCAAAGCCGTCAATATTCATATTCGTTAATGGGTGTATCTCCATTGGCCCGAGGAAGGCTCAAGGGGAGGAATGGCCTCGGGTGTTCCCGAGGAATTTCTCATGATTACGTCCTTGGTGGAATGAAACTTTAGATGTTTTGAAGTTTTTGTTATTATTATTATTATTATTATTATTATTATTATTATTATTATTATTATTATTATTATTATTATTACTTTAATATTATTACTGTTCTTAAAACATTTTATATTGTTCCTTATTTCTCTTGTAGTCTAGTTATTTCCTTATTTCCTTTCCTTACATGGGTATATTTCCCGGTTGGACCCCTAGGGCTTCATCCTGCTTTTACAACTAGAGTTGTAGCTTTGCTACTAATGATAATGATAATGATAATAATAGATAAATATCCTTAATACTAGCTAATCTACAACCGTAGTTGAAAAAGCAGTATACTGTAAGCCCAGAGGCTCGCTCCAAAAGGGAAAATAACCCAGTGAGGAAACGAAATAAGGGAACAAATAGAATAGTGTAGGGTACCTGTGTACCCTCAAGCAAGAGAATTTAACACACGACTGTAGAATACCATGGTACAGGGTGAGATCTACCTCGCATGAGTAATCTGATTAACATGCAATTCTTGCTCATTACCTTCCAGGTTTTTACATTTATTTTATATCTTTGCTTTCTTTTGTCCGATTCCTTCAAGCATACAATTGCATATGATATATCTCCAAACACAATAAAATACTATGGTAAGCAGCTCTTCTAGGAGAAAGACATTCCAAAATCAAACCATTGTTCTCTAGTCTTGGGTAGTGCCATAGACTCTGTACCATGGTTTTCCACTGTCATGGGTTAGAGTTCTCTTGCTTGAGAGTACACTAGGGCACGCTGTTCTGTTGTTTTTCTCTTCCTCTTGTTTTGTTAAAGTTTTAATAGTTTATATAGGAGATATTTATATTAATGTTGTTACTGTTCTTAAAGATTTTATTCTTCCTTCTTTGATTTCCTCACTGGGCTATTTTCCTTGTTGGAGCCCCTGGCCTTAAAGCATCCTGCTTTTCCAAATAGAGTTGTAGCCTAGCAAGTAATAATAATAATATTTATTTGTTGATAGAAATACAAAACTTTTAATGTGATTAAAGTAAGCAAACAAATGATCAGGCTGAGCAAAGCATAAACATATTTTAATTTATTTCCGGAAACATTTTGCAGGTTTATGCTAATGAAAATATTTACTCTTACTAATTCAGTAATAATAATTGGATTATGAAATGTGCTCGGGTATCGAGGAAGCAAGAATTTTTAATTTACTACAGAGTCGTTTTAAACTTTTGTAATAGATTAATTTCAGTTACAGGTAATTCTTTACATATTTTGAAGTAAATTTAATCATATTAATTATTATTTAGAAATGAAATCAATACAGAGTTCAGTAAGCTACTGATATATTCCCTAAGAAATTCATAACGTTTAGGAATATTTCTATTATCATTATTATTATTGTTATTACTTGCTAAGATACAACCCTAGTTGGATAAGCAGAATGCTATAAGGCCAGGGGCCCCACCACTGAAAATAGCCCAGTGAGGAAAGGAAACAAGGAAAAATTAAATATTTGAAAAACAGTAACAATATTAAAATAAATATTTCCTAAATAATCTATAAAAACTTTAACAAAACAAGAAGACGAGAAATCAGATAGAATAGTGTGCCCGAGTGTACCCTCAAGCAAGAGAACTCTAACCCAAGGCAGTGGAAGACCATGGTACAGAGGCTATGGCACTACCCAAGACTTTGAGAACAATGGTTTGATTTTGGAGTGTCCCCCTAGAAAACATCAATCCATAGGCGTCTGCTGATCTAAATCAGCCCCATTTGTATCCTCTCTGGTAACTAATTAGCAATTAGAATGATTAATTCTTATTAACTACTAATTATATACAAGGAAAATTCACAACTGGATAGATAGACCCAGAGGTAAAAACAAGGAATGAATAAAATCAGACAACGCTGTTTTTAATCTGCACGGCTGTCACCGTGAATAAAGTTACATCCAAAATTGTTGAAGTTTTCATAGTCGTATGGAACAGAGGCTGAGTGAGCAGAATACTAAACTCTCTAAATCCTGAGAGTTGCATTCTGATGAATCAGGGTTTACAGCAAGAGTCACCTTAGAGTTCTTTTATGACTCCAGATCAGAAGGCTGGGTGTTCGGGTCACTCCGGGGTCACCAATGTGACGAGCCGAGAATCAGTTGCTTTCATCCTGCCTTTGAGTCACAACCTTCTCTCGGCTCGTTACAATGGGGTGGGTGGGGAAAACTCTTTGCCAGATCTATGACGGTCACAGACTCATAGTTTAACAGATCCTGTGGGTGACTGCTAGTGTAACTGTATTCTTCATTGCTGTTTGAGGTCTTGTGGTACACATTTTCATTGTCTCATATCCTCCTACGTCTATTGACGCAAAGGGCCTCTATTAGATTTCGCCAGATGAGACGACTTTTAATTCAATACTTCTGTATTCATCATCTACTTCACGCTTTATATGCCTCATCCATGTGGGCCTGGGTGTTACAACACTTCTTGTACAGTACCTTATGGAGCCCAGTTAAATGTTTGGGGAACTTCGTACCTAGTGGAGGACCTTAGGCTCGGTATATATGTATGGTTAAAGACAACTGGCCCATTATGCTTGTTTGGTAAATACCAGGGATTTTGGACAAGAGATGAATTTTTAGGCGAAGTGATTTGAAGTTTGTTTTGTACGGAACATATCAATTATTATTATCATTATCGTTAATTTTATTATTATTGTAATCTCATGGATGTTGTTATTCTTGCAGCTACGAAATCAATACATATCAAACACCCGAAGGCCCTCCCCCCTTTTGTTTTATTTTTTTTTTTTTATTTACGGACATCAACGTGCAATCGAAATTGGGTAGGGGGGGGGGGGAGTGAAGCGCAGCGAGGGGACTTTCCATTCATCCATCAGTTATGTTTAGGGGATAAACCCTGTCAATGGCGGTGTGCAAAAAAAAAAAAAAAAAAAAAAAACTATTTTTGGGCGATGAAAAGATATCTTTGACGTGCAGGATATGATGGATTTTCAAACTGCGCAGTTTACCTTTTCCGTCGATTGGGGCCGCCAATCCATTTGTCTTGGGGGGAGGGTGTTCGGATGTGGAAATCGGTAGGCAGTAATTTTCAATTTTTCCAGGTATGACCATCATATTCAAAAGACAACTTACTGAATAGTTCAAGGTAATACCGCTTTTCATAATGATGTATATATTGTGAAGAATCGGAAGAATTAATTAATTACAACTATATGAAGATAATTGATTATTCCAAGACAACCCGTGTTATAACAAGGAACAAAATTCAGAAGTTTCATACAATGTGTATTATTAGGAGGAACAAGAATTTTCATTACCTCCGCCAACTAAGTTGGAAGGGGGTTATGTTTTACCCCCTGTTTGTGTGTTTTTTTGTGAAGAGCTTCCTGGCCACAAAAATTTAATCGCAGAGAAATTAAACTTGTAAAATGTAAAAAGCTGGAAATGATGAAATTTTGGAGGGTCAAGGTCAAAAGTCAGGGTCACGGTCAAGAAATATTTTCAATTCACATAATCAACCATAAGTTTGGACATCGTTGCCCCCAGAGACTTCAAACTTGGTTGATATTCAAGCGTATGGAAATCTACGCCAATTAATACATGTTAAGGTCAAAGGTCAAGGTTGAGCAAAAGGTCGAGAAATAAGCTCCCGTTGCGGATGTCTACACTCTACTGTGTTTCCCTCTAGTTCGAGATTGAAACTTATGCGTTCCTTTTAATTGAATCTACCGATAGTTACAGATAGACAGGTAGATAGATAAACTTATAAATGTATATTTGCTCAGACTGATATATATATATATATATATATATATAGTATGGTCATTTTGGAAAATTTGGAAAATTGGTCATTTTACAAAATGCCCATACTATATATATATATATATATATATAGTATGGTCATTTTGGAAAATTGGTCATTTTACAAAATGCCCGGCCATTGTGCATAAAGACCAAATTCTTGGTCACTTATCAAAATGACCTATATATATATCGACATTTTGCAAAAGGGCCAGGATTTTGGTCCATTTACAAAATCATCAGTATCATCATAGGTAAGGTTACAAATTGTCCAACCAGCACGTAGGTTAGGTTAGGTTAAGTTAGCTACTTACTAACTGGACATTTTGTAACCTTACCAACGATGATACTGATGATTTTGTAAGTGAAAAAAAAAACCTTGGCCCATTTGCAAAATGTTGAGATATTTAGGTCATTTTGCAAAGTGACCATGAATTTGGTCTTTTTGCATAATGGCCGGGCATTTTGTAAAATGGCCAATTTTCCTAAATGACCGTAACATATACAGATATACAGTACACGTATATACACTTCCGGGCTAGAGCAGATAATTCGTATGCACAACAGTCCCTCAAACCTTATACAA
>NC_090747.1:109498766-109506266 GCF_036898095.1 Palaemon carinicauda | reverse complement strand
AAGTGTCCCGAATTTTCTGTAGTCAGGTGTTTGGGACAAATCAGGTCAATCAGCTTTCCTTGGAGAAAGTAAACGTTCAATTAAAAACTAAAAATCTTTAACTTGTTTTCAAATATTGTTAATGGAATTTCTAAGACAATGACTAGACCTAAATTTAAAGGTAATAGAATATAACTTACCGGTAATCTTATCAAATATAGATCCCTGATTTATATTTTTATGAAACACACACACTCTCTCTCTCTCTCTCTCTCTCTCTCTCTCTCTCTCTCTTCTCTCTCTCTCTCTCTCTCTCTCTCTCTCTCTCTCTCTCTCTCTCTCTCATACTGCAGTGCGTACAGTATTTCAATATGTTTAAGTAGCTAACAATCATAGAATACTGGATAAACATGAATAGTCGTTTGAAAATTAAAGAATTCACAGCCACGTCTGCAATGCTTTGTCCAGCAAGAATTATGAAAGAATACCTTCTTATATTCTTTCTGAACTCTGTGGGCGAGAATACTCATTGCAGACAGAAAGTCAGACGAAGAGCGTTGCCTTATCGGGAATAAAGGTGTCAGTGGAATCATATGTCTTGGCTGAAAAATGGTTATGACCTTCATCAAGTGGGATCTTTTATCTCCCTTTCATTTCAGTCTGGTTTATTTTCATAAATGGTTCCAGTTTATATTTTCCGATGGTTTGAGACTTTGGCATTTAATATTTATAGTGGCATTATTGATGATGGAGATGACTTGTTGTTATTACTGTTCTTATTAGTATTGTTACTATAATCATCTATTAGTACTATCAAAATGGCAATACTTGTATTATTAATAGTACTCTTATCATCAAGACGTAGTAATGCTAATGAAAAATAAAACTTAATTTCAAATAAAACAAGAAAATGAAAACTTCCACATTTTCCCAAGAAAATAAAATTCCCCATAAAGAAAATCATACCCAAGACATCTTTATTGTTTTAAAAACTCTGGGAAGTCTCATTCGTATATAACCTACATAATGATCAATAATTTCCCCAAAATGAAAAAAATTATGAAAATTATTTTGATATATTCCATGTAGACATGGGTTGAGGTATTAAACAAATATTTTACCCCAGTTTTTTTAGACAAAAGTAGTATGAATACTGTTTCTTTCATTACTTCATCGTATTTTTCAGTTTCTTTTTCGCAAAAATGTATGGCACCTTGCAAAGTTGACCTTATTTTTCTTCCTAGTCTTTCTAAACTATAGGACAGCATCAGTTATTACTCAAGTCTTTTTATGATCTCGACTGTCTTCCCATTTCTAAGATTTCTTGTAAGATTTTCCTCCTGTTCAGAAGACATTCGTTATAGAGGTCTAATAAACATTTCCTACGAACTCCCTCGCTTCACCTGCATTGCTTACCTGCAAAATGCAGGCAATATCTTTCGCAATGCATTCATGCATTCGTGTCTTAAGGATAAAAGTAGGAATAAAGATGGTAAAATAGCATGATAGTAATTTCTTTAAGTCCTAATAAAAATAACGTAATCTACGCTACATAATATTTTTATTATAATTAGGGCAACTAATCAAAAAAATAATTAGCTAAGAATTATCCTAGTAAAAAAAATATCGAAATTACCATACAGAAAATGTGCTTTCTTTAACAACGATTTTTTTATGAATTTGAAAATAGTTAATTAAATATTATAGTGTTATTCCAATTTCCTCAATTATCTTTTCTGTCAAGAGACAGAAGCTCTTTATTATGACATTCCCTTCTAGATAGATAGATAGATAGATAGATACAGACATCATACAATATAATATATTGTCTTTCTAATAGTTTTTAACATCTTTAGTAAATTGCCCATAAAACCTTATTTAATATGAAAATATATTACCTGCGATTGCGTAAAAACTAATAACAAACTGGCAGACATTATTATTATTATTATTATTATTATTATTATTATTATTATTATTATTATTATTATTGTTGTTGTTGTTGTCATTATCATTATTATTATTATTATCATTACTATTATTATTATTATTATTATTATTATTATTATTATTATTATTATTATTAAAAGTATGTTTTATAAGCGTATTACGCGAAGGATTAAATGAATTATGATAACGATAATAGGTTTAATGATGATGCCCAAGTTGTGTTGGTCTTCTGAAATGAGACTGATAAATCGGGTACACCTGAGAGAGAGAGAGAGAGAGAAGTGAGAGAGAGAGAGAGAGAGAGAGAGAGAGACAGACAGACAGACAGACAGACAGACAGACAGAGAGAGAGAGAGAGAGAGAGAGAGAGAGAGAGAGAGAGAATATATCCTAACGTTTAGTAAATAACAAATGGCATTTTTGAGTACATTATTTTCCAAAACGATAATTTGAAAAATTGATCAATCAAAATTAGCGAAATGTGATTAGTTAAACAAAAGCAATTAATTTTCTAAACATGTAAATAGAAATCAATATATTATTAGTCGAGACAAATTCCTCTTACTTTTTTGAATCCCAGAGATTAATTATACCAAAATGAAGGGTTTTCTGGTGAGAATTATATTCATATTTCGTGTTCACGATCCATAAATCATTTGTTCTGGTCCAAATTTGTTACCGTGGTTAAGCTCCTTTGACACAAGGATTTAATGGAAGGAGTGGCGAGGAACTAAATGTACTAAGAATAACAGTAATTGCAGTAAAATAGTTATGACCTTAAAATAGTAACCCCATTGTGTCATAAATAATTTGTCATGAATTATTACAAAGTTGCTATTTTTAGACGGTGTTCCTGTGTCCTTTGTATGCAGTAATAGGTCACCAAATATATACCAAGTTACTATAGAAGTTTCTTTCTTTGGGCTATTTATTAAGATCCATATTGCCATATTTTTACCGTACATTAAGTCTTTTGTAACTCCAGTCATTTGGAAAGTCATCCGCCAGAATTTTGGGAAATTTTGTTATATTTCCGATTCACAAGTTTTTAATTTTATTATTATTATTATTAATATTATTATTATTATTATTATTATTATTATTATTAATATTATTATTATTATTATTATTATTATTATTATTATTATTATTACAAGCAAGGCTATAACCTTAGTTCAAAAGGCAAGATGCTATATGCCCAAGGGCTCCAGCAGGTAAAAACAGCCCAGTGGGGAGAGGAAACAAGGAAATAAATAAACCACAAGAGAAAAATAAACAATCAAAATTAAATATTTCAAGAAGGGTTTATTTATGTGTGCATGTGTCTGTGTCTATATGTGTGCATACACGTGTGCTAATATAGGTGCAATAGTGGTAGGCTTTACGCATTCATTTCAAAATTATGGAAATGATATTTAAGGAACTCAAATAATAATTTTATTTTGATTTTTTGACAAATGTGATTTATGAAAATAGGTGTTATAAAGCTATTACTTTCAGAAGATAATAAGAAAATCTCATCTCACACCCTTATGGCAGTAACATTGTTTACTACGTATATTTTGGTAATGCAAAATATCACTGGAATTTTCTGAGCATCCTATTTATGACCATTTAAGCAATTATGTCTCTAAATGGAAAATTAATCTCATTTTCTATCACGTTTAGAAAAATATTCAAACTATTCATTAGAGGACGATTTTTTCTTGACCACAAAAGTAATATGCTTAGGAATGTTATATTGCAAAACCCATACATTCAGACACTTTTATGTCCCATTCAATAGAGACAATACTTTGCTGGCTCCCTAGTCAACAAAAAACTTTTTATTTTTTTTTTTCTATCATATCTGGGAATTTCTAAATCTGATTCTATACACGTTATGAGTTCTGTTCATTACATTTGAGAAAACTGTTGTCATTCTGGTAGGAACTTCACATACCAACACCGCTCAGAAATGAGTAAAAGAATTTCCAAAAAACTGGTCCGATTTTTTTTTCTGTATATGTGTGTATGACAGGGGAAGGGCCGTGTTCCCAAAAGTCGTGGGAAGACTAATTAACTTTCTTCCTCTCATGGAAGAGATGCTGCGAATTATTGTTCTAAAAATAGCACTCAGTAATTAGGATTTTTTGAGTGATTAAATACAAAGATAAAGTCTCTCTCTCTCTCTCTCTCTCTCTCTCTCTCTCTCTCTCTCTCTCTCTATATATATATATATATATATATGTATATATATATGTATATATATACATATATATATATATATATGTATATATATATATATATATATATATATGTGTGTGTGTAGTTTGATGCAGTTTGAATATTTCTAAGATTGTAATTCCATGATTTTCTTTGCATTTGTATTGATTATCTCAATTGGGCTTATGTAATTTATGTTAATAACATATGGGACTCGACTTAATGAAAGAATGGAATGTATTTGCACATTATTTCACTTAACTTTTACAATATTCAATTTAGAAGCAGGATTATTATAGCCATTGCAGACATGTTTAGTCAAATGTTGACATTTCAGTACTGATGGAAACCGGAATAAGACGACTGGCGTTGTCTATGCAACTACAGTCTTTGCACTTAGTCCTATCCTTTAAGGGATCCAGTACAGTACAACCTAATATTTAAAGATTAAAGGCCACTTATGAATGGCAGAAGCAAGGGCCAGTGACCTTAACTGACCATGTATACATGTGGTCAGCATCCTAGCCCCCTCTTCACCTAAGCTATGAACAGGGAGGGCCAGGCAATGATTCCCGTTGACTCAACGGGTAGATCCATAGGCTCCCCCCAAACTCGACATCCTTAGTTCGCAAGGAAGGTGAGCTTTAACACACTACAAGACACTATCGAGCTTGAGTGAGACTCGAATCCCAGTCTGGCTGATCACCAGGCAGGGACGTTTCCAATAGGCACAGTTTCTATGATGGTTGAACTAGATCGTAACCTTAGTTTTTTTAGATATCATATTTCTGCCTTTTTTTTATAGATATTCCTTTTTATGATTATGAAGTTATAAATGAATTAAAATCTTTGTCAATTCGAACAAAGTTTATCGAACAAACTTAACTATGTTTGATCAGACAAATGCTCAAAATTTCATTTTTTGCAAGCAACGTTAAATGGCAGAAGCAAGGAACAGTGACATTGCCCTGTCAAGTAGGACAAAGCCCTAGAGAATGACCGTATATACATAATTATGATCAGTGCCCCAACCCCCTCTCCACCCAAGCTAGGACCTAGGGAGGGTCAGGTAATGGCTGCTGAGGACTCTGCAGTAGATCTATAGACTCCCCCAAACCACTCATCCTTAGCTCACAAGGATGGTGATGTTGCAGCGACCAACTTATTCTGAATAAGAGTGACGACCAATTATGGAAGATTAGTAGGTAGTAGGTTGACAAGGGCACCAACCACCCGTTGAGATACTACTGCTAGAGAGTTATGGGGACCTTTGACTGGCCAGACAGTACTACATTGGATACTTCTCTCTGGTTACGGTTCAAATTTCGTATACCTACATATACACCGAATAGTCTGGCCTATTCTTTACAGATTCTCCTATGTCCTCATACACTTGACAACACCGAGATTGCTAAACAATTCTTCTTCATCCAAGGGGTTACTTCACTGTAATTGTTCAGTGGCCACTTTCCTTTTGGTAAGAGTAGAAGAGACTCTCTAGCTATCGTAAGCAGCTCTTCTAGGAGAAGGACACTTCAAAATCAAACCATTGTTCTCTAGTCTTGGGTAGTGCCAAAGCTTCTGTTCCATGGTATTTCACTGCCTTGAGTTAGAGTTCTCTTGCTTGAGGGTACACTTGGACACACTATTCTTATTTTATTTCTCTTCCTCTTGTTTTGTTAAAGTGTTTATAGTTTATGTAGGAAATATTAATTTTAATACTGTTACTATTCTTTAAATATTTTTTTTTCCTTTTTTCCTTTCTTTACTGGATTTTTCCCTGTTGGAGTCCTTTGGCTTATAGCATCCTGCTTTCCCAACTAGGGTTGTAGCTTAGCAAATAATAATAATAATAATAATAATAATAATAATAATAATAATAACAATTCACTGTCACCTAGACTCGCGTCAAATCCACTACCCAAGATTAGATTTGAATCAGCGGTATTCAATGAATCTTCTTTTTGATATGTGACATGCTTGGGGTCTCTCTCTCTCTCTCTCTCTCTCTCTCTCTCTCTCTCTCTCTCTCTCTCTCTCTCCTCTCTCTCTCGTGCCAAGTTCTAGTAATCTCCCCCATATAATAAAGAGCACGGACCTCGATATATATATATATATATATATATATATATATATATATATATATATATATATATATATATATATATATATATATATAATATACATATATATGTATATATGTATATATATGTATATATACATATATACATATATACAAATATACATACATACATATATATATATATATATATATATATATATGTGTGTGTGTGTTTATGTATATAATTTCCTATCATGCATATGGGGGAAGTAGTCCATTCTCTGGTGAGGCAGGGGGGTGTTTTCCGAGGGTCACTCTGAAACTGCACTAGCACAAATTGCCGAACCAGAAGCGTAGTTGGGATAGGGATAGGGGTGGGGAAAGGTTGAATGTGTATGTATATAAACATCTTAATATTTAGATGTAATTTTTTACGGCTCAAGTACACTAGTATATATATATATATATATATATATATATATATATATATATATATATATATATATATATATATATATATATATATATATATATTCAGTTTATATTATATTGCAATAGGAAGATTATGCTGATCTATGAAGTTTGGATTCGCCTTTAAAAATGGCCCTTGACTCCTACCAAAGAACCAGTTATTAAAGGGCTGAAGGGTTCCCGGGCGGCTGGAGCTAACCTTTCCGCGAAGCAAAGTAGTTCTTTCAGCTGATCTCCCCAAATGTTATTTTTAAGATTTATACGTATTTGATAAAGAAACAGCATATTTTGATATAACCCATTGACTGTAATCCATAACACATTGAATTTTACCAATTATTACTGCTTACTTACTTTAGACCAAAAGTAACTTTAGGCCGGGTATTCTCGGCAGAAAGAAACTAATTCTTGCAGCCGATGTTCGGACTGATCGTTTGTACCCTACCCTCGTTAATGGATATTTAATGATGAAAATTAATTTTATTCCTTATATTTAAATAAGAAAAGATGAGTATAAAAAAATGCTAATTTACTCGTGCTATCCATCTTTAATAACAAGACTGAATCATTCATAAATTTATGTAATATACGGTCTTCAGCATGAAATCGGACACATTTGAATTTGCCGCTAAATATGATCTCTATTCGGGAAAACCTTTACGTAAGTAATTTGAAACAATTGTTGTTTCAATCGTTATTTGCGTTTTTTCCTGTCAGATACTGAGTTATAAAAAGAGGCATGTAATCGGTTTGCCAAACTTAAAACATATTACATTCGTAGGTGCAAAGTTGTGTATTCATTGCGCCAAAGCCAAGAGCTCAGAGCAACTTTG
>NC_090747.1:109491266-109493766 GCF_036898095.1 Palaemon carinicauda | reverse complement strand
AAGAACACTACCCTGTGGAACACCGGATATCACATTCCTATAATCACTATGGTGCCCATCAACAACAACTCTTTGAGATCTATTACTTAAAAAATCAATAAGAATGCTAAGAAACGACCCACCCCACTCCCAACTGTTCCAGTTTGAAAACAAGGGCCTCATGATTAACACTGTCAAAGGCAGCACTAAAATCAAGGCCAATCATACGAACTTCCCGACCACAATCAAGGGATTTCTGTACAGCATTGGAGATTGTAAGAAGGGCATCACATGCTCCAAGGCCTTTACGAAAACCAAATTGCAAACTAGGGAGTAGATGATTACCTTCAGCAAACCTATTAAGACGTTTTGCCAGAAGACGTTCAAAAACTTTAGATAATATGGGATTTATGGAAATTGGGCGGTAATCAGTGGGACTTGAGCTACCACAAACACATTTACATAGAGGAGTAACATTACCAATTCTCCAATTAGTGCTAAAAGCTCCTCTTCTTGCTAACTTGCGCAAAATAAGATAACTTTGGAGCTAAGAAATCTGCTGTCTTTATAAAAAACAAAGGAAAAATACCATTTGGGTCTACACATCCATAAGCATCAAGGTCCATCAACCGAGCTTTAATCTCACGAGATCGAAAAGCTAAACTAGTTAGTTTAGCCTCAGGAAAACAGGAATGAGGAAGTTCAAGTTTTTCATTACTCTGTTTACTGTCAAAAACATCAGCCAAAAGGGTTGCCTTTTCCTTTGGACAGTGAGTGACGGAGCCATCTGGTTTAAGTAAAGGAGGAACTGTTGCATCTACACCAAAGAGTGCAGATTTAAGGGTAGACCACCATTTATGTTCCTGGGTTGTATATATATATGGCCGTCATTCTTTATAGGTCACATACCCTAGTTTCTATATATTTATCTAAGCATGAATAACTAAAGTAGTTTACATTTTCATTGAAAAGTAAATCTTACCCTTATAAATTCACAGTAATTACTACTAACATCAGGAAATGCTGTAAAAATCTTGAATATTTTCCTTTGCTGAAATGTGACGCTAAAGACGACATTGGTTTCATTAATAAAAACAAATCTTGAACTATAGCTGCAATATTTAAATTTCTATTTCAGACTACATTGTTTGTCTGCTTGTGTGTCTGGTTAGGTTTGCTACAGATTAGTCTCTCTCTCTCTCTCTCTCTCTCTCTCTCTCTCTCTCTCTCTCTCTCTCTCTCTCTCTCTCTCTCTCACTTAGCATTGTATGCATATCTATTGCTGAAAACCAACGGGACGTGAAAATTCCCCCCACTTTTCATTGTTTCATGACATCGGAAAATTTCCTTCACGAGTTTAATACTTTTACCTACAAAAACAAGGCTAATTCTCTCTCATTTGATTAAATAATAGAAAATCTGAGAATTGGCTGGTTTTTCGTAATTCTTAAGTTACTGTTTAATGATGATTTTGTTAAAAGCCTTAGTATTCCCAATTCTTAAGGTGTAGCTAATATCTAGGCATAATTTTAAGAGAAGTTCATTCTAGTGGTGGGTAAGTCTAGTGCTTGGCCAAACAGTCTTTCAGAAAGGCCCTCCCCCCCCCCCGGAAAAAAAAGGAAAAAAAAAATACTTGCCCCTCTCTCACTTTTGACTTAAGTTTGGATTCCCTCACTAGAGGTATTTCAGGATTTGCTTCCAATTCTTTCAACATCCATAACCTCTGCACAATCCATCACTAGTAAACTACTAGTTGTTACTGTCCCAGACAGGTTCTTTACATCCCCTCAATCAAAAGGTTCCGTTAACAAAAATCATTTCCCTAAAGCCTTCATCGTGTCCTACTGTTACCTGGTCCCCTTCAGGGCTCTTCTTAATGGGCAAATCTACCTGTATTATGGGCGGTTTCGATATTCCCTCCCTTCCATTCATCTCCATTCGAGCATTCCTCCAATAACGTGTTATCTCCTTCATCCAATTACTCAGCCTCATAAAGATTCCCAAAGCTAAATAACTCCCCCATTGAAAGTTTTAGCCATTCATTAGTCAAAGGTAACGACTTAATTAGGAAAATGTAAACCTTTTTTGGAGTCTCTTGACGGCAGGGATACGTGCTGGGGGAAGATTCTCTGGACACGAATGTGCAATGGAAGGATTCATTAGGATCAAAGGATATAAATTTGATTGATGTTTGAGGAGGACTTTACCTCTCTGGTTTCTCTACGAGACAGAATATCTTTTGTATAATGACTTTATCTTATAAAGAAAAAACAAATTTTTAAAATAATATCCTTGCTTGTGTTTGTGTTTTGCATCGCTGTTAAAATCAAACTTGACTTGCATTCTCCCCCCCCCCCCCCAAAAAAAAATCGATAGTTTCCAAAAAGTTTCTCAAATTCCGAAATTGCATTCCATGGTCCACGAGAAACTATAATTCCTATTAGGACTCAGCGTATCGCCAATTACCGACCCAATTCAGGACTTGTGACGATATGAAACTACGCCATGATCCCGTTGTATT
>NC_090747.1:109458766-109471266 GCF_036898095.1 Palaemon carinicauda | reverse complement strand
CAGCCCTTTCATATTTAATTCATTATTTATCGTGAAGGAAATACCAGGTTAATCCTGCATCACTGTGGAAAGGTTGTTTATTTTTGTATCTTCCATTGAGAGCTGCACTCAAGGGGTAAGAGTATACAAGAACTGTTCGTTTGGATTTCGTAGGAGGAGAGATAATCCTGAGATTTTGTATTTCCTTTTAACCCAAAAATCAAAAGAACTTTCCACTTGAAAAGAACTTCCTACTTCTTCACGATTTGTCTTGTACCTGTCAGGAGATTCTTCCCAACCGTAAAGAGAGAGAGAGAGAGAGAGAGAGAGAGAGAGAGAGAGAGAGAGAGAGAGAGAGAGAGAGAGAGAGAGAGAGAGAGATGGGGTAGGAGAATGGTCCCCGTATAGTGAATGGATAGGATAGGAGATCATCTATTTTGGTGTCGATTTGGGAATAGAATGCCCCTTTTTATTTACCCAATCACCAAAGGAAAAGATACAAAAAAAAAAAAAAATAAGAATCATTCCGCCAGACTTGTATACTTAAGTGAATGTATGCATGTATGTATGTATGTATGTATTTCTTTTTTTCGAACCACCAAGGAGGATATGACAACAGAAATAAAACTCTCGTGTCCAGCTTTGCCTGGAGATGGGCTACCTCCCTTTCAACGACACCTTCGTTGCGTAAGATACTGAAGGCTGCTCCTGCGTGCCTGAAATAGCAATAAGAGCTTCAGTGATATTATTTGTTACCTGGAATATAATAAGTATGTCACGTGGAGGTGGGATTATTCGCTATAAATATAATTAGAGAGAGAGAGAGAGAGAGAGAGAGAGAGAGAGAGAGAGAGAGAGAGAGAGAGAGAGAGAGAGAGAGAGTTGGTTTAGGGTTTAAGGATTGATTTAATGTATGGAGGTAAGGGAAAGACGGAATGGTCATTGGAAGAAGGAACGAAAGAGGGAGGGCTAAGAAGAGAGATAGCTGTTGTTTTATTTTGTTTCTCTGTTCCTACATTGAATAGATATAAAATTTACGACCACGAAATGATGAGAGCTGGCGTAATAAAATGCTGCCATTGAGAATTTCAATGAATGAAAAAGAGAATCTGTGATTCTACAACAATAATCCAATGACACTACCAAACGAAAAATTAATTAATCTGCCAAAAGAAAAGTGATGAATAGAAACAAAACACAACACATCATTATGAAACGCTTCTAAAGTAACACAATTCCTCTCCCACGCCTAAAAAAAAGAAAAAGGATGCTCTCCAAGAAAAGGAGGCCTACAAATGACATTTCCTTTTGTCGTTTTCTGGAGGTATTTTCTGCCCCTCTTAGCTGGGAAAAGAAAACAGCTGAGTGCTGTTAGCGGGAAATGGTCTGTTTTCTTTCTTTATTTGCTTCTTGTTACGTCGTTCACATTTTCTCGAATATTGTATTCTTTCCCATTTAGCCACGAAATTGGGTAGAGTAGAATCAGGTCAAATGATAATAGCTGTGTCAACGTTGTGGAAGTAGTCATTTGATTTTAGAGCTCTCTCTCTCTCTCTCTCTCTCTCTCTCTCTCTCTCTCTCTCTTAATGAAAATTTTATTGCGCTGGTATAATAATTAATCAATAGTACGAAAAACTTTTCAAGATTTTTTTCCCCATTACATTTTGCAGCTGATTTAATATTATGTAAATATGTGTGCTTATTATTATTATTATTATTATTATTATTATTATTATTAACCAAGCTACAACCCTAGTTGTAAAAGTAAGATGCTATAAGCCCAAGGGCTCCAACGGGGAAAAATAGCCCAGTGAGGAAAGGAAATAAGAAAATAAGTAAATGATGAGAACAAATTAACAATAAATCATTCTAAAAAACAGTATCAACGTCATAACAGATATGTCATACATAAACTATAGAAAGACTTATGTCAGCCTGTTCAACATGAAAACATTTGCAGCAACTTTGAACTTTGTGAAGTTTTACTGATTCAACTTGGGCACGGCTGGAAAAAACCTTCTAAAATACTGTTCAGTATTGAGCCTCATGATGGAGAAGGCCTGGCTATTAGAATTAACTGCCTGCCTAGTATTACGAACAGGATGGAATTGTCCAGGAAAATCTGAATGTAAAGGATGGTCAGAATTGGTTTTAGTTTTATATGTCCATATGCACAATAAAACTTGTGCATATATCAATTTATTTATATAGATTAGCTCGTCAAGTATTCGCTTTTATAGAAATTAATGTTTTAATTGAATACTTTAAATTCTCGATGTCCACAAAGATTTGCCATATAAAGACATGGTACACTGTTAATAAAAGTTGCCAGGCATTTCCGTTTGAAAATCTGATATATTGACGTAATTGAGTGGTATCACGGTTACCAATCCGTAAAAGATAACAACAAAGTAGGGAAAATTTTTTACCATATTTTACGGAAATATGGCTGAGAACAGTATATTTTTACGTAGAATTTCCGATCAAAATTACGGTTTTTTAACAGTGAAGGGAAATCAAATTAACTTCGATTAACATTTATGATCGCCTGATAATGTTCCCCATTATCGGAATTTATCTGATTCATTTTGTACCGCAGCCATTTGGTGGACCTTGATGGTCTAAGTCCCTTGATACCAAAATTATGTCAAAAAAATTTATTCAATTCTAATCGGATTTTTTCCTTTGCTTACTCCATTTCCTGAATAGTTTGTGGATGATATATGTTACCTTTTATAAATAGTTTTGGTTTTATATGTGCATATGCATAATAACACTTCTGTACATAGCCACTTATTTGTATAATTTAGCTCGTCCAGTATTTGCTTTTATGGGAATTAATATGTTTCACGAAATAGTTTGAAATCTTTCCGTCCACAATGATTATCCGTAAAAGAGATATTGTAGTGGAAATTAAACTTGATCAACACTTGATAATTTCCCAATTAGCAGAATTTACCTGCATAATTTTGTACAGCATCCATTTGGTGGACCCTGATGGTTCGTCCCTCGTTGGGACATTCGCTGCATTTCCCAGTCACAATTAGCAAATGAACCCAAACATTATGCGGCTGAGGGAAAGGGTTGCGGATATAACATAGGTCGTCGATTTTGTTTTTTAAATCTGGAATAAGGGCAATATTAGGGATTCTTCGTTTCTATTATATTATAAAGAGTCGGTAAAAGATCGTAGTTTCATCATTGTTTTCTTTTCTATAATTCGTTAAGAATTTCATGAGTCTTTTGACAGTGACGATTCATTCTCATACAGAAACTCATTATTTTCTTTCATTAAAATATGTAACTGTCAGAATATAACGGAGGTTTTCGATATTGGTTTCTAAGTGGAAATAAGGGTAATATTAGCACCTTTTAGTTTCTATTATATTATGAAGTCAGTAAAAGATCGTAGTTTTATCTTTGTTTTCTTTTCTTTAAGTACTTAACAATTTCATGAGTCTTTTGACAGTGACGATTTAACAGTAAATGAACAATACGCTATATGAAACGTTAAATACTCTGAACGAACAAGGTAAAGCGACAGTGGAGGTCCTGTAGAGAGTGGGGTTCCCCTGCTTTATGGGACCGGAAAAACAGCCATCAATTAAAGGAAGAAAAAAAAAGAAAGAACAATTGCCTAAGAATATGTTAATGAGATCTCATCTACGTCTTGGTTTTAGGGGCACATTTACATGCTTAAGACAGTCATTTAAAAAGTGAGAGACCTTCTGTTTAGATAATGGTAGCATGAACTAACATAAGAAGCTAACGAGATTGATTTAATAAAGACTATGAAACTCCTCTTATTTGGATAATGGCAGCAGGAAGTAAAACAGTTATCTGGCTCACAACCTAATTGCTCGTTGATTTGTTTACTGAAGAGAACCCCAAATTGGGTTTAAGGTGATAGACAAGATGTCTTTTCGCCTTTTACTTCTGATACTTGTCGGATGATCTTACTGGAATTAGTATGGACTGGCAGGGGTTACTTGCCTTAGTTAGATAGGCACTGCGCATCACGAGGAACTGCCTATTCTTTGATGAATTTAGCCAATGAATCCTATATGGATTTAGTCAGTTTTGGAAAGCGAAAATGACAGAATGGACTCCAGTCCCGGGCATAGGCGGGGTGCTAAGAATCTCCCTGTTTATGAAATTATCAATTTAGAAAACCTTTAAAACTGCGTCATAATTGATGGTCAATTTCTATCGTCCTCCTGTACTATGTAATATACGAGGTCTCTTCTTAATAGATCAGTATAACAAGTAGCTACATTGATAACGAAGGAATCTGGATGTTGACAAGATCATGACGATTATTCGTAATTCGTTTAGAACCCTGTTGACGAGAGATTCCTCCATATGGAGTAGTTTGTGAAGCCTTTTGAAACTAATGATAATGATACAAGATTTGTGTATTTATCACGAGTTCAATGCTTCACTTTTAAAGTAGATTCCGTAATTTATAATTGCCCATTTTTTTTTTAATCGTCCAAAACGTTGACGTTGAAACTGGTCATCTGTCGAGTTCTTCAGGTCAAGTAACTCTGTGTGGTATGAGCTTTGGGAATCTTACTAATATATAGGCAATGAGAGAGAGAGAGAGAGAGAGAGAGAGAGAGAGAGAGAGAGGGAGGGAGAGAGAGAGAGAGGGGGGGATTTTGAATTTTACCTGTTAGCTATTCTTAGGTAAAATGGAATAGACGTTGAAACTGGGGTAATTACAAGGTATTAAATAACAAAGATAATTACACCAGAACTGTATGACAATACTGTTATCATTAACACGGTGGAAGTTTTATTTTTTCACACATAGCACTGTATTCTGGTTTTAAAGTTTCCTAGTTTTAGAAAAACAATCATTCAATATTATTTCTTGAAAACATCGTCTTTGGAAGATAAAAGGCAGTTAATGTAGTTTTTAATCACACCCCTTCTCTTACTACAATCCTTTTCAGAGTACCTATTACCCAAACGTTTTGAGTGAGATTATTAGCATAATACGTAAGAAAAAAAAATGGTCCAAAACATTTTTCCAAAGTTGAAATCTAAAGTCGCCTTTTTGGATTTGGATTGGACAAGGGTCGGTTTAAGGTTTAAGCGAACAAAAACATGAGATTTTAATACGAACAATAGAATACATCCTGAGATTTTAGTACGGACAATAGGACACATCCTGAACGGCCTACTTATGTCCCATCTTTGAATTACCATGCATAAGCTTGCATTAAGAGAGTCCTGTTGGAGAGTGGTATACAGTTTCTTTATTCTCACTACAGAAAATCATTATTTTCTCCTTTCATTAAAAGATGTAACTGTCAGAAATTATGTCTTTTACAATAGTCACCTTACCTCCAGCTTCTGAGAAATACCCTCGAGGAGAAGTGGAAAGAGTGTGTGTCCTCAGAATAGTTAGTGAAGAGTTTGGAGAATTTGAGTAGAATGCGCAACAGCAGAGGAAGTCCTGGGCCATCTTTTCTATTACAGAGTTATATTTGTTTTCTTTTTATAACGATTAGCGTAGATGTATCATATTTCGGTGTAATTAAGTCCGCAAAATAATTTGTACTAAGATCAATATACATCTGGTAGATGACTTTTGTATGATGTATAATGATGTAACATAAATTTTCTATTAAAATACAATTTATTTGACATAGTAATTCACGAACAACAGGCCCATTACGACCAAAAGACTTGAACCAACTTAACGATAAGAGACGTTGTATGTAACGCGCTATTTTCAACCATATTTTCATTAGCGTTATATTATTTATGATTTTTTTTTTCATTTCACTGTCAACCTTATCGACAAAACCCTTTGAATGTACACATGCAATTGTCGTCCTTATGTGGGTGGTGGTAGTGTATTACAGCCAACTCTTCATGTTGCCACGGGCCTATCCCTTGGTCGGCCCGTAGGGTCCTTATGTGATCACTTGATGGCTTATATACTGTATATACCTGTGTTGTCGCTAAATCAGGTTAATTGTTCCTGAACTCGCCTCTGGGTCAAGCCTCTTTCATTCCCGTCTCAACATTAATCGTATGCTCCCAAACTATGATGGTTTTCATACTTGCATTTTACGTAAATAACTCGTAAGATATTGATTGAAACTTGCATACATATACTACTAGTTATTCATGCTTTTATTAGTAATATGAAAGACAGACAAGTAAAGGTTTTTATTATTATTATTATTATTATTATTATTATTATTATTATTATTATTACTTGCTAAGCTACAACCCTAGTTAGAAAAGCAAGATGCTATATGTCTAAGGGATCCAACTGGGAAAATAGCCCAGTAAGGAAAGGAAATAAGAAATAAATAAACTACATGAGAAGCAATTAATAATGAAAAAAAAATATTTATTTTAAGAATAGTAACACCAATAGAATAAATCTTTCATATATAACCCATAAAAACTTTAAAAATACTAAATGAACAGAAATAAGATAGGAAAGTTTGCCCGAATGTACCCTCAAGCAAGGGAAAACGGATGAAAGTATGGTCATAACTGGAAGTAAAGTAGAAATGATTCAAATGACAGGAACTATCAACGTTATAACTTAGGTCACATAATTTCAGATTAGCCTCTGAACGGAGGTTGTGTTGTCCTGCCAGGGAAGGGAATCATTTGGTCTTATGTGACTGACCACTGTCATGAGGGAAAGTATCGGCTTCAAAATTAGAACGTAATCTTTTTACGAGTTATTTGCATGACTTGAATTGACCAGGTTCCGGTAATTGTACAAGTCTTAAGCAATAATTGATTGTTTTCTTTTTTTTTTTTGCGGGTTCTTTTCTATATGGGAGCAGAACATTATCTGTCCATTTCTCATTATCTCGTAATTTATATCATTAGGTTATCTACCTTATCATGATGTCCCCGGATATAGGTACATCCGCCAAGGAGGTTATGTTTTCACCTTTGTTAGTTTGTTTGCCCTCAGCCAAACTCAAAAGGTTACGGATGAATATTCATGAAAATCTCAGGATATATCAGAAATGGGCCAACGTAGAACTAATTAGATTTTGGCAGTGATCTGGATCCAGGGCTTTTATTATACTGTAGATTATTTTTATTATACTGTCGAGTCATTTACGGTGAACATATGAAAGAGGGAACGCTTTGCTCCGTAGACTTGAGTAAAATTTTGACATCTGAAATCTCTGATTGCTATTTCTAATTGTTCGTGTATATGATACGTCATTTTGCTTTGTTACCAGGTGAAGTTTCATGTGTGTGTGTATATATATATATATATATATATATGTATGTATGTATGTATATATACATATATATATGTATATATATATACATATATATATATATATATATATATATAACATCTTGTGTATTTCGAATGATGCAATTGTTCAGCTGCTTCATTCTTACGAATATTCACACAATTTGAAATCATTCCTAAGACCGGAAAACAAAGTCTTGTCCTGGATAAGATAACACATATCATATACCTGAAATACTCTTCCATTTCCTCCTTTTGTGAATGTAATCTCATGATCTTCGCATCCCCCAGGACACGAGTGTACGTAAACATGAAATCTCATCTACGTTAATGAATTTTCTTGGAATTCATTCGATCTGTTTCATATGAAAGAGTAAAAAAAAAAGAAAAAGTATATTTCCTGGATGTTTCGGAATTGTTGAAATATCATTAATGCGATGTGACCATTTCTTTGTTCTTTGTCGAAAGCTGTTTTCATTATTTCTATTCTTTGAAAATATTGAGAATTGTTTATAAACAGGTTTTTGTTCAATTTGTCGTTTAGTTTTCCTTAAATAGACTTCTTCTTCTTCTTCTTCTTCTTCTTCTTCTTCTTTTGTTAACATTATTGATTCGGGTGGTGTTTGTGTGAATTGACTAAGTCTTTTTTTTTAATTTCTAGTAGTAATAATATCTTTGTAATTTTAAATAGGTCGTCCAGATTATCATTCATCCTTTGGCAAAGCAGACCCCGTTTTAAAAGTACATAACAGTACTACTTCGGTTCAATAAGAAATTCATCCTCACAATAGATTCGAGTTATAAAAACCTGATTTAAAAGCTAAATGTCTCCTATGTCTTAACGCTTTCCATTTCTCTTGAGGGCCCTGCAAGATGGGAGCAGGTCTGTTATTTTCGACAGTGCACCTTAACCGGAACGCTGTAGGCATTAATAAAGGGGGCTTTGCTGCCTAATTTTCTCCTATTTGCATCTCATATCTGAATGGCCTCCCTAGTCGTACTGTTGGGTTTATGGGCTAGATTTCATATATATAAATAAATTTATTAGTCAATCATTCTATCTGTTATTAGCTGGTGGGTCGTTGCTTCTTCGCCATCCTTCAATCTCTATCATTTACATTATTCCCTTCTCTTTTTCATAACCTAAATATACTCAAGTTTTTTAGTAACAATTATATTTATAGATAGTTCATTTTAAACTTGAAGAGAGGGGCCGTATTCGATGTGACAGATATCAACAGCTAAATCGCTCTCATTAAGAGAGAGAGAGAGAGAGAGAGAGAGAGAGAGAGAGAGAGAGAGAGAGAGAATCTTAAGGTCAAGACAAAGGGACATATAATATGCATATTAATCGCTCCAGACGAAACAATTTCACGGCTGAAGGCTTCATTATATCCAAACTAATCAATCGTCTTCAGGATCAGTTGAGAGAATCTGCCCATCATTTCTGGACGCGATATCTTCCCAGGAAGTAGACAAATGAAGACTTCTTGTTACGTCATAGGAAATTGTCTCTTGGAAACAAACTGAGACAGCTCCATATGTTATCTGGGAAGGCCTCGGGGAGGGAAAGGGGGGGTGGGGGGGTGGCGGGCGCCTTGTCCACTGGAGAGAGGATGAGGTAATTAGCATTATATAACATAGCCGTGAGCATTATCGGTTATCCTCGCCTCCCTGATTTATATCTTTAGTTTTCTCCATTTATCTCCGACATATACTATTTGTATAAGGTAGGGTTAGTTAGTTTTACACTTCTTTACCAATACTTGAGCGATTGCTATGGTAATACATGTCAATATAGTCAGTTTTACGCTTCTTTACCAATACTTGAGTTTTACACTTCTTTACCAATACTTGAGCGATTGCTATGGTAATACATGTCAATATAGTCAGTTTTACGCTTCTTTACCAATACTTGAGTTTTACACTTCTTTACCAATACTTGAGCGATTTATGGTTAAACAGATATATGTCATTCTTTGCCTTATAACCAGTGATGTAATTAAAATGTTTTCGTGACATTACTTTATAAAAATATTTTCAGCCTATATGCATTCTTATATATATGTATATATATACATATATATATATATATATATATATATGTATATATGTATATATATACATATATATAAATATATATATATATATGTATATATATACATATATTGTGTATATATACATATATACACATATATACACACATATATACACACACATATATATTATAATATATATATATATATATATATATATATATATATATATATATATATATATATTATATAATACAGTTCACGTTTGTGTGTCTCCAATGTAGTGAGTGTTTTTTACCATCGATTCTAAATATCCCTCTTGCGAAATATATTTTTTAGTATTTATTCACATCAAAATCATTCTCAAAAACTTCCTTTATAAGTATATTTCAAGACCCTCCCAAATACGTTCTATTCGTCTGTCATTTATCATGCTTGTATCCGTAAGAAACTCCATCCTTTTTATATGTCTCTCGGTTCGTAACAATGCTCACCGTCTTTGTTGATATCAAAGGTTTCAGATATTTTACCTATTTTACATATACAAGATTAAACAACAGAATTTCAATCTAATTTATTACCTCTTCGGGTATTCTTATTATTATCTTTAATGAATTAACACTTTTTTATAAATTCAATTCTTTCGCCTGCTGAGTCAATGTTTTAGGATTTTGACAGCTGTTATAAATATGACTAAAATATTTTTAATAAATCGGTACTAGTAAAAATGATTTCATTAGTATTAGTTTCACCAACTAATGAAATAATTGTGAAAGAATCACACGGTAGGACTGAAATTCAATCATTAATTGGGAAATGTTTGAGGTTTGGCGAGTGACAGGCGGTATGTTTAAATCGTGAGAATCAACATGAAAATGAAATATCATAATACTATTATGATATCTGACACCCGGGTACATTTTCATGCATTTGTTGCCTGTTTTATTTATATTTATTCGACAGCAATATGCGACAATAGCAATTGGGAATTTTTAATTCCAGTGTTCTGGTTTTTTTTTTTTTTTTTTTTTTTTTCCAATTACGTATGTGTAGCGGTATTTAAATTTTTCTTTGAAGTTTAAAACGTTAATGGTGAATAGATAAGGAAATTTTTTTCATGGGGAATGATAAATGTGATCTAAATTATTCTTGATTTAAAATCCTAGATCAAAACTTTTTATGTTATTCTTAACGAATATTATATGGATTTTCTCCGTTAATCATTCCGTTCTCTTTTGCATAAATTTCGACAAGGATTAAAATCTCTTGCTTCAGTTTCCATATTTCATTCAAAATCTCTTTTGGTCTATTAGAAGCATATTGTATTTTTTTTTTTATCTCGTATCAGATTTTATTCAACTTTCAAGTCTCTAAATGTAATTCAGTCCCATGCAAAGAGGCATATTTCCTATATCACATAAGGAAGGTACATTGTTCTATTAGTAAAGTGAAAGTATTGTATTTCATAATATAGATTGTAACCTACATTTCATTTCAGAGAGAGAGAGAGAGAGAGAGAGAGAGGAGAGAGAGAGAGAGAGAGGAGAGGAGAGAGAGAGAGAGAGAGTTTTAACATAAAGGACACAACCAAATCAGAGAGAGAGAGAGAGAGAGAGAGAGAGAGAGAGAGAGAGAGAGAGAGGAGAGAGAGAGGGAGAGAGAGAGAGAGAGAGATCAATAAAAGTCAATCTCTGTAATCATTTTTATTTCTTTAGTTTTAACGTAAAACACAACCAATCTGAGATCTCGTAACGATCACCAACGAATATTATTTTTTTTTGGTTTCCTTTCAATGTTTTGGCAGAACCATTCATCTCGTTTTAAGTTCTAGTAATGATTTACATTGCATCAGAAAATAGAAACTTTTTATCCATAATCGACCATTGAAGTCGTTAAGTACAGCGATATTTCCTTTCCTGATGGCTCTGAAACATTTAGCAGTGTTTGTTAGGTAAACTTTTGATCGTAGTTTGATAGAATTTATATCTCCAATGAATTTCATATTAGTTTGATTTCTGTGTTCGTTCGATCATTAGAATCCTCTTATGAGATTTCAGTCAATTATACACTTCACTAAGAATATTTTGTGATGTAATATTGTTGCGAAGATGTAATTCTATTCTTTAAGCATAGGTATACAAAAAGCTAGTCGTCATCACCTTCAAATTTGGGGGGAAAACGCTCTGGATGTTTTAGATTCCGCAGAAATCCTTCATAGTTTGATATTAAGGGGAAACAAAATTGAAAAATTACCTTAAAAACGCATCACTTTTTTGATCCTCAAAAGATTAATTTCTATCAATTCGTTAACGTCTTATACGAAGTTATTATTTCCTCCCTTTCCCTCAGAGAGGTCACACCAGGTCAGTCGCTTAATTCTTGTCTCTCTATCTTGTAATGACTAAAGCCTCTGATGCTCAGAGTCAGAGGAACATACGGTTATCACCTATCAGCTTTAAAGGTTAAAGGTGTCTGGTTTCAGTTCCAGTTTCATCGGAATAGATAATCACCAGAACGTCAGCCGGGTAAGCCCTGCCCCCCCCCCCCCCCCCCCCAACCTCACTGTGGGGCCCAACCACAGCCAGTGGTCTCCACAGTAAACAACTTAAACTCATGGTCCCTGGCTGGCATCGATCTGCTGCCATGCGAATGCTAGGCAAACACGTTACCACTTTATTAGCAAGGAGGTTCATTAGGTCTGTGCTCTGATGACAGAGGGGAAATTTGGGTCTGGTTGGGATAACAACCCCTGCGGTTGGTGCAGCAAAGGGTTTCAAGAAGGGTTCAGATCCCATTGAAACCTCAGTCTCTGGAGGACTGGCTGATACATTGTTCACCATCCATTTCCTGGAGTAAATTCTCTCTCTCTCTCTCTCTCTCTCTCTCTCTCTCTCTCTCTCTCTCTCTCTCTCTCTCTCTCTGTAATAGATACATCTTTTATAACTACAACAAATCAGGTTGATATCTAGAATGTTGCTCTAGTAAACTTATTGAAAATGTGCAGTTTATACTAACCAGAGAGCAAACAAAGGGCTGTTTTCCTGGAAGAGGCCATTGGTCTTAATCAAGGGTTCAATCAGCAGGAAAAGGTCACCCTTTGACCAAATATATTTGTAAGGGTAACAGCACAAAACAAATAAGCTTAAATTAGTACAAGGGATTTTTCTCTATGAAGGATAAAAGGTTAATTTACACATTTAAGAAATATTCAAAATTGATTTATTTATCCC
>NC_090747.1:109443766-109453766 GCF_036898095.1 Palaemon carinicauda | reverse complement strand
CTGTAGAGGACTCTCCGAGATTTTCTCTCTACTCTCGCGAGTGTTTCTCTTCTCTCGCGCATGCTACAGTCTAAACACTCTAGACAGCACGCTCGTAGAGCTAGGTTGTAGCTCTCCACTCTCTCCAGAGAATATTCAGATCTCTGAAAGTTTTCGTTACTCTCGCGAGAGAACATGTGCCAAAAAAGTGGAATAAAGACCAAACAATTGCATTAATTCAGCAATACGAGAAATTTCCTGAACTGTGGAATGTGACTTTGCTTGAGTACAGAAACAAAGAGCTGAAAATTAGTAAAATTAAAGGAATAGCTGAAAACTTGGGAATTAGCAAAAAAGAAATTACAAGGAAATGGCACAATATCCGGAGTCTAATGTGTACTGAAGCTAGAAAATTAAAGAAGAAAAAATATGGGAGTAGAGCTGAAGAAATAATTAGTGTAAAAAAAAATAAGAAATAAAAAAAAAACACTACCCACAAACACACACACACACACACACACTTCAATACCCGTTATTTTTAACGAGCACGTGCACTAGATTATTTGTTATTATTATTTGAAAAAAAAAATATATTAGATATATTTAATTCAAATAAATGCTTAAAATTTACATATTTAATCTAAATATTTGAATTTAACGGGAACGTGCAGTAGATTATTTGTGTTATTATTATCAAAAATAAAAATATTAAATACATTTAATTTAAATAAATGATTAAAATTTAAATATTTAATTTAAATATTTGGATTTAACGGGCACGTGCACTAGTTACTTTGTATTTATATGTTATGCTTTCTTATCCTAACCAACCCTCCCTCACTTACTGCTCACTCCAGCATTTTTTTTGTGTTTACACAGTGTTATATAAAACTCTTTATTTCTTCAGGAACTGCCTAGATCTGAATTGATCTGGAAACGAGAATCAACTAGAGCAATCTGAAAGTATTAATTTGGAAATAGGAACCCCCAAACATACGAAGTTCTTATAGCTCGATGTATCTTCCTCAAACAATTTTCTAAATAATTTTGCATGTGCTTCATCTTCTCCCCTTTTGCTTATCCATTTTCAGACCCACATACTTCTTTTCCTTTTCTTTTTCACTTCGTTCATAATTATTAATGCAGCAGCAACACGGTACTTTTGAGACATGTTTTCTCAACCCTCGCTAGTCGTCGACTGAAACTGGCTCCAGTGTAAATAGATGCGCGAGAAATCTTACCCGACTCTCAGACACTTTCTCTCTCGACACTCACTCACAGCTCTCGGAGAGAAAAACTTGCTGGTAGTATAAACACGCTGTAGAGAAAGTCGCGCGAGAGTAGCCGTCTCTCGGGAGAGTTTACTCTCCAGTCTAATCGCACCTTAAGAAACCCAAATCACCTACTTAAATCTTAATTTCCCTCCCTGCTATAGAAAAAAAAACCCTCATCTACTTTCGAAATCGGTTATCTAACACCTTAATTATTCTTTTAAACTTGACTATCATAAGAAACATTTGTCATCTACTTACCTTAATAAAATCTTTAGGATATATGGTGGATATTTTAATGGACGAATTAATATTTTGTCCAGTAATATATGTTCGTTTTATAAACCCAGGCTCTTTTTCCAAAGACGCCTTAATCCCTAAAGAGAATTATAATCATCTGAAATTTTTATTCGTCGCAAAATGGAAAAACCTCTAAAAGAATTTCCCCTAAAACCAGAGTCATATTTATACTGAAGTCATTACTCTTGTTGGTGAATGATTATAATTACCCATCCGGCTCTACGACGAAAGCAGTTCCTAAGGCAAACTTATTTTGATGGATGAAGCGAATCCTGATTTTAGTTTCTATTTAAGAACTATAATTTTTTCCCTTTTGAAGGAGACAAATGGCGGGACGCTAATTTACTTCCCTCTGAGAGTTCACAGCAATTTATGGTCGGTAATTGTTCTTCTCTCTTAAGGTTCGTGTAATTTGGTGCGGATGATTTGAAGGAAGAAGAACTCCGGCAATTAGGAAAATCCTTAATCATCAGTGAACCAATTTACGAGACCTCCCGGGAGTCTGACTTCCAGCACTGCAGATGCATCTGTGATAACTATCTGTATTTTACTTTAGATGTTTGTGTGTTTCTGTATAGGTGGATGCGATAATTACTGCCGTGAATTTATTGATTAAAATTATTTAAAAGTCATGTAAATAAAAAAAAACAAAACTCGCTTGGTAATATGGAAAGTAGAGACCAGCTCCTCACAGCAATCTTGCGAATAATGTTAAAATAGCCTATTAGCAGAACGAAATTTTATTTCATGTGTCATTTCATATCTCAACAAATAAACGTGATCAAAATATAAAAATATGTATTCAAGATATGGGTGCCTTAAATGTAGCAATTTTTCCAGAATTTAGAATCTTCTTCAGTCACGTAAAGGGACTTTTAATTCAGATACTAATTAACCTCTTTCTATGTTTGAAAACAATCCTTTTATTCCTGAATGTAAATATTCATAGTTAATAACCCAGAAGCTCGTCCTGATTGGATACAATTCGAAATCATCAATCAATAGGAAGCTAGATAAAGTATTACATATAAGATGCAGATATTTGCCGTTAGTTGAAAAACAAAAAAACTGCAATTTGAAGTATATTCTGCGGTGAATGTTATCTTTAGCATCAGTGCAAAGTTTTAATTCCCTATTTATAAAAGGAGACAGCAAGGAAGAGATAAATATAAATAGAAACTGATTATACTATATAGAGAATGTTTGCTATATTGTAATATTCTTCAACAAGATGTGTATGGGAGAAGGTCTTTCTCCAAATTAGAATAAGAATTATTGCGAAATAATTTTGCAGCTTCGCCTCTTATCCGAATTGCTTAACAGGGTTCAACCATTATGCCTCTATTACTGCTTCCTTTGAGACCAGGATAGTGCTAATTAAAGTCTCTCTCTCTCTCTCTCTCTCTCTCTCTCTCTCTCTCTCTCTCTCTCTCTCTCTCTCTCTCTCTATATATATATATATATATATTATATATATATATATATTTGATTATCCCCTTCCCAGTCCCCTTGGCTATACAAGCAAACATACATACTTTCATGCATGAAGGCATACGTATAAATAACATGTTTATATATGTATATATATACATATATATATATATATATATATATATATATATAATATATATATATATATATATATATATATATAAAGATAAGAAAGATAAGGTTCATCATAAATTTGGCTGTCTAAATTGGATCAGATCAGAAAAGATTGAGCAAAATCGTACAGGTTAAAAAAGAATATCAATTCAATATCTAATGACGTTATTTCTTTAAAAAAATCATCTATTGTTATTCCTGTCTATGAAAACCTATTAATACATATTGCATGAAATAGTTACGTTACTGAATGTCTGGATTTTTCTTTGTCCAGGTAAACAATAACTATGACCTCAGGCAACATCGCCACAAAATTATTATAGTTAAAAGCATGTTCAGTCGTGATTATATTCAAAAGCAGATTTTTTTTTTTTCCACATAACTTTGTACAAAACAAAGTCTCAACCCATTTAACCTCCTTGAGTCTCAGACATTCACTAATGTGAATGAATGCAAACTTTACCTTAAAGTAGACATTAAAGGGGATTTTCAAAATCATTTTAGATATATTGTGCAATCTAAATTTGCAAATTTTAGATGTAATTAGGAAAGAAAACTCCCATTTTCAGTGTAATAAAATTTTCCAAATTTCCATTGAAAACTTTATTAATGTTGTTAAACATTATTTTTTAATATATAATAATCACTTAATCGAAAGCCTTACAATGTTGTCATTTAAGAATAAAGTACTTTGTATTTAGTGTTATCAAACCTTTATAAATCTTACCGATTTGGCCTCGATTTATCTTGAAACTTAAAAAAAAATTATCGCATATATTTTATCTTAAAAACCCACAAAGGTCAAGAAGAACCAGAACTCTCAGAATGATAATAATCCCGGATTCAAAGTCTCTTAACATATCCAAATAAATTTCGAATCTATTCAAAAGACTTCGATCTTCCGATGCATTTGAGGATGCTGTTGGAGATCAGACATCCGTGAAATCTTGAACGTTTAGGAATATTTGTTGATAAAAACGATTCGTCTCCTTCCTTGGATCTATCAGGTCTGAACGTTTTTCTCTGAGACGAAAAATCCCGATATGTTCCCCCCTCCATTATCTCGCGGTGAGGAGAAGCAATGGAATTATCTAGGAAGCTCTGAATGTTATCGCGTTGAAGTAAATATCCAAGAATTGCAAATGCCCTATGGATTAATTTATATATTTTTTGTTGTAAGGATAGATGCTTTTTTGATATTCCGTATATATATTTTTTTAAAACGAACTTAACAGAAATTTAATGTTCATTTCTTCATATTCAAAAACATTTGCCCCTCCACTCTCTCTTCTTCCACACAGATTTGATTTTGTATTTATAAAAACTTGAAATTGCGAGAAAATTGATGTTCATTTCTTCATATTTAAATATATTTGTTCCTTCCCTCTCTCTCCCCTTCCTCATAGATTTTTATTTTTATTTTTTTTCTAAAAACTTAAAATTACCAGAAAATTGATGTTCGTTTCCTCATCTTTAGATATATTTGTTCATCTCTTCACTCTCCTAAGGGTAGATTAAATTGGAGCAGAATAAATATAAGTTAATCCTGAAATACATTTACAGATAAAAACAGTTTTTTATCTTTAGCTAGATAAGAGTAATCTGTTTGATCAATAACACTCACGCACTCACACTGAGGTGGAGAATTGGCCTCTCCTCTCGTTCCCTCGAGCAAATGTGCTGTCATTTAGCTCACCTTGTGGTTTTCATTTGAGGCAGAAGTACAAAGAAGCCTTTTAAGGCGAGAAGGATATTGCTACAGATGCTGAGAGCTCTCTCTCTCTCTCTCTCTCTCTCTCTCTCTCTCTCTCTCTCTCTCTCTCTCTCTCTCTCTCTGATATAAAACGTTCCAGGCGGTTTGCTGACATTTACCCTCCTGGTGGACGATATGATTTTTTCTTTTTTTCAATCAGCCTCTTAAAGTATAAAGATTCATGTCGACATTTTCATATTTTTTTTCAACTTGAATCAGGACATTTTATATAAAGAATATCAGGAAAATCAGTAAAACATTATTATTATTATTATTATTATTATTATTATTATTATTATTATTATTATTATTATTATTATTATTGCATAGATTTCGCCAGTCGTCTGTATCCAGAGCTTTTAAATAAATGCTTCTCTATTCATCATCTCTTACTTCGCGCTTCAAGCACGCACGCACACACGCACGCACGCACGCACGCACGCACGCACGCACGCACGCACGCACGCACGCACGCACGCACATATATATATATATATATATATATATTAAATATATAATATATATATATATATAATATAAAAACCTTTTATGAGAGTATTAGTGGTGATTTGGTAAAAGAAGACCATCTGAATTGTTTCGGGCAAAAGACAGAAGGAAAGATAATAATCTCCCATAGAAGAGTCTTCCTTTGCTTATCTTGACATTAATGATGATTTATGGGAAGGTTCCTGGGTATGATTTTCTATTTGGTCTAGTTTATCTTTCGCCGGGGGGGGGGGGGGGAGTAAATGTATAAGTTTCCATTGTGTTTTATCTGTTTTCTTGAAAAGTTTGTGTTATCTTTGTTAGGAGCATTATTAAGTGCTGATGTTAATAGTTATAAGGATAATAATAATACAATAATAGCAATATTAATGTCATTATCATCATAAAACAATAATATTATTACTAAAGTCATTATTATGATAAAATAATAATAGTAATAGTAATGTCATTATCATAATAAAACTATAATAGTAATAGTAATGTCATTATCATAATAAAACAATAATAGTAATAATAATGTCATTATCATAATAAAACAATAATAATAATAATAATAATGTCATTATCATAATAAAACTATAATAGAAATGGTAATGTCTTTATCATAAGGCTAATAATTATTAGAACAGCAATAACAACTACAGTATAACTATAGGGACAATCAGTGAAGTGCAGACTTTTTCCGCGACAGCTAGACCTTGACCTTTAACCTCAACATGTATTAATTGGCGTGGATGTTCATACACTCAAATATGAACCAAGTTTGAAGTCTCTGTGACAAAAATGTCCAAACTTGTGGCTGATTACGTGAATTGGAGATTTTCCTTGACCTTGACGTATGACTTTGATATTTCAAAATTTAATAATTCCGTATTTTTACATATCGGTTAATCCCTGCAAGTTTTATTACTCTCTGATTAAAATTGTGGCCAGGAAGCTTTAAAGATGGATGAGCAGAGTCTGACTAGCTGTCAATGGACATCTAAACAATATGATACTTTTAATACCCATCGTATAATAGAGAGCAAAAATCCTCGGAGTATTGGAAAAAGTTTTTTTTTTTTTTCCGTCAATCTCCGTTAGCCCATAAAAAGAGAATTTCGATTACTCGCCTCTCTTTATAAACCCCACCACCCTCTCTCCCTCTCAAAATGTAGTCATATGAATACATCTACTTATATGTTTAACATAAGTTATTCATATTATGAAAAAAAATATTATAAAAATAAATCAATTGTATAAAAATAAATCCATTGTATATATGATGTAAATCTTCCCCAGAAACGAAAGGATGGTAAATAAGCGTTATGATAGCGAAATCAAGTACGGCTCATCTCCTAAAAACTATAATTGATAAGAATATCAAAGAAATAAAAGCGAACTCCGAGAATTCCTGTAGGATCCACAAGCGGAGATGAGCCAGCGAGAAAGCTGTCATTGCAGCGCCTGGAAACTCAATCACCTGGAATGGCAGGTGATTGCACACCAGTGGCTGGACTGATACTGAAGGAAGGATACGTCTGGAATCTTAATCTGGAAATCGAATATCGATTTAGCTTTCAATTTCGACTGCATTCTGCTACGCGACATTTATGAAAACAATTCTGAATTAATTACTTGAAGAGATATCAAGCAATGACGAACACATGTTTACTGGATTTAATAGCTATTAGTAGCCTACTCGCGAAATCTATTTACTTTGATTTGGAGAAAAATGTCAATTCCTGATATCGGAAGAGATTCTCAATCTCATGGGGATATTTATCATTTTTATCAGCGTTTATTTTGTAGATAAGTTGTTGGCGACGAAAACAGAATAAATAGGTGTCAGTTTTACAGAGTAGTAAAATTAACTCCATTATGAATACATAAATACATACATACATACACACGAGCGCGCACACGTATATATATATATATATATATATATATGTATGTGTGTGTGTGTGTACTGTATGTATGTATGTATGTATACATACATATATTCATTATTGAATAAATAGACGATTATCAATATAAGCAAATGAAACTGTAAAGAAATGTTAGGATAAGTTTCAGAAGTTTATGACCCACTTTCTCGTGATCGTATCCCCAAGTTAGTATGAGGAATAAGAGTTTTGAACAAAGACTTCATCATTTCTCTTATAATACTCAAACATTCTCTCTCTCTCTCTCTCTCTCTCTCTCTCTCTCTCTCTCTCTCTCTCTACTTATTCATTGACACTGAATATAATGCAGTTTTGTACTTATCAATTTTGTAGAAACTGCAGCAGAATTAAAGCTGAAAGAAAGGATTGCTAAATCGGCTTCAAATGAGAAGAAATTCGCAAATTAAACCTCAAACGAAAAGTTTGTAATATGGTGGAAATCCTTAAGTCTTGTTCCTTTAATAGAAAAATAATAATAACTATTAAAATAAAGTAATAAAAATATAATTTGTAAAATGTCACCATGAGCTTCAACAAGAAAACTTAGTGAGACAACAGACTGCTGTCATTCCAGTGCATGGAAACCTAATCACCTGGAAAGACAAGTGATCGCCATGACGGGGTGATTGACACTGAGTGAGGGTCACGTCTGGTTCCTTAATTAATATGAAAATCACGTAATGATTTAGCTGTCACTTCGAGTGCTTTCGGTTGTGAGACATTCATGATATTTATCCGGGGTTTATCAAATTGTTTGATATGACAATAGATATCAAATTCGGATGAAAGTATAATTGTTTAGTATAACAATCGATATCAAATTCGAATAAAAATATAATTGCTATATATAAGATGTGTTAAGATTCCGATAGCAGATGTTATTTTGATTAAGAACTTATGTAGCATATATATATATATATATATATATATATAATTTTTTTTTTTTTTTTTTTTTTTTTTTTTTTTTTTTTTTTTTTTTTTTTTTTTGAGGATTTTCAAAGTTGAGGGATTTTCTGAGTCGGGTATCTTCTGGAATAGGGATGTTTATGGAGTTTAGGATTCCTGGAGTTTGAGTTTTTTTTTTTTTTTTTTTTTTTTTTTTTTTTTTTTTTTTTTTTTTTTTTTTTTTTTTGTGGGCGGTAAGGATTTATAAAGTTGGAATATTTTCTGGAATCGTGACTTTTAAAAATTTAAGTAGTTGCGGATTTTTTGGATGTAGGCATTTTCCAGAGTGTGGGATTTTCGGGAGTAAGGAGTTTTCTTGAATTGGGATTATCCTTGCTTGTAAATCTTAACAGAAAAATCATTGAATACGTACTGGCAATGCGACTGAGAATATATGGTTTGGTATATCATTATTTAAAGTTTCGTGATCACCGATGATGTGGATTTCTACTACGCATTAGGATCGGACTCGGAAGTCTTGAATGAAATGAAAAGATTCTATCGTCTGATCCGTTTAGCTCACTTGGGAATCTTGGTTCGATCCCAGGGTGGAGTTAAAGTATATTTTTTATTTTCACTTAGGATATTATTCATGTGATTATTTATATTTTTTTTTATTGTTATTACCTCCGCCAACGAAGTTGGAAGGAGGTTATGTTTTACACAGTTTGGCAACAATATTGTGTGTGTTTGTTTTTTTAACAGCTTCCTGCAACAATATTAACCGTAGAGTATTGAAACCTGCAGGGATTAACTTGTAAAAACCTGTAAATTATTAATTTTGAAAGGACAAGGTTACGGTCAAGCAAAATGTCCAATTCACGTATTCAGCCATACGTTTGGACATCGTTGTCACAGAGACTTCAAACTTGGTTCATATTTGATTGTATGAAAATAAACGCTAATCAACACATGTTAAGGTCAAAGGTCAAGGTTAAGACATAGTCTGCAGTGGCAAAGGTCTATGCTCTACTGAGTGTTCGTCTAGTTATTTCTGTTATTGCTGTTATTAACATTAGTGATATATTATTATCCTTAATCAGATATGAAAAATTAACATGTACCAAAAATGTACGAAGTGAAAGAAACTAGTATATACACCTAACAGCTAAAATTGCCCTTCACCTCTTTGCTATGCAAGTTAGGAAGGAGTACCACTTAACTCATCGACCCCAATTAACGTTAACTTCTGGGTTTGCTAGTTGGCTTTAACTCGAAGTTAACTTTTTGGGGATTTGCAATTAACTACTCAGAGTAGCACGTCTCTCTCTCTCTCTCTCTCTCTCTCTCTCTCTCTCTCTCTCTTTTTTTTTTGATTTTTTTGTGTGTGTGGGGGGGGGGTTTATGGAAAGGGGGCAGAATCGACTTTCAAATGGCTGAACCTCATGGGACGATGTGTCGGGGTCAAGAGGAGAATCCCAAAAACGTTTGCTCTTATGGCTAAATTCTTAACATGTTCCAGAGAAACTAAATTTAAAGGGAAATGAAAAATGGATTTCCTATGGGACAGGAGTTGGGAGGAAGGGGGCATCATTTCTTTATGATTTTTTTATGTCTTTTAGATTTAATCTAAATAAATTTATATACATTACATACTTACATACATATGTATATATGTATATAAATTATATAAATTGTATATATATATATATATATATATATATAAATTAAATATACAAATGTATATATATATATATATATATATATATATA
>NC_090747.1:109433766-109441266 GCF_036898095.1 Palaemon carinicauda | reverse complement strand
GAATTTAATTGTGGTTTTCTTTAATAGCGTGTAAAATTTTATAATTATCTTGGAATTTTTTTCTTTGATATTATATATAAAATTGCTTTTTTTAGTCTGGCTTTAGTTAAAAGATTTATTTATAAATTGTCTTTACATTTAATGTGTCTGTTGTCATAAGTTACCTAAGTTTTCATCACCTTTAAAGTGAAATTATGTAAAATGGTGGGCTATTTTCCCTGTTGGAGCCCCTGCTTTTCCAACTAGAGTTGTAGCTTGGCAAGTAATAATAATAATAATAATAATTATTATTATTATTATTATTATTATTATTATTATTATTATTATTATATTGTATGTCACTAAAATGTAAAAATATTTTTTTCCATGGTCTCTTCACTGATATATTCTATAACCTGAAAGGTTACTTCGTACAAAACGTAAAAACACACACATACACACACAGACACATTTTGCTGGACGGGAGATAGTCTTGCTCTAACTTGTTGTAGTGTCTGCAACCTCACCATTTTTGTGAACTAAGGATTGGGGATTTGTGTGCGAGCTTTTGGGTCTACTTGTTGAGTCGTCATCAGTCATTGCCTGGCCTTCCCTGGTCCTAGCTTGGGTGGAGATGGGTTTGGGCGCTGATCATATAGATATATGGTCAGTCTATAGGGTATTGTTCTTTTAGGGCATTTTCACTGTACTTTGCCTCTGCCATTCATGAGTGACCTTTAAACCTTATAGTAAATGGAAATATTATGAGTAACTATTCCCTTATACGAGTTTTTATATAATAGAATATATTCATATTTCCCATAAAGATGAAAAACAATTAACAACAACAAATGAAGTAATAAGCAAATACCACAACTATTGAAATTCGAAATTTCAATGCATCAACAACTGTCATATTTACACCTGAAATGTGAGTAATCCATTACACATACTCTGCGCGTTCTCATTCACAAGTTCTAAGCGCTCAGCTGACAATCTCTTGTTTTTCTCTCAAGTTCCTAAGCCTGATTTTAAGATTTTAGCTTGTTTTTTAGGAAACATAGTTTTTTATAAATAATATTTAAATTCCTATTCACCACAGACTTTTATATAAAGATTTTATTTTTTATGCAATCAGTGAAACTCTTATGCGCTAGAAAGGGATACTTCTAAGGTTTGCTGAAAAATTTAGATTTTTTGATATGGTGGGAGGACATTTTCCCCTCTTTTGTTAAGTTGTTATTAAGTTACTTTGTTTCGAGGGGAAATGGGAGGGGGAAATATATAATTTCAGGGTGCAACAGTATTCCTTTGCTCAGGTGTTTGCTTTGCCGTGCATCCTTACTGTATGTACAGTATATGTATGTAAGTATGTATCTATGTATAGACGTGAAAGTTGAAAAAAATTGTGCATATGCATTTTGTTGGGTAATACGTTTTGTATATTCAAATGAAATAATTATTATGCATCATTTTGCCCCCCTTCTCTCTCTCTCTCTCTCTCTCTCTCTCTCTCTCTCTCTCTCTCTCTCTCTCTCTCTCTCTCTCTCTCTCTCTCCCAATTCTAACTCCGTCTCTATGATTAGTCAAATACTGCTGACAATAACAGTTGTTGTTCTCCATTATAGATTTATTTTTATTGTTGTTGTTACTAATGTCATAACTATTATCATCATAGAGTTGTCAAATAGGAAGAGGTAGAATTATGCTTGGGAGGATCATTGGATATAGCTTATATTATATAGTAGAACCAAACCATCCATTGCCGTATCATCAGACAGATAGTTTGACTTTGTTACCACTGCCAATGAAGTTGGAAGGAGGTTATGTTTTCGCCCTTGTTTGTGTGTTTGCTGGTGACAGCTTCCTGGCCATAAGTTTAATCGTAGAGTAATGAAACTTGCAGGGATTAACTGTTATGAAAAAAAGACTGAATTATTAAAGGTCAAAGGTCAAGGTCACGGTGAAGCAAAATGTCCAATTCATGTAATCAACCATAAGTTTGGACATCGTTGTCACAGACTCCAAACTTGGTTTACAGTTGAGTGTATGAAAATCCACACCAATTAATGCACATTAAGATTAAAGGTCAAGGTTGGTTAAGGGCGAGCAAAAGATTGAGAAATAAGCTAACCGCGGTGGGGGTGTGTGCTCTACTGAGTGCTCCTTTAGTATTATGAATGCATTCTGTAATAGTGGAGCCAAGCCATTCTTTGCCAAATCATTAGATAGATAGGTTGCCATGGTTTCCCTATGCTTACGTTTGTCTTTTATTATCAGATAGCGATAAATGGTTATAGAACATTTATTATTGTGAAAAACATTGAGAGAAGTAGAGTGAAAATAATGCATCGAATAGTATCTCTAAGCATTTACTAAGATTATAATAGCGCCAGCGTATTAAATGTTGGGTATTTATAAATATGATATTTGAGTCATTAAAAAGAAGGCAGGTGCCTTTCTTAAAAGCAAATTTCATTATGATAGATGCCTAATAAAAATGTCGATATCAGAAAGAATGAGCAAAATGTTCACAAAGTATATCAATTACTGTTTTTGAGTGCCATAAATCAAAATCAAGTTTGTAAATTGTTTATTTAGACGGTTTATATTTATGTAAAACATGCTAATGTATACTGTAACCATACTGTAAATATTGTAATTGTAAATAATGTAATTCAACCTTTTAAAGAAAAAGAGAAAAGTTTATTTGTATATTGGGGTGTTATTTAATCAGTAATAGGCGCATATGATAAGGCATAATAAGAGACATATAATAAGAGAAAAGATCGAGGGGGGAAGAGCAAGAGGCCGACAAAAGGACAAAATTCTGGACAGCTTACTGGAGGATGCAAATGAGAATATAACAGCTGGACAATATATACAGAGCTACAGATAGGACCAGGTGGAGGCAATTGACAGCCCGCGTCGAAGACATGGTACCTTGATAGTTAGATAGAATAGGTGCAAGATGTATGTGAGAAGCAAATTCAATGAATTGATCAGTCAGAACACGGTAATATTAGTTATCTATACATTTGTCTAATGACATGTTCGACTGGAGTTCCCCTTATGTCCGATACAACGGTAATAGGGACAGTTCAAGTTTTAACTCCTACTGCCTTATTTCAAATTTGTCATTTGATTCAAGCTGATAGAAGAGACCCGAAGGATACCAATCCTGTTAACAGAATCCTTCATTCGTGGTTCATTCTGTATCGCGCAGGTATAGCAATAATTATGTGTGTGTGTGTGTGTGTGTGTGTGTGTGTGTGTGTGTACATCTACACCTCTGCCACTGGGACCTTAACAGTCTCAAACATAAAGAGTCCAAACCACTGGTAATTAGCTGATTTTACCATTGTTGGTTTTATCGTCCTATATTGACTGGATATGGTTCACTCAAATTGTATGAATTTGATTATTTGTAATTATAATTTCATCTACTTTGGATTTTTCACACTGTCCAAATATTAGAGCTTGCATGAAATCCGTCTTTTGATGCTCAATTGCCTGGCGTTGAACAGCCTTTAAACAGGAAACATCTTGGCTATAGATAGATCGGAAGAGTATTTGAGCCAGGACGTTGATCCCTCTACTCGCTCTCTCAACTAAAGAAGCTGGTAACTTATTCTGGGCTGTGCTCTGATCAAAGTCGTATTTCAACCGGTGGTGCTTATAGAAGAGTTCATATTTTAACGTTTGGTATCTATAATCTCGTGTTGTGTCGTGTGCGTAATAACCCAGGAGAAGAGACAAGCTGTTTCCAGCAATTGGAAACTATACGAGCTTCACGAAGTCGGCTATCAAAGTATGTTAAAATTGTATTGATCCAATATCTTATTTTATTCAGTTCCTTTGCCATCCATCAGGCTTATTTGCGGTATATATAACTAAATTTATGTATCAACGTTGATAATTGATAATTTTAATTATACCTGATGGTTGTGCAAGAGACAGAGGGCAGTGCATTTTTTGATGGTGGTGGGGCGCCGGTGTTTCATTTTCTTAGGAAGAAACTTATCTGTTGTAAACAGATATCAAATTCTTCCCTCTAATCCGCAAAATCTGGATTTCCTCGTAACTATATATTCTTATATAGGTTTTGGATCACATAACGCAACCGGTTACATCTGTTGTTTCATGTTTGCTTTCGAATGCCATTTTTACCTCCGCCAGCGAAGCTGGAAATAGGTTATGCTTTACCCCTGCTTGTGTGTGTGTGTTTGTTTTTGAACACTTCCTGGCCACAATTTTAATCGCAGAGTAATGAAACTTGCAGGTATTAACTGTTATGTAAAGAGCTGGGAATTATTAAATTCTGGAAGGTCAAGGTTACGGTCAAGCAAAATGTCCAATTCACGTAATCAGCCAGAAGTTCGGACATCATTGTCACAGAGACTTCAAACTTAGGTGAGATTTGAGTGTATGAAAATCCACCCCAATTAATACATGTTAATGTCAAAGGTCAAGGAAAAGGTCAAGCAAAGGGTCTATAAATAAGCTACCACGGCGGAGGTCTGCACTCCACTGAGTGTCCCTTTACTTTTATATAATTTCATCTTCAATTGTTTTGTGCATGCTGTGAATCACAAAATTGTCTTTATCGTATATCCCAATTATCAGTTGATGGCAAAGGTTTATTCCTTCATGAGTTTGTGCATTAAATCTTATGGCGTTCAGTTAACATGGCATTTGATTGGTTTTAATTAGTATGGCACATGTAGTGAATGGGAAATATGTTGCAGCATATTCAAATCTGTGCTTTAAACTCTTAGGTAGGGTAGTGCCACCAGTAGACCTTTCGTAGAGCACCGTATGCATTTCTTAAGGGTCTTGGTAACATTCCTTCGCCTCTTAGCGGCACTTCTTGCTGCCTTTTTTCATCATGTTGTCCGACTTATAACTTTTACCTTATAGAATAACTCTAGGGTTTTGCCTTCGATGCTCTTGAGCGTTGAATGGTCTCACAGGACTCAGCGTCAGACTACATTGTTCAAATCCTTAAATCTTATCTAGTCCAATTTGCTGTTTAAATTGGGCCTTTGATGCTTCAAACACTATTGGAGAATATGTTTTATGATCGCCATAACCGTAAAGACAGGCTAAAGTGGGTAGACTCAGGCTAGTAAAAACGAGTTAAAGAGAGTAGACTCGAAACGAGTTAAAGATTGTAGCCTTAAAATTATTTTTAAAGAGAGTAGACTCAAAACGGGTTTTAAAGAGAGTAGACTCAAAACGAGTTTTAAGGAGTGAAGACTCAAAACGAGTTTTAAGGAGTGAAGACTCAAAACGAGTTTTAAGGAGTGAAGACTCAAAACGAGTCGAAGAGCGTAGACTCAAAACGAGTTGAAGAGCGTAGACTCAAAACGAGTTGAAGAGCGTAGACTCAAAACGAGTTGAAGAGCGTAGACTCAAAACGAGTTGAAGAGCGTAGACTCAAAACGAGTTGAAGAGCGTAGACTCAAACGAATAAAAACGAGCTATAAAACGATAATTAAAAGTTAAACTAAATAACACTGACCTGAAAATGATTCCAAGAAAGCTAAATATGAATTGAATGAAATTCCTGTCTTTGAAATTCTCAAGTTTTTACATTACTTTGGTCTTGAGCTCCGTCACTTCATAGCAAGTTAGTTTTTTTATTTAAACTATCATTTCTAGTCCTATTTTTATTGAGGGTTTAACTATAATTAAAGGCATATTTCAATGATGATCATTACTGTCAAAAGGGTAATATATTCATTGGAAAGCATAGGCTACATGTTTTCAAAATTTAGGTTGAAATTGATGTCTGCCCAAGACAACAAACGGAAATTCTCTCTCTCTCTCTCTCTCTCTCTCTCTCTCTCTCTCTCTCTCTCTCTCTCTCTCTCTCTCTCTCTCTCTCTCTCTAATCAATGAAGCATCAAAGGTATCTCGTCCATCAATTACGCGAATTGCTTCCTGTGTCAATGTGGCGTCAAACCAATATTCGATGAAATGCAATTCTCAATTAGTTTGTTCTCAGCATCCAATTGTCACTTGGGAGACCTTCTGTCAGAAGCTTCTGATATGCTCAAACCAAGATGGGTATAATACATATATGTTTGTATATATGTAGGCCTTCATATATAAATAATACATCACCATCATCATCATCATCATTAGCTGTTACTATTCCACTGCAGAACAAAGACCTCAGGTAAGCCTTTCCACTCTCGTCAGTTTATGGCCTTTCTAGGGTTTATACCATCATTTTTTTTATTTCATCAATCCATCGTCTTCTCTTCATTCCCCTGCTTCTTTTTTAATCTCTGTGGACCCGTTTTGTTTTTTCTAATGTCCATCTATTATCTGTCCTTCTCATTATGTGTCCTGCCCATATAATACATACAGTATACACTACTAGTTGTAAATGTAGTTGAATCTTATCAGAAAGAGACGTCTTTCGTGATCACCTGACAAAGCTGTTTGCCGTAAGCCTTCATTGCTACGCCATTATTGTAACCTCATCTATATAAATAACATCCTAAAGACGATGGTTTCCCCCATCAAATCTTTTGCAAATATTCGGTCGGTTAAAAGAAATCATTGATTAGGATTAAAGCTGTTTGAACAAGATAGAGAAAGGCCTACTAACGACCAAAATGAGATGCCCGGTAGAGTAATTTATAGGCTCATTTCAAAATTAGTTTTATGTTTACATGAAGAATGCGATTTTAATCTGTCCTGTTTCTAACGATCCTTCAATTTGGATAATGATTTTTATGTTGATATATTTTAATGTTTATTTAATGAATTTGCAAATATGAACATAAAAGGTTCTTGCTTTTAGAACAGGCCATTGTAAAATGCATGCTCTTTTCAAGGTTACATTTATGTATATTTATGTTCATTGTATGTTCAAAACTCGTAAGTCATGTGATATAAAAGTAATGTTTTTTTTTCTCTTTTTTTTTCTTTTAATTCGTGATGAAAATCGATTTGTGAATTACGTCACCTACTTCAAGTTAACGAGGATCATTTAAAAATGGCGTAATATTTTATAGATAAACTTTATAAAGTCTTTTGTACAGCGCAGCGCAATCTGAAACAAGTACTTGAATGCACGTCATATTTCATGAGAGAGAGAGAGAGAGAGAGAGAGAGAGAGAGAGAGAGAGAGAGAGAGAGAGAGAGAGAGGGAGTGTTCTGTTGTTCCAGGAATATGTCAAGTAATGAAGCGAGTTACTCTCATAATTCAACGTTCAGTTTAAAAGCTGCTAAAAATATGAGTTAGTGTGATACTGGTCTGAGTGAGTAGAGTAGATTTTAGAGAAGCAAAGGTAACTTTTACTTTGGATTCGTACTATAAACCGATGTTTCTCCGCCATGACAGTGAAAAACATTCACGCCTGTGTAAAACATTGGTTATACATACACGGCATAAAACTCTTGAAGGTCGTAGCTACTGATGTGAATGTTTTAATACCTACGAAAGTTCCCCAGAGAGAGAGAGAGAGAGAGAGAGAGAGGGGAGTAACATATTTCGTAAAATAG
>NC_090747.1:109403766-109431266 GCF_036898095.1 Palaemon carinicauda | reverse complement strand
ATATATATATATATATATATATATATATGTGTGTGTGTGTGTATACAGTATTATACACACACATATATGTATATATATATATATATATATATATATATATATATATATATATATATATATTTTAAATATTTATGCCCTTGTGATTGACTGATTATGGAAATACACCACATTCATTAAAATTGCAATTAATGTTTTGACCAATAATGTAACACTGCAAAAATGCATATACATTTTTACACTGGATGTCTTTCGGTATTGGTAACTTAGCAATTAATAATTCAGAACGGACTTTGCTTGACATGAGCCTTAACGCATGTTCTATCGATTTACAAACCAAACATCTGCGCACTTTATGAAAGTTTGTTTGGTGAAGCATTTGCATATTGAAGCTCAACAATAATTTCTTTGTTGCAATGAATAAATATTAAAAATAAAAGGTGAATTTCTTTGATCTATTATGAATTAGCATTATATTGGCTACTCCTGCTTATCAGTTGACTGAATAGAGGAGAATGTTCAAATATGGTTATCTTTTCAATAATTAGTTTTTTTAATGTATGCAAAAAATGCGAATATACTGTAGTCCCAGGACACGAAAATACATTTTGGATAAATGAAGGTTTAAAATCTGAATCTTGATTTATTGTTGGTGAAGGCTTGTCTCAGACTCTAAAAAGTGTGATACTGCTAATCGTCAAGCTTAGTTATCATAATATTTTAGCTCTCTCTCTCTCTCTCTCTCTCTCTCTCTCTCTCTCTCTCTCTCTCTCTCTCTCTCTCTCTCTCTCTCTCTCCAAACTATTGACTGGACTCGGTAAACCCAAAAATGTTGTATCTTTTATCTTACGTTTTGTCTTCTGTCATATCAAAGATATATCAATTTGAATGTCTATCTAATGAAGGAAGAAATAAATGCCCACGGAGTCTAAATATATCCTTGGAGTTAGGATAGCTTAAGTGCAGTTAAATAACCCCTAACCGCCCCCTCCCCCCTCCCACCCCTTTTGCTTTGCAGTCTCCTCTTAATCTCCTTTGTGATGACATTTGCGTTGTAATAGCAACGAGGATTTTATACTCCCGAAACGGAAGCGCAAAGGATTTTTTACGTAATAGTACCGTCGTTTTTATTTGTAAACTAATGTGTTGTGCAACAGTTTTTTAAGCCAGAAGAGGCAATGCTAATGATTTACTTATTAACGTATCTAATAATAACTCCCCAAGAGATTAGTTCATCAAACGTTTAACTGGGCTCCACAAGACGCTAGAAGAGTTGGAAGACCCAGGCCTACATAGCTGATGACTCTGAAGCGTGAAGTGAGAGATAGTGAATGGAGAAGTATTGATTTAAAAGGTCAAGATAGAGACGACTGGCGAAATCTAACAGAGACCCTTTGCGTCAATGGGCGTGGGAGGAGGAGATGATGATAAATAATGACAACTTTATCCTTTGGTCTAATCTTGATTATAAAACCTTGGAAAGTGTAATGATGAAAGAAGGAAACGAGTGACATGGCTTTTTAAAGAATGAAATTGAAAAGAAATCTAGAGAAACTAGAAAATATAAGCAAATTCCCAAACTAGATCGTTAGAAGGTAAAAACATCATGATAAAACCTTTCGCCTACTTAGCAAATTACAGTAGTGTTAGCAATCCATGGAGAATGAACAAGGCTATTGCTAATCACAAATGAAACTAATCAATAATCATTATATATGATTCATCATAACCTCTTTGATATAGTATTAATGTCAGGGAAATATATATATATATATATATATATATATATATATATATATATATATATATATTTGTCATAGTAGTTCTTTAGAGAAGAACACCCACACATTTCGAACTCGATTACTGACTCAATCCGAAAGCTTATAAAATCCCAATCTAATTATACCATAATGTCCCTCTATTCAATTATATAGATAATCAATTGTCCAACAAACAAATTAGAGTACAAAGAATGAGGACAATGAAGTTCATTAATTGGTTTTTGGTTTACTGTGAACTATGAGTTTACACGAGATATTCATACTGGCAATATGATACTTATTCAAGAACCATGAGTAGAACCCTCGAATGATCTGTGGAATCCAGCGTGGCTTATTGTAACCACAACATTTATAAGATTAATGTTATTTTGTTATTATTTCAATCATACAAAGAATTATACATTTTTTTGGACTGATATTCAAACAACTTTGTTTATCGATTAGATCAACTGATATGCATTGCCTGTAATCAACTTTTATTTGCGCACGTAGATATTGAAATTAAGATTGTGATGGCCTGTTGGTAATGTCCTTGCCTGGTGACCGCCATACTGGGGCTTGAGTCCTGCTTAAACTCGTTAGTTCCTTTGGTTGCTACAATCTCTCCTTGTGAGCTAAGGATAGGGGTTTAGGGGAGCAATGGGTCTATCTGCTTAGCCATCAGAAGCCGTTGCCTGGCCCTACTTGGTCCTAGCCTGGGTAAATAGGGGTCTTTGGTGCTGATCTTATGTATTTATGGTCAGTCTCAAGGGCATTGTCCTGCTTGAAAGGGCAGTGTCACTGTCCCTTGTCTGCCATTGATGAGCGGCCTTTAAACTTCTTAAATACTCATAATGTAAAAGGATGACGTCATATAATGTGAACAGTTGAATAGTTAATATGTAGGTTGAGGTAGAAGTTGGAGAGGCGACAAAACAGGAGACTTATTCCTTTTCTCCTTATAATAATAAAAAAAAAACAGTTTCTCCATCAAGCAGCAGTTACCAAAAGACTCGTTCCCTGACATCTTATTCCAGCAGTATTTACGTAAATAGAAACTCAAAGCTCCCTCATCAAACAGTTCTTATATACACCCATTTTAAATGTTCCTCTTCAGAGAAAAAAAACAATTGTTTGCCTCATATTTGACATTTGGTTATCATGAAGGTTATACCTGTCTAGCCTTCACCTGGTGATTAATAAGAAATAAACGCAGCCTTTTATTCGTCCAGAGTCGAACGCTCCTGACAACTGAGAAGGAATTACTAATAGATTCGTTTACCGGAGAAAGATCGCTCATGGGTTTATTAATTATTTAGCTGTGTCCTTTGGAAAGATGAAATACTCTCTCTCTCTCTCTCTCTCTCTCTCTCTCTCTCTCTCTCTCTCTCTCTCTCTCTCTCTCTCTCTCTCTCTCTCTCTCTCCTCTATCGTACATGTATGTATAAATATATATATATATATATATATATATATATATATATATATGTATATATATATATATATATATATATATATATATTATATATATATACAGATAGATAGATATAGATATGTATAGTTATATATATAGATAGATAGATAGATAGATAGATAGATAGATAGATAGATGTATAAATGTATATTTGTGTATATAATATGTATATATTTGTAAGTATATATATATATATATATATATATATATATATATATATATATATATATATATATATATGTTTGTAAGCATATAAGTATCCCCGCTCCTTTGTGTTAAAAAGGAGGGTTGTTCAAACCTTTAAATTATTCTACATCCACAATACCCGCGTGGTAGGAATCGAAGTTTGAAGGTTGAACTTCTTAGGATGCTGAACATTAATTATTTCCTGAGTTAAAACTTGAGAGTGAAGAGTGGTTTGGCTGAAGACCTTTTATTTTTTCATCAAATACAATTATTACTTTTTTCAATAGGTCGTTATGTAAAGTAGATTAATTACAAATGAATGTGTAATCACTAGTAATTATCGCTGGGGAGTGAAATAATGCGTTGAATAGATATAATCTTAACATTTATATATGAAACGTTTATAGCGTCATTAATTGTCTTCAATTTAAACTCAATTAGTGTAAATTAAAACCATTAGAATTTCAGCCCTAAAATTACAGTACCCCAGATTATGTAATAGTTACAATACCCTTTTTATCATCAGAAAATTTGATTATTTTAATCGATAGAAAACAATTATTTACCATAACTAATTTCCTCTCTCTCCCTCTTTCTCTCTCTCTCTCTCTCTCTCTCTCTCTCTCTCTCTCTCTCTCTCTCTCTCTCTCTCTCTCTTAGTGTATTGTTTTTCTTACAAGTGAAAGGTTTAAAAAATATCCTATCCACAATTATCCTTATAATTGTCAAGAAGACCTCCTTTTATTTAACCCAAATTGCTTTTAAGAAACTGAACTCAATAATACGTTTCTATTTATCCTTCAAAATTATCATCGTAACCGTTTTCATTAATAATGTTTTATTTCAATCTAATATGATTGGAAATTATATAATTATCTATAAAATCCATTTAATTTCATTTCGAGTATACTGTAAGCAAATAAGTATATTCAACGCTTGAACTTATAATGATTAAATTGATCAAACTTCTAAAACACCTGACAGGGATTAAATGGAACGCATTTAATTAACATAAATTAACATTTGTTTGTTGAAAATAAACAGTATAACTGAAACTCGCAATTACCATGAAAATTAATTCAAATTATAGCCGGAAAATTGGTCAGAAATTAAAGATGATACAATAAGCTATTTCCGCAATTCCGTTTTGTTCATCTCGAACTAAACGACCCGTAATTGGAAAACAACTGTTTAATTGTGTGACTTCTGTTCATGGGTAGATTCATCCAATTAAACTTTGAAGACAAGTTAGAAAGAAGAGAGAGAAAAAATTACATACTTTTTTCGAAAACTATTATTATTATTATTATTATTATTATTATTATTATTATTATTATTACTTCCTAAGCTTCAATCCTAGTTGAAAAAGCTGGATGCTATAAGCCCAAGCGCTCCAACATGGAAAATAGCCTAGTGAGGAAAGGAAATAAAGAAATAAACTGCAAAAGAATTTTAAGAACAATAACAGAATTGAAATGAATCTTTCATATAAAAAGTATAAACTCTTTGAAATAACAAGAGGAGGAGAAATAGATAGTGTGCCCGAGTGTACCCCCAAAATTCTCCCCGAAGATAGTGGAGGCTATATCACTACCCAAAACTAGAGAACAATGGTTTGATTTCGGAGTGTCCTTCTAGAAGAGTTGCTTCCCATGGCTAAAGATTCTTTTCTATCCTTATCAAAAGGAAAGTCGCTACTGAATAATTGCATTGCTTTATTACATGGATAAAATTTTCAAGGCCAGTAATTAATGTCTACCTGTCTAAAGCACATGCAGTAATTACCCTCAATCTGTCTAAGCGACTGAACCAATTTTGCTCTAGCTGTCTAATAACAGTAGGCCAATTTTGGATGGCCAGTTCTTCTCAAGCTCTCCTACGAATTTGGAAAAATTTTGGTCTACCAGGACAACAAACAATGATTGACTTCGCTCTACCTGTCTAATGAACGTTAGGTGATTTTTATGTACTTGTTAAACGAACGAGAGAAATAATGTTCCACTACCTGTTAATGAAAGTTTGTTAATTTTGCTCTACATGTTAAAGGAACGTTGGCTAATTTTGCTCTACATGTTTAAAATTGACTCTCACAAGAAACCAAAATCACCTACTTAAATCTTAATTTCCCTCCCCCGCTATAGAAAAAAATCCCTCATCTACTTTCGAAATCGGTTATCTAACACATAAATTATTCTTTTAAACTTGACAGACATAAGAAACATTTGTCATCTACTTACCTTAATAAAAGATTTAGTGATATATAGTGGATATTTTAATGGACGAATTAATATTTTGTCTAGTAATATATGTTAGTTATATAAACATACGATCATTTTCCAAAGACGCCTTAATCCCTGAAGAGAATTAAAATCATCTGAAATTTTTATTCGTCGCAAAATGGAAAAACCTCTTAAAAGAATTTCCCCTAAAACCGGAGTCATATTTATGCTGAAGTCATTACTCTTGTTGGTGAATGATTATAATTACACATCCGGCTCTTCGACGAAGGCAGTTCCTTAGGCAAACTTATTTTGATGGATGAAGCGAATCCTAATTTTAGTTTCTATTTAAGAACTATAATTTTTTCCTTTTTGAAGGAGACAAATGGCGGGACGCTAATTTACTTCCCTCTGAGAGTTCACAGCAATTTATGGTCGGTAATTGTTCTTCTCTCTTAAGGCTCGTGTAATTTGGTGCGGATGATTTGAAGGAGGAAGAACTCCGCCAATTAGGAAAAGCCTTAATCATCAGTGAACAAATTTACGAGACTTCCAGGGAGTCAGACTTCCGGCACTGCAGGTGCATCTGTGATAACTATCTATATTTTGCTTTAGATGTTTGTGTGTTTACATATAGGTGGATGCGATAATATTACCGTGAATTGATTGATTAAGATGGTTAAAAGTCTTATGTATGGGAATCAAAACTCATTGTTTAATATGGAAAGTACACCAGCTCCTCACAGCAATCTTGCGAATAATGTTAAAATAGCCTATTAGCAGAAGGAAATTTTTATTTCATGAGTTATTTGATATCTCAACAAATAAACGTGATAAAAATATAAAAATACGTATTCAAGATATGGGTGCCTTAAGAGTAGCAATTTTTCCAGAATTGAGAATCTTCTTCAGTCACGTAAATGGACCTTTAATTCAGATATTACTTAGCCTCTTTATAGGTTTGAAAACAAAAATTTTATTCTTGAAGATAAGTATTCTTAATAGATATCACTGAAGCTCATCGTGATTGGCTACAATTCGAATTAATCAACCAATAGGAAGCAAGATAAAGTGTTACATATAAGCTGCAGATATTTGTCGTTAGTTGAAAAACAGAAAACTGTAATTTTAAGTATATTCTGCGGTCAATGTTATCTTTAGCATTAGTGCAAAGTTTTAATTGCATATTTATAAAAGGAGACAGTAAGGAAGAGATAAATATAAATAGAAACTGAATATACTATATAGAGAATGTATGCTATATATCAGTACACTTCAACGAGATGTGTGTGAGAGAAGGTCTTTCTCCAAATGATAATAAGAATTATTGCGAAATAATTTTGCAGCTTCGTCTCTTATCCGAATTGCTTAATAGGTTCAGCCATTATGCCTCTATTACTGCTTCCTTTGAGACCAAGATAGTGTTAATTAAAGTCTCTCTCTCTCTCTCTCTCTCTCTCTCTCCTCTCTCTCTCTCTCTCTCTCTCTCTCTCTCTCTCTCTCTCTCTCTCTTTATTTGATTATCCCCTTCCTAATCCCCTTGGCTTTACGAGCAAACATGCATGCATACATGCATGCATGCAGGCATACGTATATATGAATATATATATATATATATAATGTGTGTATATATACATGTATATATATGTATATATGTACTATATGTGCTTATTGCTGTCCTTCGAATCGAAGACGTCTTCTGCTTCGCTGTGATAGGGATGAAGTTAGATCTGTTGTCGTTGGTGCCATCTTGCATGGCTGTGAAGACCAATTCTGGATCGACACACTGCCACACAACTGGCAAGTCAGGTCTGGGTTGACCGGGGGTATCCGATCTCGACGGTTTTGTCTTCTCTCCCTGCGCTGTTGTCTTGCCTGGTTCCGGGTGTCTTCAAGTTGATTGACTCCAGCTTTACAGAGTTAGCGTCAAAGTGGTCTGTCAGAGGCGTTCATTTCTAGTTGCTCAGGTTGTATGTTGCACTTCTTGAGCGTAGCTTTGATGTTGTCCTTGTACCTCTTTTTCTGACCCCCTGGATTACGCCGAGCTTCATGTATATGTATATATACATGTATATATATGTATATATATGTATTTATGTATATATGCAAATATATATGTATATATATGTGTTAATGTATGTATATATATATATATATATATATATATATATATATATATATATATTATATATATATATATATATATATATATATATATATATATATATATATATATATATATATATATATATATTTATATATATATATGTATATATATATATATATATATATATATATATATATATATATATATATATATATATATATATAATATATATGAATCTATAAGAAAGATTACTAGAGTGACATATCCGGATGAGATTATGGTGGGGGTAGATGGAGATAATTTGGGGATGCTCTTCGCCCTCCTTTTGTATATTATTACATCGTGTGACTACGCACAAGAAATATATGATTTCCTATAGCAAATAACGAGATTTAACCGATTTTGATGACCATTTCAATCGCAAACAAACAGATCAACCAATTCGGTTAGTTATAAGTTGACGAATTGGTTGATGTTATTACGGATGAAATGAATGAGAAAACCAGTTAAATCACGATATCTACTATAGGAAATCATATATTTCCTGTGCGAAATCACACAATGAAATACAATACAAATGAACCATATAAATATTAACACTGTGGACATATATACTGAGTTAAAATATATAAACAACAGATGTCGGGGACGATAACATTAGCAACGTTACCAATGGTTGCCAGAACTACCAACGATGACGAATGGTACACAGTGTTACCAACGGCACGATGTCATTACTCGAGGTAGAAATAAATTTTTCCATACGTAAACTAAATAATACTTCCATAAAACTATTACACAATAAATAAAGAGTACCAAAAGGCCACAGAACCTAACAAACCCACCTAACCTTGCCTAGAAGTACCCCCGGTCACAAAACACATATAATAAGAATGGGGGAATGACTTACCTTGATACACAGTACTACCAACGGAGACGAATGGTACACAGAACTACCAACGACACGATGGCATTACTAGAGCTAGAACTGCTAAATATCTCCTCAGATATATTCAATAATTTCTCCATATAAGTGGTACGAAATATATAAAAAGTACAGAAAGGCCACAGAACCTAACAAACCCACCTAACCTTGCCTAGAAGTACCCCCGGTCACAAAACACGAATAATGACTATTGAGGAATGACTTACTTTTATGAAGGAAACGTCGAAACTTGCTGGACTCGGAAGGAAGAGACTGACGGATTAACTTCTATGACTGGGATGTGGATGGTTGGGGGTCATCGGGGTCTTGAGGGTAGGGGGGGTCGATTGTCTGATGTTGTAAAGGAGGGTAGAGGCGACTGGCAGTAATGAAAAAGTGGTGCAGCAACGTATGACGAGGATAGTAGTGGGTGAAAAAGAACCTGGAAAAATATTGCTTGAAATGTTCAGTCTTGATTCCAGGCCTCTGAACCCACTCCTTCACTTCTCTCCAGAGACGTTCTATATTTTGAGTATGGATGGATGGGTCTAGGGGGTCAACGAAATTCTCCGAATGATTAATCGACTTATGAACGTAACCAATTTCCGATAAAGAGTTGTATGCAGCCCACTTATCACTCATAATAATACTACCACGTTTAATATACTTCTGGATGAGGGGAATTAGAGTAGCAGCATCTCGTTTAGTAGAAAGGGGGGGAACTAAAGGGATAATGAAAAATTTCTTGGTCACACGTTCAATACCCCCAAAGACCCATATGGCACTTAACGGTCTACCACGGTTGTATTTACATTTACCAAAATGGGTTTCGTCTATTTCAACAGTAACTCCATCACCACCAATCGCCTCTTGGTTATCGAAGAAGTATTCGGTAACCTCCGAACAGAAACTTCTCCAATCCACACTAGTCTTTGAAGATATGTCTATACCATCCATGAGGGTCTCATGGTCCGAATGTTTATGCAAAAACTGGTTCGCACATAATATTATCTTCCATGGGGGTAGCCGACTTTGGTCCAAATAAGTACCTTTATAGGACGTAACAGTATACCCACAACGACGTTTCTTCTTAGTTTTACGGATGGTGGTTACAGTAGAGCAATAAAACCCGTGAATGTCTGCCCTATAAGATAAAAGCGCACGACACTTGGGGCAGTTTAAACGTTGAGGAATAACATTGTGAGATTTAAGAAAATGATCAACATAACCTGAATTATCACCAAAATCACCATGGAATTGAGCCACTGCTTTTAGATACGGAATGCTGCAACCGGTACAAGTTTCTATAATATGTTCCATCTCAAAATACGGGGAAAAAAACGCACTAGTAACGAAGGACGAGTAACTAGGTCAAAGGTTAAAACGGGAAAGGCAGGGGAACAATGGGTCGGAAAACAGCGCATACAGAGATAAAGGAAGGGGGGGGGGGGTAGGGAGATATCTGAATAGGCCTAGAGTGATGATTGGTTAAGGGAAAAACAACGAACAAAAGAGAAAACATGAATGAACTAAATACGGAAACTAGACGAAAGAAAAGTTTTATAAGACACAGAGGAGAGAAAAGGAACTAACCAACAAAAATAAATACAAACAATATAGGAAGATAAAATGGAATGAACGTTAAATAATAGTGAATGGGAATATAAAATGAGGAGATCATACCGAGAATTAACTGGATAAAAAAACTAGTCCAGGGTAAGTATTTATGTGAAACCGGGAAGGGATAATGAAATAACCCAACAAATAAAACCAATATAGGAAGGTAAAATGGAATGAATGATAAATAATATTGAATGGGAATAAAAAATGAGAAAATAACACTAATAAAGAGTAAAAGGGGGAGTGGAAACTCCTGCGCAGGGGGCGGGGGGATATATGCGCAGATCGGAAACTGATGAAACGAACGTATGTACAAATGGGAAAGGAAATAACAAAACAAATAAACCCAATATAGGAAGGTAAAATGAACAAATGGGTGCTAATGTTAGCATGAAACGCTAACATTTGATCTACATCAGGTATGGAATGCTAACATTTAATCTACATTAGGCGTTGGCAGCACTGGTTACTGTATTACTACAAGAAATAACCTTTGAAACGGCTCCTCCCAAATATATCCAGGTATACTGATTTGTCTTTTCCTACGGTTATAATAAATACCAGAAAGAAATGTATAGAGAAGAAAAGGACTGAATTACGGTTATATATCGATTCCCCAGTATGTTTACCCCCACCCAAAACCCCGAGTTCCCACTGGGGGTCCCCCATTATCGGCGGATATAGATGTATATATATTTCTGTAACTATTCATTTGCGACGGGAACGAGTGTTATTTTCGAAGGGAGCGTAATTTTTCCTATAAGAAAAAGTAGTTGGAATACTAGGATACATTGAGATGTATTAATATACAATGAAACCGACAGATTAGTTCACCAAACTTTCAACTGGTCTCCACAAGGCGGTAAAAGAGTTGGAAGACCCAGGCCTACATGGCTGAGGACTATGAAGCATGAAGTGGGAGATGATGAATGGAGAAGTATTGATTTAAAAACTCAAGATAGAGACGCCTGGCGAAATCTAACCGAGGCGCTTTGCGTCAATAGGCGTAAGAGGCGATGAGCAAGATAAGGTTCTTCGTATATTTGGTTGTCTGAAGTCGATCAGATCAGAGACTACCAAGCAAAAAATGGTCCTTGAAAAAAAAATTTATCGGTTACAATAGAATATCACTTCAATATCTAATGACTTTATTTTTCTGCAAAAAAAAAAAAAAAAAAAAAAAAAACGACAACTTATCTATTGTTATTCCTCTCGATGAAAAACTATTGAAACATATTGCATGAAATAGTTGCGGCATTAAATTTCTGGATTTCTTTGTCCAGGTAAACAATAAGTATGACGTCAGGCAACATCGTCATTAGATAATCATTATAGTTAAAATCATGTTCAGTCGTATTTAGATTCCAAAGCAGAAAAAAATTACATAACTTCATACAAAACAAAGTCTCTGACATTCATTGATGTGAATGAATGCAAACTTTACCTTAAAATAGACACTAAAGGTGATTTTCAAAATCTTTTTGAATGTATTGTGCCATCTAAATTTGCAAATTGTTGATGACATTGGGAAAGAACTCTCCAATTTTTATTGCAATAAAAATTTTAAAAAATTCATTGAAAACTCTATATTAATGTTAAGCATTATTTTTTTTAGTATACAGTAATCTTTTAATCGAAAGCCTTACACAGTTATCATTTAAGAATAAAGTACATCGCATTTAGTTTTAACAACCCTTTATCAATCTTACCGATCGGGCCTTGATTTATCTTGAAATTTCCAAAAAAATATCTCACATTTTTATATGTTAAAGAATGGATTTATCTTGAAATTGCTAAAACTATCTCACATATATTTATATGTAAGAAAACCCACAAAGGTCAAAAAGAACCAGAACTCTCAGAATGATAATAATCCCGGATTCAAAGTCTCTTCACATATTCAAATAAATTTCAAATCTATATTCAAAAGACTTCGATCTTCCGATGCGTTTGAGGATGCTGTTGGAGATCAGACATCCGTGAAATCTTGAACGTTTAGGAATATTTGTTGATAAAAACGATTCGTCTCCTTCCTTGGATCTATCAGGTCTGAACGTTTTTCTCCTAGACGAAAAATCCCGACATGTTCCTCCCTCCATTATCTCGCGGTGAGGAGAAGCAATGGAATGATCTAGGAAGCTCTGAATGCTATCGCCTTGAGGTAAATATCCAAGAATTGCAAATGCTCTATGGATTAATTTATATATTTTTTGTTGTAAGGATAGATGCTTTTTTGATATTCCGCATATATCAATTTTTACAACTTAAACTTAACAGAAATTTAATGTTCATTTTTTCTTATTCAAAAACATTTGCCCCTCCACTCTCTCTTCTTCCACACACAGATTTCATTTTGTATTTATAAAAACTTGAAATTTCGAGAAAACTTTTGTTCATTTATTCATATTTAAATATATTTGTTCCTTCCCTCTCTCCCCTTTCACATAACATTTTATTTTTTTATTTTTCTAAAAACTCAAAATTACCAGAAAATTAATGTTCGTTTCCTCATCTTTAGATATATTTGTTCATCTCTTCACTCTCCTAAGGGTAGATTAAATTGGAGCAGAATAAATGTAAATTAATCCTGAAATACATTTACAGGTAAAAACAGTTTTTTATCTTTAGCTAGATAAGAGTAATCTGTTTGATCAATAACACTCACGCACTCACACTGAGGTGGAGAATTGGCCTCTCCTCTCGTTCCCTCGAGCAAATGAGCAGTCATTTAGCCCACCTTGTGGTTTTCATTTGAGCCAAAAGTACAAACAAGCCTTTTAAGGCGAGAAGGATATTGCTACAGATGCTGAGAGAGAGAGAGAGAGAGAGAGAGAGAGAGAGAGAGAGAGAGAGGAGGACTTTCCTTTGTTATATATATCCCTTTCGACAACACTTCTGTCTTCCTGTAGTTGGACCTAAGGTAAATCTCTCTCTCTCTCTCTCTCTCTCTCTCTCTCTCTCTCTCTCTGATATAAAACGTTCCAGACGGTTTGCTGACATTTACCTTCCTGGTGGACGATATGATTTTTTCTTTTTGTCAATCAGCCTCTTAAAGTTTAAAGATTCATGTCAAAATTTTTCATATCTTCTTTCAACTTGAATCAGGACATTTCATGTGAAGAATATCAGGAAAATCAGTAAAACATTATTATTATTATTTGTTTTTACATTATTACATAGATTTCGCCAGTCGTCCTGTATCTTGAGCGTTTAAATAAATGCTTCTCTATTCATCATCTCTTACTTCGCGCTTCAAGAGCGCGCGCGCGCGCTCACACATACACACACACACACATATATATATATATAAATGTATATATATATGTGTGTGTGTGTATGTATATATATAACCTTTTATGAGAGTATTGCTGGTGATTTGGTGAAAGAAGACTATCTCAATTATTTCGGGCAAAAGACAGGAAGAGAGATAATAATCTCCCATAGAAAAGTTTTCCTTCGCTTATCTTGACATTAATTATGATTTATGAGAAGTTTCCTGAGTATGATTTTCTATTTGGTCTAGTTTATCTTTGGTTGGGGGGGGGAGTAAATGTGCAAGTTTCCATTGTGTTTTTCTGTTTTCTTGAAAAGTTAGTGTTATCTTTGTTAGGAGCATTATTATATCTTGATGATAATATTTATTATTAGGATAATAATAATACAATAGTAGCAATATTAGTGTCATTAACATCATAAAACAATAAACATTATTAATAAAGTCATTGTTATAATAAAAATAATAGAAATAGTAATGTCATTATCATAATAAAACAATAATAGTAATATTGATGTCATTATCATAATAAAACAATAATAATAGTAATGTCATTATCATTGTAAAACTATAATAGTAATAGTAATGTCTTTATCATAATGCTAATAATTATTAAAACAGCAATAACAACTACATTATAACTATAGGGACACTCAGTGAAGTGCAGACTTTTTCTGCGACAGCTTTTATCTTGACCTTTTGCTAGACCTTGATCTTTAACCTCAATATGTATTAATTGGCGTGGATTTTCATACACTCAAATATGAACCAAGTTTGAAGTCTCTGTGACAACAATGTCCAAACTTGCGACTGATTACATGAATTGAAGATTTTGCTTGACCTTGACCTATGACTTTGACCTTTCAAAATTTAATAATTCCGTATTTTTACATAACAGTTAATCCCTGCAAGTTTCATTACTCTACGATTGTGGCCAGGAAGCTTGAAAAAAAAAATCATAACCTCCTCCCAACTTCTTTAGCGGAGGTAGTAACGTGCCTGCAAGATTCATTACTCTACGATTAAAATTGCGGCCAGGAAGCTTAAAAAATACATAACCTCCTTCCAACTTCTTTAGCGGAGGTAATAACGTTGCCCTATAGGAAAATGGATGAGCAGAGTCTGACCAGCTGTAAATGGACTTCTAAAGAATATGATACTTTTGATACACTTCGTATAAAAGAGAGCAAAAATCCTCGGAGTATTGGAAAAAGTGTGAAATGTTATTAATAATTATTGTATTTTTCTCAATTTAGTCCCCTTTTCTGTCAATCTGTTAGCCCATAAAAAGAGAATTTTGGTTACTCGCCTCTCTTTAGAACCACCCCCCCCCCCCCCCGTTCCTCTCAAAATGGAAATTCATCTGAATACGTTTACTTATACGTTTGACATAAGTTATTCAAATTATAAAAAAGTATATATAAAAAAGAATATATAAAAATAAATCAATTTTATATGTGAAGTAAATATTCCCCAGAAACGAAAGGAATGTAAATTAATCGTTATGATAGTGAAATCAAGTACGGCTCATCTCCTAAAATCTATAATTGATAAGTATATCAAAGAAATAAAAGCGAACTCCGAGAATTCCTGTAGGATCCACAAGCGGAGATGAGCCAGCGAGGAAGCTCTCATTGCAGCACATGGAAACTCAATCACCTGGAAGGGCAGCTGATTGCACACCAGTGGCTGGATTGACACTGAAGGAGGGATACGTCTGGAATCTTAATCTGGAAATCCAGTATCGATTTAGCTTTCAATCGGCTGCATTCTGCTACGCGACATTTATGAAAACAATTCTGAATTCATTACTTGATGAGATATCAAGCAAGGACCAATACATGTTTACAGGATTTGGGAGATATTATTATTAGCGAAAAATATTTACTTTGATTTAGAGAAAAAACTCAATTCCTGATATCGGAAAAGATTTTCAATTTCATGGGGATTTTTATCAGTGTTTATCTGGTAGCGATGTTGTTGACGACGAAAAACAGAATAAATAGGTGTCAGTTTTACAGATTAGCAAAATTAAGTCCATTATGAATACATACATACATACATAACTATGTGTATTTATTAGCATATTCATCCTTGTGTGTATACATATATTCATTATTGAATAAGTAGACGATTATCAATATAAGCAAATGAAACTGTAAAGAAATGTTAAAGGATAAGTTTCAGAACTTTATGGCCCACTTTCTCGTGATCGTATCCCCAAGTTAGTAAGAAAAATGAGTTATTATGAAGAATAAGAGTTTTGAACAAAGACTTCATCATTTTTCATGTAAAACTCAACCTAGATTCTCTCTCTCTCTCTCTCTCTCTCTCTCTCTCTCTCTCTCTCTCTCTCTCTACATATACATTGACACTGAATATAATGCAGTTTTTTACCTATCAATTTTGTAGAAACTGCGGCAGAATTAAAACTGAAAGAAAGCATTTCTAAAATGACTTCAAGTGAGAAGAAATTCTCAAATTAAACTTTAAACGAAAAAGTTTATATGGAAATCTTAGTCCTGTTCATTTACAGAGAAAAATAGCAATAATAACCAATGAAATAAAAAAAAGAATATAATTTATAAAATGTCACCATGAGCTTCAGCAAGAAAACTTAGTGAGACAACAGACTGCTGTCATTCCAGTGCATGGAAACCTAATCACCTGGAAAGACAAGTGATCGCCATGACGGGGGTGATTGACACTGAGTGAGGGTCACGTCTGGTTCCTTAACTAATATGAAAATCACGTAATGATTTAGCTGTCACTTCGAGTGCTTTCGGTTGTGTGACATTCGTGAAATCAATCCTGGGTTTATCAAATTGTTTAATTATTTAGTATAACAATCGATATCAAATTCGGATAAATGTACAATTGTTTACTATAACAATCGATATCAAATTCTGGTAAAAGTATAATTGTTTAGTATAACAATCGATATCAAATTCGGATAAAAGTATAATTGTTTACTATAACAATCGATATCAAATTCTGGTAAAAGTATAATTGTTTACTATAACAATCGATAGGAAGTTCGGATAAAAGTATAATTGCTATATGTAAGATGCGTTAAGATTCCGTTAGCAGATGTTATTTTGATTTAGAACTTATATAACATATATTTTTTCATTTTGAGGATTTTTAAAGTTGAGGGATTTTTTAGTCGATTATCTTATGGATTAGTGATATTTATGGAGTTTAGGATTCTTGGAGTTTGTGAGTTTTTTTGGGGTAAGGATTTATAAAGTTTGAATATTTTCAGGAATTATAAATTTTAAAAATGTAATTGGTTTCTGGTTTTTTGGGAATGTTGGTATTTTCCAGAGTATTGGAATTTTTAGTTAGGAGTTTTCTTGAGCTGGTATTATCCTTGCTTGTAAATCTTAACATAAAAATCAATGGATATTTACTGAAAGTGTGACTGAGAATATATTGTTTGGTTTATCATTATTTAAAGGTTCGTGATCTATGATGCTGTAAATTTCTGCTACGCATCAGGATTGGACCCGGAACTCTTGAATGAAAGGAAAAGATTCTATCGTCTGATCCTTTAAACTCACTTGAGAATCTTGGTTCGATCCCGGTGTTTAGTAAAATTATATTTTTAGTTTGCGCTTCGGATATTCATCATCATCATCATCATCAGCATTTCCTCCTACGCCTATTGACGCAAAAGCCCTCGGTTAGATTTCGCCAGTCGTCTCTATCTTGAGCTTTTAATTCAATACTTCATTCATTATCTCCTACTTCGCGCTTCATAGCCCTCATCCATGTAGATCTGGGTCTTCCAACTTTCCTAGTGCTTTGTGGAACCCAGCTGAATGTTTGGTGAACTAATCTCTCTTGGGGAGTGCGAAGAGCATGCCCAAACCATCTCCATCTACCCCTCATCACGATCTCATCCACATATGGCACTCGGAGTAATCTCTTACAGTTTCATTTCTAATACTGTCCTGCCATTTAACCCCCAATATCCTTTAGAGGGCTTTGTTCTCAAATCTACTAAATCTATTGAAGATTGTTTCATTGCCATACCATGACTCATGTCCCTAGAGTAACACCGATCTCACTAAAATGACATATAGTCTGATTTTCATATGTAATTTCAGGCGATTGGGATATTATTCATATGATTTTTATTATTATTTTTATTCTTATTACATCCGCCAACGAAGTTGGAAGGAGGTTATGTTTTACCCCCTGTTTGCGTGTTTTTTGAGTTATTTTTTTTTTCTTTTAGCAGTTTCCTGTCCACAATTTTAATCGTAGAGTAACGAAACTTGCAGGGATTAAGTGTTAAGTAAAAAGTTGAAAATGATTAAATGTCCAATTAACGTAATCAGCGATAAGTTTAGACATCGTTGTCACAGAAACTTTTGGTTCATATTTGATTGAATGAAAATCCACGCCAATGAATACATGGAAAAGTCAAAGGTCAAGGTCAAAGTCGAACAAATGATGGAGAAATAAGCTCTGCGCTCTGAGTACCCCTCTAGTTATTTCTGTTCTTGTTGTTTTTAATCAGATATGAATAATTAACATGTAGTATACAAAATTAAAGAAACAAGTATATACACCTAACAGCTAAAATTGCCCTTCGCCTCTTTGCTATGCAAGTTAGGAAGTTGTGGCACTTAACTCATCGACCCCAATTAACGTTAACTTCTAGGTTTACTAGTTGGCTTTAACTCGAAGTTAACTTTTGGGGATTTGTAATTAACCACTCAGAGTAGCACGCCCTCTCTCTCTCTCTCTCTCTCTCTCTCTCTCTCTCTCTCTCTCTCCTCTCTCTCTCTCTCTCTCTCTCTCTCTCTCCTGATTTTTGTTTTTGGGGGAATTATGGAAAGGGGACAGAATCGACTTATTGATTGCTGAACCTCATGGGATGAGGTGTCGGGTCAAGAGGAGAATCCCAAAAACGTTTGCTCTTATGACTAAATTCTTAACATGTTCCAGAGAAACTAAATTTAAAGGGAAATGAAAAATGAATTTCCTATGGTCAGGAATTGGAGGGAGGGCCATCGTTTCTCTCTGTATTTTTTATGTCTTTTAGATGTAATCTACAAAAAATTTATATACATACATACATACATACATACATATATATATATATATATATATATATATATATATATATGAATATATATATAAATTTTATATACCCGGTATATATATATATATATATATATATATATATATATATATATATATAAATTATATATATAAATATATATGTATATATATACATATGAATATATATAAATATAAATATATATATATATATATATATATACATATATATATATATATATATATATATATATATATATAATCATACTTTATTATAGGTATTATATATAACTGTGTATATATAATAACAATATTTTTTTCATGTGTTATATATTATATACTGTAGATATTTATTTATATATATATATAAATATATATATATATATATATATATATATATATATATATATATATATATATATATATATACTTGAATGTACACGAATTAGCTTAGGCTATACATAAAGGTACACAATTCACTTAAAAGAGCAATTTTCTATTCGTGAACTAGATATCAAATTCCAAAGTTAAGATGAGAGAGAGAGAGAGAGAGAGAGAGAGAGAGAGAGAGAGAGAGAGAGAGAGATGAGAGAGAGAGAGAGAGAGAGATGGGGGGCGGCTTTTCCTTTATAAGGCATATATGAAAAGGAAAGATGAGAATTGGAAGCCATGATAATACTTGGTCCTTTAATAAGATTTAATTAAAGTTTAGCCTTACGATAAAACCTCGAAGACCAACCTTTCCTGAGACGCTTTTATATTTCAATAGTTATTCGAAATTAAGGAACCAAACACCGAACGGACCTCGAGTTAATTACCAGTCATGTAACTAGAACAATGGCCATTGAAATAGGATTTTATATAGGAATGTAATAGATATAATTCGATAACTTGAATTGTAGATCTATTTGTATTTGGTTTTAGCCTTATGGAGTTGCAAGAGCATCAGGAGAATTAAAGCCATTCGTTTTCATATGTTGTTCCATCCTAATACTTAACCAGTTAAATATTTGATTAAATGTATTCACTTATATTCACAAGAATAATAATATTCATTAAGGAAAATATATATGGCCATATATTAACCGATTTTCTACTTGTGCAGAATCATCAATGTCATTCTGTATATACAAGTGTTACAATAATAATAAAAAAAAATAGACGTATGTTTATATATATCAAAGATCTTACTTGCACGGAATGTAACATTAATAATTAGGTGGAAAATTCTGAAGCCACGAGTCACTTCTTCCATTCTAACGAACACCAAAATACTCAAACAATCCCTTTTAATCCTCATTGGGAAGCAATCACATACTATAGCCCGCTCTTATACTCTCCAAAATGTTTATACTGTACAGTATATTGCAGCGATGACAATGTTCGCGAGTCCCACCAACCAAAACATCCCGGATAAACAAGAAATTTCTCGTGAAACTAATGTTTCGGTTTGCTAGTACCAGAAGGTCCACTAACCCATTAATGTGTTGTAGGGGACGAGAGTGGGGCAGTTGGTAACGTGGCTACAGTTAAGCTGTTCATTTACTGTTGGATTTAGTTCCCAAATGCTTTGGCTATTCTGGACACTGTTAATTTCGATGAAATTTGATACCTATATTGGTCTGAGAGAGAGAGAGAGAGAGAGAGAGAGAGAGAGAGAGAGAGAGAGAGAGAGAGAGAGAGAGAGAGAGAGAGAGAGAGAGAAGAAGGGGGGGTGTACTTTGAAAAAAAATAAAAGGGTAACACTCGGTAATCTGAGAGGTGGTTCTTAGCTATAATATATGGGAAAAAAAGAATACTGAATAAAATTCCAAATGAAATTTAAGAAACTGCGAACAATCTCTCTCTCTCTCTCTCTCTCTCTCTCTCTCTCTCTCTCTCTCTCTCAGAAATGAAACATTCCTTGGATGACAACAAAATTGAAATCCGACAGATATACAACAGAGTTCCTCGTCCATCGTATGAATGATTCTACGTCACAGACTTTGGTGGCGAGAGTGGCAAAGAGAAGCGTCCCCTCCTTGCTCTGATTGGTGGAAGACTTCAAAGAAATACGTCCCATCCGGAGTTCCCTTTGAAATCTGGTCGTGTTGAAAGTTATTATTCTTTTCCCATAAAGGGAAGAAGACTCTTAGGACAGAACAAAGGATATCTATCATCCGGTCTCTCGTAAATCACTGATTTGATTCCTCAAATCTTCGTTTTCCAAAAATGCTCAGATTCTTTTCCGGAATTCTTAGACGGATTTCATGCGGAAAGGAATCTCGCTTATCCATTTGGTCAATGTCTTTGCTTCTAAGTAATTTAGATTTTTTTTGTTTCTTATTTTTATTCATTCTTCTGTATTTGTTCGAATATAGTTTCCTTTTGTTATAATAGTAATTTTTGTGTTGTGTGTCACTAAAAATGTACAACTAATTTTTTTCATGGTCTCTTCACTGATATATTCTATAACCTGAAAAGTTACTTTGTACAAAACGTAAAAACACACACATACACACACATACATACACACACATATATTTATATATATATATATATATATATATATATATATATATATATATATATATATATATATATATATTATGTGGAATGAATCACACCCGACACTGTATTACCCATAAAGAATATATATATTTTTTTCTAACTTTCTCCCCAACGCAACCATGAAGTTTTAGGTACAAAAACAAAGGTTTAATCCAACGCTTGACTGCCTGGGGGCCTTTGATGATCCAGTGAATTGGTGTTTTCGGGGTAAAACCTGGATCGGGAAAAAACAAACTTCGAATTTAATTGTGGTTTTCTTTAATGGCGTGTGACTTTTTATATTTATCATGGAATTTTTTTCTTTGATGTTATATATAAAATTGCTCTTTTTAGTCTTGATTTGGTTAGAAAATTTATTTATAAATTGTCTTTACATTCAATGTGTCTGTTGTCATAAGTTTTCCAAGTTTTTATCACCTTTAAAGTGAAATTATATAAAATGGTGGGCTATTTTCCCTGTTGGAGGCCCTGCTTTTCCAATTAGGGTTGTAGCTTGGCAAGTAATAATAATAATAATAATAATAATAATAATAATTATTATTATTATTATTATTATTATTATATTTGAAACGGCCCTGCCTGGCATTCTGCTGGACGGGAGATAGTCTTGCTCTAATTCTAGAGTTTATTGTAGTGTCTGCAACCTCACCATTTTTGTGAGCTAAGGATTGAGGATTTGTGTGCGAGCTTTTAGGTCTACTTGTTGAGTCGTCATCAGTCATTGCCTGGCCTTCCCTGGTCCTAGCTTGGGTGGAGAGGGGTTTGGGCGCTGATCATGTAGATATATGGTCAGTCTATAGGGTATTGACCTTTTAGGGTATTTTCACTGTACTTTGCCTCTGCCATTCATGAGTGACCTTTAAACCTTATAGTAAATGGAAATATTATGACTAACTATTCCCTTATACGAGTTTTTATATAATAGAATAAATTCATATTTCCCACAAAGATGAAAAACAATTTGCAACAACAAATGAAGTAATAAGCAAATAAGCACAACTGTTGAAATGCGAAGACTAGAAACATCAACAATTGTCATATTTACACCTGAAATGTGAGTAAGCCATTATCTTACATCCTCTTCCCGTTCACATTCACAAGTTCTAAGCGCTCACCTGAGAACCTCTTCTTTTTCCCCCAATTTTCTAAGCCTAGATTTGTAAAGTTATAACTTATTTTTTCTATTTTTTTTAGGAATCATGGTTTTTATAAATAAGATTTAAATTTCTATTTAACATTGACTTTTATACAAAGATTTTATATTTTTCATCTGCAATCATTGGAACTCTTTTACGATAGAAAGGGATAATTTTAGGTTTTTTTGAAAGATAGATATTTTTTCATATCGTGGGAGAACATTTTCCCCTCTTGTCAAGTCGTTATTATGGTTCTCTGTTTCAAGGGGAAATGGGAGGGGGAAATATAATGTCATTTAATGGTGCAATATTATGCCTTTGCTCGGCTGTTTGTTTCGCCATGCATTCTTAGTGTATGTGCAGTATATATATATATATATATGTATGTATGTATAGACGTGGAAATTGGAAAAAAATGTGTGTATATGCATTTTGTTGGGTAATAAGTTCTGTATATTCAGATGAAATAACAAAAAATTATTTTATGCATCATTTTGCCTCTCTCTCTCTCTCTCTCTCTCTCTCTCTCTCTCTCTCTCTCTCTCTCTCTCTCTCTCTCTCTCTCTCTGTGTCTGTCTTTCCTTCCCAATTCAAACTCCATATCTGATTAGTTGAATACTGCTAACAATAACTGTTGTTGTTCTCCATTATAGATTTATTTTTATTGTTGTTACTAATGTCGTCATTATTATCATCACAGAGTTGTCAAGTAGGAAGAGGTAGAAATATACTTTGGAGAAGCATTGAATAAAGCTAATATCATAAATGAATTCTGTAATAGTAGAACCAAACCCTCTGTTGCCATTTCATTAGACAGATAGTTAGACATTGTTACTGCCGCCAATTAAGTTGGAAGGAGGTTATGTTTTCGCCCTTGTTTGTGTGTTTGTTGGTGACAGCTTCCTGACCATAATTTTAATCGTAGAGTAATGAAACTTGTAGGGATTGACTGTTGTATAAAAAAACGGAAATGATTAAATTATGTATAGTCAAGGTCACAGTTAAGCAAAATGTCCAATTCACGTAATCAGCTTTAAGTTTGGACATCTTTGTCACAGATTTCAAACCTGGTTCATATTTGAGTGTATGAAAATCCACGCCAATTGATACATGTTAAGGATAAAGGTCAAGGTTAAGGTCGAGCAAAGGGTCGAGAAATAAGCTGCCGCGGTGTTGGTCTGCGCTCTACTGAGTGCCCCTCTAGTTTACCTATGGTTTACGTTCGTATAATGTTATGTGATAGCGGTAACTGATACTGACCATAGAACATTTATTATTGTGAAAAACATCCAGGGGGTTTAGAGTTAAAATAATTAACGAACTGTATCACTAAGCATTTACTAGGATTATAGTAGCGCCACTGTATTAGTTGTTGGGTCTTCAATATTTATATGCTATTTGGATCAGTAAAATAAACTTTATACGATAGAGGAAACAGATGCCTTTCTTAAGAGCAAATTTTATTATGATAGGTGGCTATTAAAAAATATCTTTAAAGAAAGAATGTATAAAATGTTCACACAAAAGCATATCAAATATCAATTACTGTTTTTGAGTACCAAAAATTTAAATCAAGATGTGTAGATAAATAGATAAAATAGGCGCTACCCATAAAATCTACATGAGAGAAGATGCATAAAAAAAAAAAAAACAGAAAAAAAACACACTGTAAAATTACATTACTGTGGGTGGTTCAAGTTTCAACTCCTCCAGCCTTATTTCAGACTTGATAATTTGATTCGAGCAGATGCAAGAAACACCTGTAGGGATACAAATGTGACGAAGCTATTATCAGAATCTCTCATTCGTGGTTCATTCTCTATCGAACATTCTCTATCGATCAAAAAGTGTAAAATAGTATTGTGTATGTATATGTGTGTACATCGACACCTCTGCCACTAGGGCCTTAACAATCCTCGAACATATTGGTTCCAAACAACTAGTAATTAGATTGTTTTACTATTGTTGGTTTTATCTTTGTACATTGACTGGGTTTGGTTCTTTCAAATTTGTGTGAATTGAATTATTTGTATCTACAATGTTTTTGACTTGGGGTTTTCAAGCGTCCAAATATTAGAGCTTACATGAAATTCGTATGTTGAAGCTCAATTTGTTTGCCGTTGAACAGCCGTTTAGGAGGAAACATATTAACTAGATATAACTGAAGGGTAGTTGAGCCAGGACTCGTATACCGCTACTCCCTCAACCAAATAAGTCGTAACTTACTTTTAGCCTGTGCTCTGATCAAAGTCTTATTTCAACCGGTGATGCACATAACATAATTCATATATTAACGTTTATTATCTATTATCCTGTGTTGTGTCGTGTGCGCTATAAACCCGGAGAAGAGACAAAGCTAATTTCAGCAATTGGCAACTCTAGGAGCTTCACGAAGTCGGCTTTCAAAGTATGTTAAAATTGCATTGATCCAATATTCTATTTTAACCAATTCCGTTGCTATGCATGTCTTATATGCGGTATATGTAAATAAATTGATGTATCAACGTTGATAATTTTGATTATTCCTGACGGCCAGGATATTAATATTGAATTTTTATTTTGAAGTGATTACACGGTTGTGATAGAGAGAAACGTGCATTATTTGAATGTGGGTGGGGCGCCGGTGTTTCATTTTTTTTTAATCTGTTGTTAACAGATATCAAATTCTTCCCTCTAATCCACAAAACTTGGACTTCCTTGTAACTATTTTCTTATATAGGTTTGGATCATATAACGCAACTGGGCAAATCTGTTTTTTTGTGCTTTATTTTCATAATTTCGTCATCAATTGTTTAGTACTTGCTTTAAATCACATTATTGTCTATACAATATATCCCTATTATTAGTTGTTGGCGGAGTTTTATTCCTTTATGTCTTCGTACATTAAATCTTATGGTGTTCAGTTCAGATGACATTTGATTGGTTTTAATTGGTATGTCTCATGTAGTTAAATGGTAAGTAGGTTGCAGTTTATTCAAATCTGTATTTTACCTCTTAGGTAGGGGTGCTGTCAGTACACCACTTGCAGAGCACCGTATGCATTACTTAAGGGTCTCGGTAACATTCCATCGTCCCCTAGCGGCACTTTTTGCTTCCTTATTCCATCATGTCCGACTTATAACTTTTACCTTATAGAGTAACTCTAGGGTTTTGTCTTAAATGCTCTTGATTACCGAATGGCCTTATACGTTCAAATTCTTAAATCCAATTCATTCCATTCTGCTGTTTAAATTGGGTCTTTGACGCTAAAGTGGGTAGACTCTGGCGAGTAAAAACGAGTTAAAGAGAGTAGACTCAAAATGATTCAAAGAGTGCAGACTCAAAATTATTTAAAGAGTGTAGACTCTAAACAAGTTGCAAAGAGTGTAGGCTCAAAATGAGTTTTAAAGAATTTAAAACTAGTTTTAAAGAGTGTAGACTCAAGACGAGTTTTAAAGAGTGTAGACTCAAACGAATAAAAACGAGCTAAAACGATACTTAAAAGTTAAACTAAATAACACTGACCTAAAAACGATTCCAAGAAAGCTCAATAGAAATTCACTGAAATTCATGTCTAAAATTCTCAAGTTTTTACTTTACTTTGGTGTTGAGTTCCGTCACTTCATAGGAAGTTATTTTTTATCCTTTTTTTTTTAAACATAATTTCTAGTCCTCATGCTATTGAGGTTATCTCTTTAATTAGTGGCATATTCAGTGATGATCAGTATTGTCAAAAGGGTAATATATTCATTGGAAAGCATAGGCTTCATGTTGTCAAAATTGAGGTTGAAATTGATGTCTGCCCCAGACAACAAACGGAAATTCTCTCTCTCTCTCTCTCTCTCTCTCTCTCTCTCTCTCTCTCTCTCATCAATGAAGCATCAAAGGTATCTCGTCCATCAATTACGCGAATTGCTTCCTGTGTCAATGTGGCGTCAAACCAATATTCGATGAAATGCAATTCTCAATTAGTTTGTTCTCAGCATCCAATTGTCACTTGGGAGACCTTCTACCAGAAGCTTCTCAATATGCTCAAACCAAGATGGGTATAATACATATATGTTTATATATATATATATATATATATATATATATATATATATATATATATATATATATATATATATATATATATGTATATATATATATATATATTATATATGTATATATATATATATTATATATATATATATGTGTGTATATATATATATGTGTATATACATATATATATATATATATATATATGTATATATATATACATATATATACATATATATATATATATTTACATATATATACATATACAGTATATATATACACACACATATATATATATATATATATATGTGTGTAGGCCTCTATGTATAAATAATACATCATCATCATCATCATCAGCTGTTACTATTCCACTGCAGAACAAAGGCCTCAGGTACGCCTTTCCACTCTCGTCAGTTTATGGCCTTTTTTTTAGTTCATCAATCCATCGTCTTCTCTTCATTCACCTGCTTCTTATGTAATCTCTATGGACCCTTTTTGTTATTTCTAATGTCTATCTATTAACTGTCATTCTCATTATGTGCCCTGCCCATATAATACATACAGTATACAGTACTAGTTGTAAATGTAGTTGAATCTTATCAGAAAGAGACGTCTTTCGTGATCACCTAACAAAGCTTTTTGCCGTAAGCCTTCATTGCTACGCCATTATTGTAACCTCATCTATATGAATAACATCCTAAAAACGATGATTTCCCCCATCAAATCTCTTGCAAATATTCGGTCGGTTAAAAAAATCATTGATTAGGATTAAAGCTGTTTGAACAAGATAGAGATAGGCATACTAACGACCAAAATGAGATGCCCGGTAGAATAATTTATAGGCTCATTTCAAAATCAGTTTTATGTTTACATGAAGAATGCGATTTTAATCTGTCCTGTTTCTTACGATCCTTCATTTTGTATAATTATTTTCTTATTGATATATTTTTATTTTTATTTTATGAGTTTGCGAATATGAACGTGATTATTTATTTTCGATTAGATTATGCTTTTTATTTTATTTATCTCTAGTCCCTAAAAGGTTCTTGCTTTTAGAACAGGCCATTGTAAAATGTATGCTCTTTTCAAGGTTACATTTATGTATATTAATGTTTATTGAATGTTCAAAACTCGTAAGTCATGTGATATAAAAATAAAGTTT